>NC_062561.1:164067982-164383696 GCF_022837055.1 Prionailurus viverrinus
CTCTCTCTCTCTCCATAACGCACATCCTAGATTTGAAGTTTACCATTTCTGACCCTTTTAAACACTTTTTTTTTTGACAATGTGTATATCCTTGAATAATACAGGAATTGTTTGTCATGTTCCTGAACATTAAATAAATGGTATCCTACGGGTGCTTTTCTATCCCTCAGTATCCAACTAGGAAAAAATATGCTAAATATTTGAAAGAAAAATAAATTAATATAGACATTGGTTACCAAAATAATACATTTTTTGGAATGAAAAGGGAAAAGAGTTACTTATCAAAACTCAGGATCCCTACGACAAGGGAGGTTGCGGGAGCAGGAGCCACTGCTGCTGCTCCAGCTGGAATTGCCGTCACCACCTCTTTTGCAGGAAGCCAGGACCCACATGATGCTTTGAGAGCCAACTCACAGCCACCCACTGCTTCTGCTGCTCTTGCAGTTGCAGACCTACAACCATAAGCACTGTTGCTGCTGATGAAGCTGAAGTGATTCTTGAGCATAAATCCAGGGGCTTTTCCTCACCAAGCATTGCTGCTCTTGCCAAAAACATCACCACAGACAGAGGGGAAAAAACAAAAAAGAGGCCTTCCTTTGCCCGTTTTGCAAATCTACTGCCATAGCCTCTCACTGGCACCACCTACATGGAAGCCAGAGAGAAAGAAAGGCTGGGAATTGTAGTTTACAAGCTCCCAGTCCCCTTTGTAAATAGAGGAATGAGTCCAGACCGTGAATGATGAAGTTTATGGCCAACAGACAAGTAACTTGAGAGCTCACCCTTTAGACTACTCAGGACATATTTTCACCCTTCTTCTATTTAAACTAACATACCAAATTAACAGGGAAACCATCATGTTTCTGCCTAACATTTTGCAATTATCATTCTTACAAACATGTTCTCACTCTTTCTCTCAAAAGCAGAGACACACAGTCCAACCAGTCATCATATATATCTCAAGGTAATGTGAATCCATCTTCTAGTTCAATCGCAAACCTGAATGGATTTTCTCAATACAAAAAGTAAATTGCAAAGGTATAAATGTTATAAAAGGTATAAATAACTAATCAAAGACATCATAGACTTAACTAAATTTGCAAGGGAATTACATTGAAAAAGAAACCATAAGTCAAACTTAGAGCAACAAAAGTTTAACAGAGCAAGACCAGGAGGAAACAAGGTATAAAAACGTTGCTGCATCAAAGAGAAGAATTTTCCTCAACTCTCATTTTAGATGTGGCAAAGGGGAATAATGGCCAAAGCAAGAAATGTCCTGTCAGTAACTATGTCCAACTCTGGTGTTGGGATATTAATTTTCCTTCTCAGGGATATTCTGTAACCTAGAGATAAATTTGCAACATTATCTCCCATAATACTCTTTGATCAAATAAAAAGGGAAAAAGAAAAATATTGGAATACACACACACACACAAATGTATATATGTTTGTGTTTGTGTGCACATAAAACAAATGAGAGAAAAATGCATCATTGTTGTTTTTATTTCTCTAAATAGTTATGCAAACACAGTTGATATTTATAACCCCCTTCTTCCACTATTCACCCCCTCTTGTACTTCTTGATCACGTATGACATGTGTAGGTTGCTATCTCAAAGCATATGCCTCACCCTACAGGACAGCATCCCCATTTATTTATTGTTGTCTCCTAGCTGGACCTTACCTGAGTCCTCTATAGGACATTATGATCATCTATAAGGCCAAGAGTTTTGGGTTATGGAGATATGTAGTAAGATCAGTGAATTCCATGAACATGAACATCCTGATACATTTCTTCTCCTATAAAATGACTTCCTTCACTTAAAGCAATGTGATAATAAGTGATCATGACAGTATATAAGGCATTCAGTAAGTGCAATAGCCGTATCAATGATGGTCAAGACAAATTATGCATCCAGCTCTTTCATAACCTCCATTCTTGATGCAGTTGCCACTATAAATATGAGCCCACTGAACAAGACATGCAGTGACTGGGGAAAGCGGCTGGCTAATTTCACAGTATGGTTATCTATCTCATTGTTGAACGCTTTCTCTGTAATGGATTTCTTTGGTGAACATACACAAAGGAGAACTATGCCCATTTAAATAGACATAACACTTTCCCAGTTCTCCTCTAGCTACCAAATGGTGAAACCATTAGGCAATGGCAGCACACCATTCTAGGCAATACAGATAACCAGATATACTTCTTAATGTTCTGCCCACTGGGAATATTTCCTTTTTCCTCTACTTTTTTTAGGGCCGCCCCTGAGTGGAGCTACAGTGTGACTATCTACCATAACATATTTCCACCTTCAAAAAACCATAGGTTCACTAAAGATTATGTTTCTTAATAGTGAGTAGAACAAGTGAAGAAACTTTCCTTCACTTTAGAAGAGGTAGCCCTCACACTCCAAACCAATCATTCCCTAGACATGTCACTGAACTGGCAGGGAAATTTTTGGTGTATATTATCTCCCAGGTTTGATTTTATGTTAGTCATTCTATGAAGGCTGGGATCTAATTCTAGTCATGGTTCAGGCAACAGTAACGGGTGGTGGGGTAGATCATAAGGGCAACCAGCACTCCCTTCACTTGGGTGAGGTAAGGTTAATATTTTCAAGCAAGTAATTGATTTTTCTTCAGACATAGGAGAAATATTTGCTCCTACTGGGAAAGGAAGTTCAGGATTTGGGGATTTATGGTCCTCAGACTCATTCAATTCCCCAAATGCCTTGATCCCAAATCTTAGGGTTCTTCTTTTCCACAATCAATGCCTTAACTCTGACAAAAGTGATCTGATAAATCTGTGAATTGAACTTACGTTGTAATTCGGGGTTGGAAATGATCAAAATATGTAGTGTGTCACTATAAGTGATGAGATTCTCATAGAACCATCAGAGAAGCTGACACATTTCCCTTATCATGCCCTAAACTTCTCATTTTCTTTCTGTAAACTTTCTAGAACAATCAGAAGCAATCAGTCAACCCTAGAATCTTTGTAGTCAAAAGTTCTAGAGGTGCCTGGATGGCTCTGTTGATTAAGTGTCCAACTATTGATTTCAGCTCAGGTCATGATCTCACAGTTCCTAAGATCAAGCTCTCCCTCTCCCCCACCCCCAGCCCCAACAGGCTCTGCACTGACAGCATGGAGCCTGCTTGAGATTCTCTCTCTCCCCCTCTCTCACTGCACCACCCTCCTGCTTTCACGTTTTTTTTTTTTTCCTGGTTCAATTACAATTCACATTGTAATTTACGGACGAATTAGTTTTATTACATTGGTGAAGCTAAAAGTTTATTTTAAAACTTTTCAAAACTTTATATTATATATCATAACTTTTACGAAATAAAAGAATATGACTCTTGATATGCACTCACATACTTTAACTTCTTAGCCATACTTGTCTCTAATAAAATGTTACTCATATTTTTTGGAGAATATATTTTTAATATGATCTTTT
Source organism: Prionailurus viverrinus (assembly GCF_022837055.1). Classification (NCBI taxonomy): domain Eukaryota; kingdom Metazoa; phylum Chordata; class Mammalia; order Carnivora; family Felidae; genus Prionailurus; species Prionailurus viverrinus. The sequence goes on from NC_062561.1 coordinate 164,071,440, forward strand.
GTTTAACTGTTCTCATGAAATTAGCAGCAATTCATTCAAGTTGCTTTGTATAGTTTTGTAGTACAGGGTTAACTCAGCAGGCCGTGGTTGCTCAAAAAAATGCCTGTCTTCAAAACTGGCCTTTGATTGGCTCCTGGAAAATGACTCTGAACGCTTGTAATATGCTGCCCATTAAGAGTGCTTTATTACACCCGAGGCCTGGGGCCACACAAAACCAGTAAAAAAGTTTATATTAATAAGGTAATTTAAGGTGAACATCTGTTGTTGTATGCGTGAGGCCTTGGGCCATGCTGTACCAGTTTGATCAGATAATTTATGCTAACAATATAATTTCTGGTGAACGCATGTTTTGTTGTGTGTGTAGGAGTGGGGTAATGGAGTCTGAGTAGTTCAGGTCAGTCACACTGATGCTGTATGCTTACATGAGTAATACTTCCCAAAAACTTGGACACTAAGGCTCACATAAGCTTCCTTTTTTGACAACTCTTTGCATGTGTTATCATACATCGTTGCTGGAAAAATTAAGCATGGCCATGCAATTCCACTGGGAAAGGACACATGGAAGCTTGGGCCTGGTCTCTTATGGATTTTGTCCCATGTGTCTTTTCTCTACTGATTTTAATCTGTATCCTTTTATTGTAACCATGAGGATAAGTCATAACCATGAGGATAACATCTTTCTCTGAGTCCACATCCTTCTAGTGAATCATTCAGCCTGAATGAGGTCTTAGAGACCTCAAAAATAATTGTTACTTAATATAAAGCTCCAAAAGACTGTTCACTGTAGATCATATTTTGAGAAAACACTCTCTACAGGTGCATAACTATCTAAAGAAAACACTACTAAATAATGTTCGAAGTTCTTTTTTTTTGTACTGAAATATTTTAGTCAAAATACTCCATTCAGAGAATTTTTTACTAATACTTTACAAGACAAAACTCCTCAAGTAAATTGTCTCTGTGTACAATTATTTTGAATGTTTCACCCAATTTAAATGTGCAAAATCATAGTGTTTCTTAATTTCATTCCAATATATGAAAATGAATCCATGTGATTCACCAGATTAATATAATAAAGGACAAAAACCACACAAACATCAAAAAAAAGCATATAGCAAAATCCAAAACACTTTCATAATAAAAATACTCAATGAACTAGGAATAGAAAGCAACTTCGTCAAACCAATAAAGCACATATGTGAAAAACCTATAGCATACTTAAAAAGTGAATCAAAGAGTTATCATAGGATACGTCAATTTCACTTCCAGGCATAAAAGCCACAGAAATGAAAATATATATCCACACAAAAACTTATAAGTCCTGGTTCAATTACAATTCATACTGTAACAGTTCTACATGTAAGGAGCTTGGAAGTCACCACTCTGTCCTAACAGGCAATAAACTGAACAGACTAAAAAATTAACAACTCTTCTTGGAAATGTAACAGAGGAGAAGATGCAGGACAAACTTGACAAGATTGTGCATTACACTGGCATTATAACTCATAGGCCCATACACTTAAATTCTGTATTTGATTTCCAAAAATACAAGCTCTGCAGTTCAAAGAAATGAGAACTTATTTTAGGGATGTGATGGGAGCTCTAGAATTCTCAGACCAGGACTTGAGCTGAGAGTTATCAGAAATGAGTTTGTCATTTTCCCTTCATAAGAGCACTTTTTAAGAGCACTCAAGAGTCCATCCTACACCAGAATCCTTATGGTCATTATCACTTCCACAAAGTAAAGTGTAGAGACACTTGGGCTTTTAAGATAACATACTTCAACTCGTACTTCATCCCAATCAAACACAAGTGATAGCTTGATTCATTATGATGCCATCACATACGAAAAATGACTACCTATCTTCCACTGTCAAACAGCTCAGAACTTCACTCAAGACGAAAGGAATAATAAAACCAGTCCTAAAAATCCCATCTTTATGGGTAGATCTTCTGGGACTACACCTGATACCAATTTCATAACAGCCTGGATCCAATCAGGCAGGCATGGCCTGAGTCTGGTTATAAGGAGACATCAAACATAACCAGGTTGAAGTTCAACATACAGAATGAAAGATCCATATACTTTAAGACTTGTGTGGACATAAGAAACAGGGAAAAAATGAGTAATTGCTGCAGATTAATGTCTAAAAATGTTCGTGGCAGTTGAGGCATATTGAGGCAGTTGGCGTTATCTGAGTGGCACCACCAATTCCTAATTTGATGATAGTGTTGCACTGATATTCCTGACTGAAAAGGGTGTATACTGGTTATATAGAAAAGTGTTCTCACTTCGGGAAAATTTACACTGAAGTATTTAGCAGTAATGGGGTACCATGTCTGAAAAAAGTCTGTAGGTACAGAGAAAAAGTGAAGCAACAAATGTGGTAAAACGTAAAAAACTAGAAAATCTGGGTGTATGAGCCATAGGAATTCTTTGTATCACTTTGAACCCTTTCTGCATGTTTCAAATTATTTCAAAATTGTTTAAAATGTAACAATAAATAAGAAATAGATCAACTGATAAATATACATGCAGAGATATATCATTTTTATGAATGGAAAACTCAACATTATACCCAACTGAGCTAATAACCTGTATGAAGTCATTAATAAGTAGTGGAGCTAAAAACATTCACTGTAAACCAGTTGCTCAAAAACCTCCAATGGCTCTTCATTACTAGCCTAATAAGAAGATTCTATTTAGTGAGTTAATACCTGTAAAGCTTCTTACTCATCACCTAGCACATTAATAAAAAATAAGCGCCTTTTGGGGTGCCTGGTTAAGCGTCTGACTTCAGCTCATGTCATGATCTCACAGTTCGTGAGTTCAAGCCCCACGTTGGGCTCTGTGCTGACAGCCTTGAACCTGCTTGGGATTCTGTGTCTTCCTCTCTCTGCCACTCCCCTCCCCGCCTTGTGGTCTGTCTCTCTCTCTCTCAAAATAAACATTTAAATAAGTAAATAATAAACAAACACCTTTTAGTATCCTTTCAAAATCCTCGGTCTGGTATTTAAAGACCTTCATGTGGTGACAATCTGTCTTTTCCTTCTTTTTTTTTTATTGATTTATGCATTCAATACATATTTATTGAGTGTATTTTCTAACTTAGTCACTATAATTAAGTCCTGGGGAGACACAATGAATAAAATAAATATAATTACTCCTTTTGGTGCTTAGGTGAAACCATCATCCAAACCAACCTTGTCACTCAACATTCTAGAACAAGGCTTTTCTATATCTGAGTGTTTACTTTTCAAAAAATTCATTCATTGATTTCCTTTTACAATAAATACTCCTTAACTACATCCCAGCTATCAAAGCTGTACTCTTTTATCAAGGCACAATTCAAATGCCTCTTCCCAAGAAACTACTTTAATAAAATCAAGACAAACTGATCACTATTTATGTGTGCTTCTTGTGATTCTTATCATATCCAGCCTTTTTATTGCACTTACTTAGACATAACATTTTAGAGCAAAAGGGGATCATTTTTGGCAAAGTTCGATGCCGTCAGTGTAAACAGGCTATTAATCTAAATAATGGGCGGGGTGACAGCTGTGGCCAAGTAAGAATGCATACCCCCCCCCCAAAAGGCATTCAAATTCACATTCTTTGTTGAACTGTTCCCTCCAAGATAAACACCTTCCAGTTTGGGTTCTCTGATATAGATTATTTGAGGTCCCACTTCACCTCCTCAATTCACACATGAGGAAACAAACTCCAGGCGGGGAGCTGCTCGGCCAGTGCGTGTCTCAAAATTGTGAGCACAAGCAGGAACCCACCAGCGGCCACAGTTTTCAGTTTTACTTTAATCCCTCAAGTAATTCAGCCCTGAACTTCTCAGAGTTGGTGACCAAACATCAAATGGCTCAGCACTACCCTCCCTCCAGCGGCTAGCTGGAGGCCGGGCCCCTGTCACACACACTGTGTTAGGCAGACTGTGTCATCAGGTGCCTGAAGAGGTGAAGCAATGACAGGCGTACAAACCCCAAGTAATGGGCCCTTTCACCTGTTTTTAGTCCAGACGTACCTTGAAAACGTGAGAGTACAGCTGCCTCAAGCTGGTCACCACACAGAATCCTCTCCCCCACTCACAGCTTGTCCCCCGCCTCCCCCACCTCAGCAACCCTGAGGCACCCCGCCACAGCCCTCACCACAAGACCGCCACCCTTGCTCAGGCTCACCTTGAGAGGCGACCAGGATGCAGAAGAAAACCAGGAAGCACTGGATGTTGTTGAAACGCTGACAGCTGGGAATAACTATACAGCCCAAGCCACAGGGCCTTTCCAAACTTTCTTTCCCTTCTCGTGTTTTCTTCCTAAGGGCGGGCCTGGCCACAGCCTGATCGTTCCCCTGTTGTGGGAAAGCGTGGAACTTGATCAGGCTAGAGGAAACCGTCCCCAATTGCAGGGTTCTTTTCGTGGCGTTCCCGGCCTCCTCGGCCAAGGTGTCCTCAGAAATCTGGGCCGGGGAAGCCTTGGGCCCCATGTCTACTAGGGCGTCCTGCATGGCCGGACTGTGGCCTGCGGAGGCCGGGGTCTTGGTTCACAGAAGGCGGCGCCGGGCTAGAGGAGGTGTGCCCTGCGGTTTCCAGGCGCGGCCTGCTCCACCTGCTCCACCAAAACGCCAGCGGGCCAGACGTCAGGGAACTGGGGGCCACCGGAGGCACCTGCAGCCCAGGCCTCCAGAGGGAACGTTTCTCCTTGAGCAGAAGGCAAACGTCCCTGTAAGGGTGACAGTTGCCCAGAGAGAACTTCCAAGGCTGTTTCCTTCTCTGCTTCCACGTGGGGAAGGGGTGGGGGGTGGGGAGGAAGCTACTATGACTAGATTCTGATCATTGCCAGCACAAACGGGGGCGCCAGAGTAACTCTAGTGGATTTAGTACTTTTTATTAGGAAGGAAAGAGAAATGTGCAGTGATGCGATATCAGAACGGTCCCCCAAATCCCCCCAGACTTACCTTACTGTAATGTTTTTTGAACTGGATGGTCTCACTAGAAACAGCTTGCAAAGTGTTGAAGGACCAGGAGAAATCAGAGACATGAAAAAAGACACTTCTATCATATTTGGAGAAACCAGCAAAGATCATAAAACAATATTCCAATGAATGTGCCTAAGTAAAGTGTTTTACATATAGAAATTATTGTCCTAGAAACTATGCTTAGCCAAGAACAGAAAGGATTATTATTTTCTCCCTAAATAGTGGGATGGGACCCCGTGTCATTCACCTTCTTAGGTACAACAATTTTACTGAAAAGAAAGAATAGAGGAGAATAGTAGCAGAATGTGAAACTTGTATGTTTTTATGGTGAAAATTCGTCTTCTTATTGTCTTCCTTTTCTCAGGCACAAATATTAATTATTCAGGCCATATATATGGGGGGGGGTGACTTTATAGGAAAAATGAAACTAGCTTCCCTCCAATGGATTAGACATTGTGTCATCAAAAACAATACAGATCTTCAAAAAAATTTTGTGCTGCTAGTAAGTGCTTGGGCTGGTAGACCAGGAGAAAAAAACACTGAGAAGTGCTGGGGAGGAGGGTTCCACAGACCCCGCCTCCAACCTGAGTCCTCATCTTGCCTCACTATATGCCCATCAGTAAGTGGAAATGTTATTTTGCCCTTATGAGGAGACCTACTTTGTCAAACATGTGGTCACTACATAAGTAGAAAAAATACCTTAGTCTTTCCATATTCATCATATTCAACTAGGGTTCACCCTCACATTGCTTCATGACATTAATAAGCATAAAGGAAACAACATGCCTTGGAGGGTGGAAAGCCAGGGGACTCTTATTCTCGTGCTTTAGTACCTGACTGGGCACTGCCTGAGAGCAGAGGGAAAAAGATGGCTTTGATCAAAAGAAATGATTCTAAGACTTTTGCTTCTACCCAGAATATACAGAGCCAAACAGAATGTTACCTGACTCTAATAACAATAATAACCAAGAAAACAACAACATAATAACCAAGACAATAACAACAACCAAGAAAAAAAATCTGGATTATATAAAAAATTATCACTTTTTTAAACCCACTGGAGAGCTACATTTGCAAAGCAATGAGGTGAATTGCTTCCAAAGGGTAACAAACCCCTAGGAAGAAGAATGGGACACACAGACTCTTTCAGCTTTGGCAGAACACAGAAGGAGGAGGTAGCAACCATAAAAGAAAATTTAAAAACATATTGAAAATTTTAATTAACTTTTAAAGGACAAGTGAGGACTATAAGGACTAGATAATGGTTTAGAAACCCTAGGAAACTCAGAGTCAAGAGGAATCCACACCCTCTTATTAGATATTTGCCATCTGAGAGAGGAGAGTCCTCCTTTTTTTTTTAAGTTTTTAATGATTATTTATTTTTGAGAGAGAGAAAGAGACAGAGTGTGAGTGGGCGAGGGGTAGAGAGAGGGAGACACAGAATCCAAAGCAGGCTCCAGGCTCTGAGCTCTCAGTACAGAGCCTGATGCAAGGCTTGAACTAATGAACCGCAAGATTATGACCTGAGCCAAAGTTGGATGCTTAACCTCCTTAATGAGGAATGCATTTGGTAGTGATAGGCTGACAATGAGGAAGAAACAAGGACTCTTCCTGATCTTCCTACTACAAAGTGCTGTGCTCCTGAGCCTTTTAACAAGCAAAGCAGAAGCAGCTCAGCCTCTGGAATTGAGGCAGGAAACTCTCTTGCCCCCTAATCACTTGCAAAGCGAGAGAAGCAGAGCAAAAACCATTTGCCATTGAAAGAGAGGCAGGAAAACATCCTGTTCGATGATCAACCCAAAGGTTGGCAGCAACCAGAGGGAAGGGTAGAAATACAAGCCATCTGACAAAGACAGAGTGGCAAGAACATCATTCCTTCCCAAGATCTGCCACCAAAACAAGGCAAAGTCCAACCTTTGAGGCTCAGGCACTCAGGGCCTAGGACTGGGACTGGTCCAGAGGAACCTGCTTCCAGTATGAGCTTTGCATGAATAAAAAAGCAATGACACTGCACCAATATAGGTGGGTCAGGAGAGCAGAAGGAAGCCCCATCTGTGGTACAGGCATACTGGACCCCTGATGAAAGCTGAGAGTAGAGCAGTAATACTGTCAAAAGACTCTCAAGCACCCCAGGTTTCAGACAAAGCACACGAGCCTTTAATTCCCATTAGAATTTTAAGCACATGGTTCACAAAAGATAAATGGAACAAAAACAAAACCCAAATCCAACTCTACCCCTGTCAACATTGACAAAACTAGACTAACAATCAGATAGAAGTATCATCACTTCCAGGTGTAAATAGATTGGTCTGCAATATACATTCATATACAGTGTCTGAAAATTAGTATTAAATGGTCTAGCATACATATAACTGAGGTACCTGGGAGAGACAATGAGCTGGAAGATTATTTGCAGATATAATGGTCATAGATTTTACAAAATTAATAAGAGATGTAGAACCACATAAGCAATAATCTCAGAAAATGCCAAGCAAGATAAATACAAAAAAAAAAACAAACACACATTTAGATATATCATAGGCATAGGCTAAAAATCAAGCCTAATTAGAGAAGTTTGAAAGAAGCAAAGACAAACATAATTTATAGAGAAACAAAAGTATATTATACAATAAATACATAAATGAATAAATGGACATTTTAAAAAGTAAATAAATAAAGAAAAGAAAATTATACTATCAGAAACTATGCAAGCCAGAATATAATAAAACTATATCTTTAAAATATGAAAGAAAAATTTCCAATTAGGAATTCTTTATCCATAAAAATATCTTTCAAAAAGATGTCAGGAATTGTAAAAAAAAAAAAAAATCTCAAAATGTTAGCAAGTCAAATCCAACAACATATAAAAAGAATTATATTCCATGATCAAATGGAATTTATTATAGGAATGCAAGGTTGTTTTAACATTTGAAGATCATTTAATATAATACACCAGATTCACAAAAGACAAAGTCTACCTGATCATTTTAATAGATGCAGAATAAGCATTTGAAAATATTCATCACCCTTTTGTGATAAAAACACACAAGAAATTAAGAATAGAAGGGAAGTGCCCCAAACTAATAAATGGTATCATACCTACTGCCCTTTGACTTGCTTCCAGGGTTATCTGAGTAAACCTTTATGCAAGAAACAACTGTGTGAAAGTGTAGTCATATTTTCAATACCCAATGTTGTTTAAAATACCCATGGAGAAAAAAATGATGTGGCCCTTTAGGAAAGTTAAGTCAGGAATTCACCACTGGAAGCAGCAGGTGACAGTCAAAAAAAGATAGGTCCTTTTCACTGTAACAGGGAGTATGAGCTAGAAAGTCAGGGAAACCATACCTGTATTGTTGTTTACTAACATAACTGCATGATGATAGAAAGATGAGCTCCCAGAGGAAGATTTGCTCATGTAAATTTGGATTTTTTGTGGCTGTTGTTCTGATCACAAATTTTTTTTTAAGTCCAAAGGAGTGTGAAAAAGAAATAATAAGTGGTGCCTCACTAATTTCTTCTCAGTTTTTTTTTAATGTTTATTTATTTTTGAGACAGAGAGAGACAGAGCATGAACAGGGGAGGAGCAGAGAAAGAGAGGGAGACACAGAATCTGAAGCAGGCTCCAGGCTCTGAGCTGTCAGCACAGAGCCCGACACGGAACTCAAACTCACGGACCATGAGATCGTGACCTGAGCCGAAGTTGGACGCTTAACCAACTGAGCCACCCAGGTGCCCCATTTCTTCTCAGTTTTACCAGAAAAGAGACCTTTGAAGTTTTTGAGTCTCTAAGAAACCTAGGTTATAGAGCCATACTGTAAAATAGAAATAAAATGTTAGCATATATGTAATTTAAAATTTTCTAGTCCCACTGCAAAAAAGATAAACAGGCAAAATTAATTTGAGTAATATATTTTATTTAACCTAATATGTCCTAAATATTATTTCAACATATAATTAATATTTTTGAAATAATTAATTATTAATGAAATATTTTATATATATTTTTTTTATTTCCACTAAGTCTTCAGTTTGTATTTTATACCTACAGGACACCTCAGTTTGGACTGGCCACATTTTAAATGCTCAAGAGCCATATAGAGCTGGTGGTTACCCTGATGGGGAGTGTGATTATAGAGGTTCCTTTTCTATTCTAAAAAGTTAAGTTTATAAGTTTGGGGGGGGGGCAAGATTTATTTAAATCACAGAATTAATAGCAATTCCTTTATCATATTTTATAATAAGTTGATGTTTTTCCATTTGTATAATTGGTTTTTTCGCCAGCTAAATGATTTAGTTGTGTCTTTTTTAATAGTAGCATTTATTCAAGGGAAAAAATGTCTAATCACAGGCTTTTGTTATATAATAGAGGGCAGTGCCATCCAGCTGCAAGGATTGTAGCCTAAGTATTTAATAAGAAATAACAGACCTCTATTTGCCTTGCCCATTTTAACCTTACTAGACATCACATTTAACAATCCATGTTGGCTATCTTTATATGATGGTACAGTTTTTGTATAGAATCCTATTGTATGAATTTACTATAATGTAACCACTCCCATATTGATGGTATGGCTTGTTTACAATTTTTGTTTTCATAATACTAAAATGGACATCTTCATATGTATTTTCCTGAAAGATTTTATCACGAATTTAAAACTACTTTTCAGAGGCTCCTGGGTGGCTCAGTCGTTTAAGTGTTGGACTTTGGCTCAGGTCATAATCTCACAGCTTGTGAGTTCTAGCACCGCATGGGGCTCTGTGCTCACAGCTCAGAGCCTAGAGCCTGATTCGGATTCTGTGTTTCCCTCTCTCTCCGCTCCTCCCCAACTTGTGCCCTGTCTCTCTCTCAAAAAATAAAATAAGCATTAAAAAATTTTTCTAAACAACTTTTCATAGAAAATGTAAATAAAGTTGTAAAACGTACCCCAATTTTGGAAATATTAAATGTAGAAAAAACAAAAAACTGTCTTTGAATCTGTAAACATGGATATTAAAATAATTTTGCATATTTTCTACAAGTTAACAAATGACTGTTGCATTAAATTTCGATATAGGCTTTGAAATATAGCTACCAACTAAATCAGTCTCTGAGAAATTAAGCAATTCAAGAGCTTAAGATATTTCAAGAGACCAGTTTGAATTAAACAATGTATGTTTATGAGGTGCTGTTAAATATCCTCCATATAGTATCTATTTCAGCTAAAACCTCTAAACATGTATGTAGGAAGAACAACTCACTAAAGTAACCTAGGGAGGCTATTTTATATAGCTCCTTTCGGCAAATGAGTCAATAAAACAGAAAAATGACATGATGTTACAAATTACTGTAATGTAGTTTATTTAACAAGGAATGACCTCACTATTAAGAAGAGGTATAGAACTATCTGTGCGGTTAGTAAATGGCCTTGGATTGCTTAGCTACCGAGGTGTATGGTTCTTGATTCTTCACTGATAGAGTGTAGTTATTTTTTGCAACAGTTTCTACGATGTTGCCTCCCATAACTATGTAGTCAAATTTGCTACATATTCTATATGAACTATAAGATCTACAGGTTGTAGGCTGAAAGTGACTGCAAAGTATTGTTAAAAACATTAAGTAAATTGGTGCTCTCAGCAATTACAGGTATTTTGCTTTATTTATTTTGTATTGGCTTCCCATGAGTTGCTTATGTTTACTGAGAATAAAAGTCTAACTGCTGGATAAATGAAATGCTAAGTAATTTTTAAACTCATAGGAAAACAAACGTGGCAACCATGAAGGAAGAATCATGTATGGAGAATTCAACCTAGACTTTGGGTCCACCTCTTCTTGGTTATTATGTGATTTGGGGGAATTCTTTTAAATATTCTTACCTTTAATTCTTCATTTATAAAATTAAAATAATGGCAACTCATTTGAAAAATTATTGTGAGGGCCTGAAGTAATATGCTAAGAGTGTCTCACACAGTTCCTGGCATACAGTAGATACTTAAACAAAGATAATTATTTATAAAATTATTTCAAGCATAAACTTTTATATTAAAAAGTACCTATTATGTGTAGCCCTCTACTACCTACTAAGTGAGACCCTCAGTCAATGGATAGAAGTTGACTTTACTGAGGGGCTTTTCATCCTTAATTAACTGATAGAATGTGAAAAAGTAGTGGTTTGCAAGAAACATAATAGCCAAAATCAATGTTTACTGTGAGGTACATTAGAGATAAGACTTAAGACATGTAGAAATAAAGTTAAAAGCTATAACAAAGAGTTTTAAGGCTTCCTGAAGCAGCTTTACAGACAACAAATGACTCTGAAAGGGAATAAGCTGGAAAGAAAAGGAAGAAGAAGAAGAAGAAGAAGAAGAAGAAGAAGAAGAAGAAGAAGAAAGTGGAGGAGAAGGAGAAGGAGAAGAAAAGAAGAAGAAGAAGAAGAAGAAGAAGAAGAAGAAGAAGAAGAAGAAGGGGCTCCTGGGTGGTGCAGTCGGTTGGGCGTCCGACTTCAGCCAGGTCACGATGTCACGGTCCGTGAGTTCGAGCCCCGCGTCGGGCTCTGGGCTGATGGCTCAGAGCCTGGAGCCTGTTTCCGATTCTGTGTCTCCCTCTCTCTCTGCCCTTCCCCCGTTCATGCTCTGTCTCTTTCTGTCCCAAAAATAAATAAAAAAACGTTGAAAAAAAATTTTTTAAAGAAGAAGAAGAAGAAGAAGAAGAAGAAAGAGGAGGGGGAGGAGGAGAAGAAGAAGAAAGAGGAGGAGAAGGAGAAGAAGGAGAAGAAGAAGAAGAAGAAGAAGAAGAAGAAGAAGAAGAAGAAGGATAATGAGTAGATTCCCAGGTATGACTCCCTGACTGACATCTCTGTGGAAATAGGGGACATTCAGAAGTATCTGGGAGAGCTGGGGTTCTGCAGTTAAGAATTTGTGATGTTGAAATAAACATAAAGTAATTTTTACTCATTAGCTAGCGAAGCCTAGGAATTCAGTTGCAAAATGGTTGAGTAGATTGAAGTTGGAGACAGTAGAAGATTATCCAGGAGGTCAATAGATGAAGTAATACGCAGCTGAATAAGACACATAAAAAAGAAGAGCATTGGAAATTCTTTCCTGTTATCGATTATACATTTTAATAAATAATTTCAGATGTAAAGCCATTCAAAATGATTGCTAGATTACATGTTAAAATTTTGAAAACAAGTAAGACACTAAAAAGTGAAGAGAAATTATTCTGACGCTTGTTAACATGAAAAGGATGACTCTATTCAAGACTCTGCAATAAGGGTGAGAAATTGTGCTCGACTCCCAATACAGCAAAGCAAGTGGGGATTTGTAGCTAAAGAGTAGGCTGAGGGCGTCAGTAGATAGAAAATTACTACGAGGAGACATCAAGCACAAGAGGATTCTTGCTAACAGGACTCTTGCTAAGAGCAGGCCAAAGACCCCTATACCAAAGACGGGGACAAGGAACTTGATCAGATAACAAGCGTGATCAGATATCAGGGGTAGGGGGATGATGTCTTAGCAGGATTCTTTGCTAAAACTGATTTTGAAAAGAAGGCCTAGGGGAGTGTATCTAAAATTTGGTCAAGGAGAAGGTCTGTCAGGATATTTGATGCTTTGCTTCTGCACTGTGGCTGACGTTCGACTTACATTACCTAAAATAAATCTACTTTAATATTATAGGCCATTTTGAAGATAATCCCTCAATAAGCTTGAAAATAGCATGTTTCATTGATGTATTAAAGGTCACAACCAAAGGAGGGAGTCAGGGAAGGGTACCGAGAGGGTTTGGTGCTAGACTTAGTCACAGGTAGGTCTTGGCAAAGATTGGTCAGAATTTGCAAGTTAGACCGGTCTCTGTACAGTCAATGATTGTATTTTCAGAACTCATCAGACTGTGGGGAGTTACTGTTGAATCAGTTTTGTCTTAGAACATATGGGTCCAAAGGAATTGCTGTTGAAAGATTTTGACTTTAGGAGGCCAATATAGAAAGTCTGTAATCACAATTTGGATGATAGTTTATATAATTTGCCAGTGTATTTTGCTTGTTATGGTTTCTGTCTGAATTCCTAATTCCCCTCTGCCACAACTTAATGACGGGCCCGTTTCCTTCACGTCTACTTAATCAGATACATGGTTTTAAAAGATTTAATTTGCTGCCATCTAGTGGTCATATACTTTCATTTTTATATTAAATCTAAAAGCAATGGATTGAGACATTTAAAATAGAGTTCACGTGCTGCTTACATTTTCTTTCAGGAAAATATTTTTAGTTATTGTCACCTACAGAAGTACTTCATTTTCTTAATCATACTTCCAGTACTCTGAGAGTCGTAGTTACTGACTACACTGGGTGTGTGATAGTTTATTTTTGCTTATACTGTGCTTTTGTAACAGAGCTTACAATACTTACAAAACAAGTTTCAACACAGAAGTTTTAAATAAAAATTTTAAGCTTTGAATCGGGTTTTAAAATTCTCCATGGGGCGCCTGGGTGGCGCAGTCGGTTAAGCGTCCGACTTCAGCCAGGTCACGATCTCGCGGTCCGGGAGTTCGAGCCCCGCGTCAGGTTCTGGGCTGATGGCTCAGAGCCTGGAGCCTGTTTCCGATTCTGTGTTTCCCTCTCTCTCTGCCCCTCCCCCGTTCATGCTCTGTCTCTCTCTGCCCCAAAAATAAATAAACGTTGAGAAAAAAAAAAAAAAAATTTAAATTCTCTTAATTAGGAATCAGGAATGCCCGATTTGCAAATTCTTGAGGCAGGGGTTGATTACATACAAATTGATAACCTGTGGGGTTAAGCTGGGACACAGTTAGGTTTTAACAGATTGATTGACATTTTATGTAGGCTGTAGTTTGACTCAGGGGAACAGCTATTATCCTTCTCTCATCTCTGCAGGGAGAGAGGCCTTCTCCTAAACTACCCAGAAAGGAGCGGTGGAGATAATTTCTGGTCACCCCCTCTACCTCATTATTTGCATATATCCCAGAAAGAAGGATTGATTTGTCCAACTGGTGAGAGTGGGTCAGGATTGAGCATGCAGGAGCTGGGCCTGCAAGCTATCTGTCCTCTTTACCTGTGGCAACGTGGTACTGGGTACGTTGGATTCGTGGGAGGAAAAGTACGTTTCTGCAAGTCCCAGCTGTGCTCTTTCATCTAGCTTTTGCAGGAGTACAGCTGATACTTTGCTCTCACCTCACTTCTGTATCTACTTTTTTAATGTATTCAGAACTCAAAGGCAAAAAGAGAGTATAATTAGTATCACCACGAAACCCAGTATTTTGCATGTGTATGTGTGAAACAGGACAGCAAGTGAATTAGAGGAAGTAAAATCAACAGTGAAAGGTCTCTTTTTTTGTGGGATTTAGGGATGCATCATAAACAGAGAAGAAGACCTTTGGGAGGCCAAGCAAAAGAGAGAGATACTAAAAAAGTATTGAAGTTAATGCTGGAGCTGAGAGAGTGACTGTTTAGCTCGACCAAGTTGACTATCTTCAAAGAGGGGTAGTTTCAAGACATTCAGAGGAGGACAGCCCTTTGTATTCTTAGAAAGTTTTGACCTGATTCAAGGTCCTGAGGGATATGATAAAAGCACTTTTCTTTACATCCCTAGTAATCAAAGAAAAAATTTAAATGGCCAATGAAATTGAAAACTGGAAGAAAGGGGAATTTACCTTTTATTGATCTATCGTGCGTCCCAGTAAATAATGCAGGTATGCTCAGCACACCTCTTAATCCCCTTCTCCCCATTTCTGCTGTTCTTTTCTCCTCTCAAAGGGGCTGTCCATGCAGGCTGCAGTTCCCAGGCTTTGTAATCAACTGCTCCCTGTTAGATTTGGCAGTGGGAAGCTAGAAAGAAGGAAGAAACCAGGGTGCTTCTCTCCCCTCTTTCTGCCCGTAGCAGTTTCTCTGCCAACAGCTGAATCTTCCCCATGGATCCTATTTCTGCTATTCAGCACCAGCCAGTGAGCTTCACGGATACTGCCTTCTGTTTCTCTATCCCTCCAGCAGGAGGAATGGAGCAGCTTCCTGCTCTTGCTAATTTCTGGAATGCCTCACCGTCCCCTACATGATTTTTCCGTTTTTCTGTTACCTATTTAACCGATTCCAGGTAACACCTTCTTTAAAAAACAGAAACAAAAACAAAAACAACATATGGAGTTGTCTCTGGCTTCTGCTTTACTCTTAGGACCCTGACAATATATGCAATACACACATATACTTATATGTGTACATCTAGTTTTATTCTGATTCTGATTCCATCTCCAACTCTTTCTTAGAAAAGCATCTTTGGCAAGACTGAGGAAAGCAACACAGACTTTTTTAGGATCATTATGTAGCATAATTAAGCTTTAAGAAGAGGTCCGTATCCACCTTTAAGAAGAGGTTCTGAAGAACCTGCCTCACCCTGGATCCCACCATAACATCACTGATGGAATCCTCTAAGAGTGGAAACTTGCAGGTGAGGAGAAGGATAAAGGCCTGCAGGGACTGGCAGTGGGGATGAAGGAGAGATAGGAATACCTAATCTCTTATTTATAGCCTCATGTTCATTATCTCCCCAGCCCTGGGAGAGAGCGATGTAAGACACCCAGACTTGTACCAGGTTCGCTCCCTCCATGAATTTCTAGGATGTTTCTGAGGACTATTAGCACATTCCAGCAAATCTCTAACATCAAAACATGATTTTCAACAAGATGAAAATATCACTCACCCAAAAAAAGTCAGCAGTATCAAATATTTATTTACCTCATTAATGAGGGAACTGGCAAGATGGTGAGTCTGGTTCAAAAAATAGTTGCAAAAATCAAAGTATTTATAGTGGCTTAAAGAAAGGATAGTAGAATAAGAATACTAATTAAAATACAAAACTAGTTAATATTCTGCAGGATGCTCAAACTCTGACCTCTGGGGTTCATCTCTTTTTATAGGACATAAGTCGTTTCATCTCTTGAACAAAATTCACTTGTATTGCTATCAGAAAATAATCATGTGCATCTGCTTCTACAAGTGAATGACAACCATTACAGAGATATAAGATATCATAATCATTACGAAAATAGCAAGTCAAGCAAAAGAACTCACCTTTAGGGAACTGGATATATTTCTGTGAACTTCAATACTTAGCATAACACTGAAAGGAGGCCCAGTAATCTCTTTGCCTATTTTTAAGATTTCGATACCTTTTCTTAACATTTGCTTGAAAGCTGAACTACTTCCTGATTCAACAGGACATGGCTCATCTCTTCTGAAGGTTGCCACTAACTGACCTGAAGTCACCTTTCCCCAGGCTGCTATTCTGCTCTCCCAACAAGTTAACCTCCATTGTTGAGTCAGTGACCAAGCATCCAGTTTCGCTCAGTGACCAACCATCCAGTTTCATCTGAGTCTAAAAGATTTCCAGGGACATGGGACCTTTAGAACTAGAACCAGAAAATTCTGGGCAAACCAGGACAAATTGGTCATCCTAGCAAAAGAAGAAAGAAGAGAAAGAAGAAAGAAAGAAAGAAAGAAAGAAAGAAAGAAAGAAAGAAAGAAAGAAAGAAAAAGAGAGAAAGAAAGAAAGAAACCCTCAAAACTGGACATTACATAAAACCACCCCAAGAATCCCCTGGCCAAACCATTCCAACATAACTGCTTGTGAACATCTCTACCCTTAGGTCCCAGTATCCCACCATGTTATATGGAGCTCCTACACATACTAGTGTTCTTCAGCATGACTGTCCTTCTCAGAATTCAGGACCAGGACTCCCTCAAGGACTCCAGAAAATGTGAAAGTGGAGAGTTTTTCATTCTGAAAGGAAACAAACTTCAGAGGTATGGATCCATTTCTTAGTAGGAAAAGTTTTTATTTATAATGCAGAGTAATTTCACTCCTCACTATACTCTATCCCTTCATTTCAGAATGGAATATTGGCTTACCATAGGAAAATTCCCACTAAACTCATTAGGTTTTTTCCCTAAAACTAAAGAAATAGCTGATTTCAAAGGTAAAATCAAGCCTCCCCATTTATAGAAGCAAAACTGCTTGCAAATTTAAAACTGTAGGATTTTCCTTTCTCATAATATTTAGTATTTTATATTTTTCAACATTTATTTATTTTTGGGACAGAGAGAGACAGGGCATGAATGGGGGAGGGGCAGAGAGAGAGGGAGACACAGAATCGGAAACAGGCTCCAGGCTCTGAGCCATCAGCCCAGAGCCTGACGCGGGGCTCGAACTCACGGGCCGCGAGATCGTGACCTGGCTGAAGTCGGTCGCTTAACCGACTGCGCCACCCAGGCGCCCCAGTATTTTATATTTTTCAACAATTTTTGCAATAATATATCCCATTCAACAAACTCTATCAGTGTGAAATTGGCAGCTCTCCACCAGGAAGTGGGATCGATGTCTTCCCCTTGATTATGAGTGGGCTTATGAGTACAGCCAGAGTAATGCCTTCTGCCTTCTGAGGCTAGGTCATAAAGTAGTTTGATATGTATCATCCCCAACACAAAAACAAAATCAAACAACAAATATACATATATACCATATATATATATATATATATATATATATATATACACAAAAAATAATTTTTAAGCTTATTTATTTATTTTGAGAAAGAATGGGGGAGGAGAAAGGGCAGATAGAGAGGTAGATGGAGAATCCCAAGCAGGCTCTGCACTGTCAGCACAGAGCCTGACATGGGGTTCATATTCATGAACCATGAGATTGTGACCTGAGTTGAAGTCTGATGCTTGACCAACTGAGCCACCCAGGTGCCCCATATTCAAAATAATTTTTAAATGGTGACCAGGGACACATAACATGCTAAGAAGCCTGTTCACACACAGAGGTAGAAAGGAATGGTAGAATCCTCTGTTCTTATCATCCTTAATTATTCTCATGATCTATCAGCTAAGAATTCAAGCAAGTCCTCCTTGAATTTTGTTGAAAGTAGAGAATTAGAAATCACCAAACCTGCAAAAAAAAAAAAACTCACATAATTTTACTCATTGGTGTTATTCACCATCTCAACACCAACAACCCTATTTCAGATAGTCACTTCACTTGGCCCCGGAGAATTTCTACATTAAGTGTAAGCAGCAGAGTTAAGCGTATTCATGGGTAAGAGGTGGGAAAGAGCAGGTGTGAAGAGAGAGAGGCAAAGAGGCGTGACGTCTCTGGAATAATCCCTCCTCCAGCCACAAGTTCTCAGGTAGAATGCATGTGGAGTTCAGGATCTAGAAAGGGATTCCCTTAAAGTTGTCCCAACTCTTTAAAGTGTTCATGTACCAGGTGGAGGCCACCATACTAACTCATTTTATCCTTAGCACAACACCATGAAGTAGCTGCTCTTATTAACCCATCTTGTACAGGTGAATATTTGGACAAAGACATGTAATGTAATATTACTTGTCCAATGTTACAAACTTACCGACCGGCACAACCAGAATTCATATCCAAGTTGTCTCTAAAGCCCACATTCTTAGGCACTATCCTGTATATCTCTCATACATACTGTAAATTCAAATAAAAAACATACACACACCATTTTGTTCTGAAGTCCCACAGCAGAAAAAACAATAAGGAAGGAAAAATACATGTTAAATGAGAAAAAAGGAAATTACGTATGATCTCAAAGATTATTTGATCTAAATGTCTACTACCATGTACTTTATTTATTTAATTCCTAGAAACTTATAACCAATAGAAGAATTATGTGATTTGTTTTAATTTTCTGTTTATCTAGCATTACCACTTGGTAATAATTTTTAGATCCTACAGTTTATCTGCTTGCTAAAATCTTCCTGGCAGGAAGAAGCAGTCAGGAAGGAAAACATAAACATAAATCAGCATTTCTCTTTTCCAGGTCTTGCTCTAAAATCTCATTTGTCCTACTATCTCAAGAGCAGACATTTTAAAAAGTTGCAATTAGTGTCTTTGGGAGATATGAATCTCTGAATCAATGTTATTGCAGATCTTGGAAGGTTTTTTTTTTTCTCTTTTTCACACAGCTCTTTGCCATTTATTTCCCTCAAGTAAGGAATAACCATTTTACTTACATTTCATCAGCTCTAATTTGTTACTTTTTCTTAACAACCTCCCAACAAAATTTTTTTATCAGCTACTCCAGAAAGAATCCATTTAAAGTGTCAATAATCCCTAGACTAGAATATTTGAGTAGTTAATTAAACTAAGTTCCCATTGAGAGTATTTTTTTTCTGCATGACAGTAAAAGACAAGCTGGCTTTTGGAATTGTGGTCTTTAGCTTCAAGCTTCCATTAATTTCTGAATCTGTGTTTTGATTCATGAATTTTTAAGAGGGTGTTGATAGAAAGAAACCAGAATCTTGCCTGATACCATGCCATAAATCTAGAGTATTTCCATAGCAAAACGGCACCTCTGGGGAAATCTTACTGCAAGTAATATTAACCTTGAGCTTCAGGAAACTCCATTGTCTATAGTCTAGAGGATAGTAGATTTAGCCACAGTCAACTGTATTTCGATAGTAATTCAACATGCTATTGCAAAATTTTGTTAGTAACCAGTTCTCGGTTAGAGTTCCAGTAAAGACCCACTTGTTTGAAATAATGGGGGGGAAATGTACAGCAATTGTGTGATCCACAAAGCAGGAGGTATTTCTTGTACATTCTGCCTGTTCTTGTCATGGTGTTTCAGGCCATGCCCATGCTTGGATAGAGGGAGGGAGAGAGGGAAGGTGGAAAAGAGAAACATTCTGAGCCTGAAGTGGGGAAATGTTGTTAAAAGTTTAGTGCGTTACATATAGAAAGAATCACACTCCTTATTTCAGATTTGAGATGCTGTTAGGCTCTAACGTGTCTAATAGGGCAATAAATTTCTTTGACTACAGACAATGTAAATAGAAACTTCTATTTATTGAATTTCTTTTGTTCTGTCCTAGATTGTTACAGCATTAAACTTGTCAGTCAAAATTCCTGCCCTGCCAATGTAAATATTTAACATGTCTGAATCTCAATTTCCCTATCTGTAAAATGTGGAGAACAATGCCTAATTCTGTACTGGGTATGAATTAAAATTAAGTGTGTTAAAACCTACTACAGTGCAAACATACTGTAGGTACTCGGCAAATGATGAAAATGATCGTCATTATTAGGATCAATGTGAAATTCATAGGGAAAGCACCTCATGCAATATATAACACAAAAAGTTGGAACTCAGTATACATAAGGTGCCATTATTCCAGAGGCAGATAAGTTCTTGTTCAAGTTATTTAAATTGGACGTGTAGCCTACATCACACATGAACCCATGTGTAGGTCATCATTGTTCTTTTATGACAGGAAAAAAAGTAGTTCCACTCTCCCTCCTTGTCAATTCTCTACGATGTGTATTCTTGTTCATGCGCAGATCACCAGAACCAGGCTACATCTCTCACTACAAAGATAGAAATGATGGTATGATTAAGGCAAGGTTTAGTTAGTCCAGGAAATAAAAGCCAGGAAAGGAAGGTGATGGGCAGAACTGTGACAAACTGAGTTTTATAAGAGCTGAGAGCAAAGGAAAATTTATTGGGAGTTCAGGAGAGGCCTATCACTGATATTAAGAGTTCAGGTCTGAAGAACTGCTTAAGCCCTAAAATCCTAGCATTAAAAGTTCCATTTGAAATAGTGATTTTCCAATCTGGCTATTGGGTTCTAGGTACAGGCTCTGCTGAATTTGGGGAATTCACCCTGAGTTACAACTGTAACTCAGAGAGGACTGAAATGAGCTCAGGTTGGAGAAGGACTTTAAGATTCCCACCATGTGTCAGTGCTCATTAGGATCAGGTCATCCAAAAGTCTGTGTGGATTTTAGTCAGTTTTTTAGGACTGGTGTAACAAAGGACCACAAACTGGGTGTCTTAAGCAACAGAGAGTTATTGTCTCACAGTTCTGGAGACTACAAATCCAAGATCAACATACCAGCAGACTTGGTTGCTTCTAAAGATTGTGGCAAAGAATCTATCCCATCACTCCCTGCTAGCTTCTGATGGGTTGCTGGTAATCTTTGGCCTTTTGTGGCTTGTAGATGCCTCAACCCAATCTCTGCCTTCATTTTCACATGGCATTGTTCTTCTGTCCATGTCTGTATCTAAATTTCCCGTTTTTATAAGGGCTCCAGTCATATTAGATTAAGGGCACCCTACTTCAATATGACCTCATCTGAACTAATTACGTCCACATGACTCTGTTACCTCTAAGTTTCTAAGGCACCAAGAATTAACATTTCAACATATAAATTTTGAGGGCATAAAATTGAACCCTTAACAGGATCCTTGTAATTATCACCTGTTGCTAGGTCTCCCAGACAAATGTATGTTGTTACAGAGAAAGGAGCAAAAGTCCACTGAAGTAGAAATATGTGTATGAGTACACAGGAGACAGCCAGTACTGGTTTATTTTTTCAGTGGGGTGAATTAGCCAAGATAATAGGGGATTCATTGCAGAAAAGAGCCCCAAGGGTTGGGAGACAAATATCCATGGGTCTTTCTCATTACTGCGTATCTGATGTGAAATGTGGAGAAGTTTTAACATGTTAAGGATTTAGAAGCATAATTCTAAAGACCTGATGTTAAGTCCATCCATGAAGATGATGGAAAAACATACCTCATTTTAAAAAAATTAAAGTTTATTTATTTATTTTGAGAGAGACAGAGAGAGAGAGAGCATGGTTGGGGTTAGGGGCAAGAGAGAGAGGGAGATAAAGAATCCCAAGCAGGCTCCACACTGTCAGCATGGAGCTCAATGCAGAGCTCCATCCCACGAACCAAGAGATCATGACTTGAGCCGAAATCAAGAGTCAGATGCTTAACCAACTGAGCTACCCAGGAGCCCCAAAAAAGTACCTAATTTTAAGATGAAGTTAGATTAGTTTTCTGTGACTACTTATTTGCAATTTATCCCCAAATTTATTTGAAGAATAAAGGAAAGGAATTAGGTTCTTGGTAGTGAATAATAGAATCAAATTGACAGTCAAAGATTCATCAGGTAATCGGCAGAATTCAGATAAAAATAGGAACATTTAGTATTTTCTAGGGAAAAGACCAATAAATTAGAATGAATAATGACCTTTTAAATAAGGAGAGGGGCGCCTGGGTGGCTCAGTTGGTTAAGTGTCCAACTTCAGCTCAGGTCATGATCTCACAGCTCGTGGGTTTGAGCCCCGTGTCAGGCTCTGTGCTGATGGCTCAGAACCTGGAGCCTGCTTTGGATTCTGTGTCTCCCTCTCTCTCTGCCCCTCCCCCACTCATGCTCTGTTTCTGTCCCTCTCAAAAATAAATGAACATTAAAACAATTTTTTTTAAATAAATAAGGAGATTAAGGCTCCTGAGAAAGTTCTCCTGGTTATGGAATATGGTGACCAGTCTGCTATTTGGTGTCAAGAACAATAACTTTTTGGCAATAAATTCTGCTCCTGCAGAGACTGTATGGTTGTTTTTAAGAATTGCTTAATTTTGTAGATTTTGTTTTATTTTGCGTGAATCCATCAGCTCTTCTTTACTTCCATTCCCTGTCTTATTATTAACCAATCCATTTAAAGTGTTTGCTTTGGAAGTCAGTGTTGTTCAGGCAAAAGTACCCACATACTGCCAATTTTCAGCAGTTAGCTATGTACCACACCTCACTAAACACAGCTGAATTTCCAACCAAAGCAGTCACTGATTCAGCAGCACTATCAGAGGGCCTTGCTCTTGAAATGTCAAAAGACAACCATTAAGTGACATTCTGTGAAAGAAAAAAAATAAATGCATGTATGTTACCACAAGCCCAACTCTTGCCTCAAAGAAAAAATTAAATATTAAATGTATATATTGAATTTATAGGTCATACTAGAAAGGTGGTTGTGTGTGTGTGTGTGTGTGTGTGTGTGTGTGTGTGTGTGTGTTAAATCAAATGCTTTGGTTCTAAAAGAAACATATCTTACTCTACAAAAATACCTCACATTACTCTAAAAGCTCTGTCTGATCAGTCAACATTGCATTCACAAAATGTGGAAGGGTTGGTTTCTCTGTCTCCTTTTTAAGTAACCCTAATAGCAGTTTTATTTTTCTTCCTTTTTTAAAAATTTGAACTCTTATTTTTTCTAGTCAGTCATGGCATAGTATTAGGGCTGGTTTTCAATAAGCATTAATCCATTCATTCAATATGCATTCTTGAACGAGAGAGAATATAGTGATTAAAAACATGGGGTTGGACATTAATCTACCTGAATTTGTATCTTGACTCTGTCATTTACCAGCTCTATGTATTGTTTCAGGGCCTTGGTTTCCTCAAATAAGGATAACGGTACTACCTCTCTCCTAGAGAGGTTGCTGATTTGAGACATGCATTCACACCAGTCTAAGAAGCTATTGCTGGGGCAGTGGGGAAGGGAATAAGAATAAGAGTTAGGTCAATGTAAGGCTGTAAGGGCTGTGGACCAAGTAGATTTCCTTGGAATTAAGAGTATGTTTGGCAGGCAAGAACTGACGTTGCAGTAAGAGAGAGCAGCACATAAATGCATGCCAATGCATAAAATGAGAGCACCTTTGGGGAAATTCCAATACTTTTTCAAGGCTAGAATGAAAGTGAGTCTAAAGAAATGGTGAAAAAGTGAGCATGGAGAAGAAGGGGAGAGCTCACATATCTTTAGGCATGTTTTATATATGGTGTTATATATGTGGCAAAAATTTATAGTATTTTAACTTTAAATTAAATAGCTTACTTTTATTGATCACCTGAAGCAATTTAAGACCCATCATAAATAATAAAAAAAAAAAAAAGGTTTTCATTCTGTTCCTTTAATGAAAACGAGAAATAAAAAGCACCACCTTCCTTTCTGGGGAAATAGGAAAACAGGGTCCAGCATTGTCTATTACCATTGCCATTGTCACAAAATATCTTGAAAGGACCTGAAGATTTTGGAATCTCAAGCAACTGTGACTGATCGGTGACACAGATTACCTTTCTTTCTCTGATAATTCAATACTCTTTTTCTTCAGGGAATTGCACATTCACCTATTTGATATGATTCTAACAATGTGTCCATCCACCCAGATTGGCCAGTCAAGCATCACATGCCTCCAAAATTAATGATTATTCCAGAAGCAGACACTTGACCTAAACAGAGCCGATCAACTCTTCTCTGGCAATTAATATGAACTCTGGATGATGGGAGCTCTCCTTCTGTTTATATAACTCTTGTCTCTCCAGGGACAACATTGACACCACATGTAGAAAGCCTGCCTGAAGGGAAAATACAGAAGAGAAGAGCCAAGAGATAGAGAAAGAAAAAGAAAAAGGAAAAGGTATGCTGCATAGAATCAAGTCCTAAACTAGCAATAACCATCTGGATTATCAGTTATACTTGCCAATACATTTCATTTTCTTGTTAAATCAATTTAATTGAACTTCTGATCCTAGCAACCCAAAGACAACAGAGATGATCTAGAGTATGCAAATTTTGATCAGGATAACCAAATAGACAAAATAAAGTAAGCACAGGCATCTCTGCATATTATATCCATTTCATGTATCTTGGTAAACATTTCAATAAAAAGTTCTTATATATTTTTACTTAAAAGGATCTTGAGAGATTCCAACTGTCAAAAATCCCCATCCCTAAATAGAATCACCTATGTTTCATGAACTCACTAAAAACTCTATTTTGTTTTTTGTTTTTTGTTTTTTCTTTCAGGAATCACATGAGGAGATAGGCAAGGTGATTAAGGGCAGAGACTTTAAAGCCCTACCAGAATGCTTTGCCACTTACTAGCTATGTGACCTTCACTAAGTCACTTAACCTCTTTGTGCCTCAGTTTCCTCTTTTATAAAATGGTATAATAATTGTTCCTATCTCATAAGGCTATTACAAAGATTAAATAGGTTGGTATATGTAAGAGGCTCAGAGCAGGGCTGGACATGTAATAAATATCACACAAATGTTTAAAAAGAATATGATGCTACTTTTTAAGCCGTGGCATAGAACTGCAATATACATTTGATTAAATAAATAAATGCAAAAAATAATCTTCATAGAATTAATGTGGTCACTAACATTTTCGTTAAATGGTGAATTTTAGATTAATGCAGTCTATATAAATCTGTGTCTGACTCTTGTAATTATAAGCTATTTTGTATACTTTTTTCAGTTACTGAGGTATTCAAAAAATTAACATCCAAATGTGCACACTTAATCTGAATCACTTGACAACTAAATTGCTTCCTAAGAACTTAATTTAAGGCAGACTACAGGAATCGCTAATTCAATTAAGAGGTAGAAGTCAGTGGAGGTAATTACACCGGTTCTACCACAGCGAACTCTGACATGGGAAGATGACTTAGCCCAGCCCTGCCCAGTTCTCAACAGTAAAATCAATGGCAGGGAATGAGCTATTCACCAAGTTTAGTAAGTAAACAGATATTAGTTCATTGCAATTAAGTCTTGATCCATAACTTATATTTGTGAGTAAATTATAACCTACAAATTGCAGACCAGCTTAACAGTTTTAATATTTACTAAAAATTAAAAAAAAATTAAACACTTAGAAGAACAGGCAGAAAACCAGCATTATCCCTTATAAGAGACTTTAGTTAAAATCATATAATCTATCTGTGTCTCAAGGTCCTCATGAAATAAACATAATGTTTGCCCTACTCAAAGCAAAGATTGCTGTGTGGTTCAACAGAAATAATGTTGATCAGCCTTTTTAAAGATACGTGATGTGATTGCAAACTACCTCTTCTATATGACTTAGGATGTTCCGGGCAATATTCATCAGGCACTTCCTATAGTGGTACTAACAATTGGATCCTTACTATGAAGCACATATTATTTCCATTTTACGATGTGTAAATTGAGACATAATAATGATAAATATTGGGTCTAAAATGACTCACAAAGCAAGTTATGGAGTCCAGATTCAAATACAGGTTGAACTGTCCTAAAAATGTTTACTTAACCCAGATGCCCATGCTCACTTTCCTCAGGCGTCCCATTGATTCCAGCCTTGGCTCTGGAATCATATCTGTGAAGGGTTTGCTTTAACTTACTCAGTGTTGACAACATCTTGCCTCAAGCAACTGCCCCAGGGCCTTCCAAATCGGTGCCCTGAGAGTCCTGCAGGATTCCATTCAGCATGCACACAAGTGCAGATCGGGAGTAATGACACCAGATAACCTTTAATCAGTGCAGAATGAGAGTAAAGGGCAAATGCTCTGTCGTGTGCACCCTCAGGTAGACAGTTTTGAGATATTCTACACCTTCCCCTGAAGGATGGAGCTCTTGTCACCTACAGCAGTGACCATCTCAGTAACTTCTTTTGGTCTTGGTTTCTCCTGCCTCCCTGTTTGATCTTCCCCCTCACTGCTATCCTGTCTGCTTCCCAAATAACCACTGGCCCACAGATCTTTTATTAAGACTATGCTTTTAGAAGATCTCAGATTAAAAGGTGGATTAACTGAAGAATTATCGGAGATCAAGTTTCAACTAAATTAAGAACTCTTAATATCAGGCACTAATTTAAAAAAAAAGGGCCTTATTATTTTAGGTGTTGTAGACAAAACAAAAAGACATAATTGGCAGAAAGTACTCACAGTTCTGGTCACAGGAGAATGAATTTCACCATTTGGATATTCTTATTCAGGATAGATGGGATAGAGATGAATACCATGTTTATGGGCCTCTTAGGCAAAATCCAGTCTCCACCACACTTCCACATTAATGCTTTATTTTGTTTTTACAGGAAATACTCTATTGGCATACAAGTAGGGCCTCAAAGCATAATTAGATCAAGCAAATGTTATCTGTACCTGCTCCACCACCTCTAGACTCACAGTCTAAACTCTCGTGCTTCCTCTGTATGTATTCAGTTTCCCAGATCCTGTTAATTAAAATAAGTCTGCTTGAGATGCATCTCCACTAAGGCAGACAGAGTAGAAAGAGGGAAATGGAGTCAGGGACAAAGGGACTGTTGTTTCTCTTTACTCATTTAAGACACAGTTGATCTATTTGAATTACTTTTCTTAGGGAAAAAGTTTACTAAACTTAGTAACTACAGTTAGAAATCTATTTCTTTCTAGTTACTATTTCTCTGATTAGGTCATTCTGGCCAACACAGCATTACTTACTTCAGGTCTATTGCATGTTTGGGACCCCCTTTCTGAATTCTGAACATCTCCACATCACTTTCTCCTCTGTCTTCTGAAGGGGGAAGAAATCTTCCACACGATGCAATATTGAATATTTTCTACTGTTTAAATTATTGTGAAGGCTAGGGTTTCTGGAGATTCATTATTAATGTGGTTGCTACTATCAACAAAAGTGCTCACTGGAAGGGTCTCCTGGGTGGCCCAGCTGCTTGAGTTTCTGACTCTTGATTTCAGCTCAGGTCATGACCTCATAGTTGTGAGATTAAGTCCTGTGTTGGGCTCCATACTGTCCATGGAGCTTGCAGAAAATTCTCTCTCTCTCTTTCCCCAACCCCTACCCCACCACTTGTGCTCTCTCTCTCCCTCAAAAATAAATAAATAAATAAATAAATAAATAAATAAATAAATAAATATAATAAAATAAATTAAAAAGTGCTCACTGGAATAAAATTAGTATGCATTATTAATCTCCCTTGCCATCAGTGTTCCATTTATAAAGCTGGGATGATAAGATCTACTTCACACAAAGAGGATTAAATCAGAAATCTATATAAGCCTCCTAGCACAAAGTGTG
Organism: Prionailurus viverrinus; assembly: GCF_022837055.1. NCBI lineage: Eukaryota > Metazoa > Chordata > Mammalia > Carnivora > Felidae > Prionailurus > Prionailurus viverrinus. Next base: position 164,099,107 of record NC_062561.1, read on the forward strand.
GTATATTCTAGTTACTCAAAATATATAATAAATATTCAGTCCTTTCTTTGTTGTCTAGAAATGAGAGCCTTTAGTTACTCCTGATTATAGCAATGTGCATATTACTAAAATTAAATAATAATAGCTATTACCTGTACTAATTATATGTCAGGCACTTTTCATGTCCTTTGTCATTTGATCCTATACTGTGTGAATTAGGCATACAAATCCCAACTTTACAGATATAAAGAAAAGGAGGAAAAAGTACCTAATTTACCAAGAACACACAGTTTAGCTAGCTAGAATTCAAACAGGTCTAACACAAAAAACCCAGGCTATTAACCAAATGGATACTTCTAAATACCACTAAATTACTAGCTGGTTAAAAACATAATACAAGTTCTAATGAAATATAACCCAATGATAACCACAAGAAGAGCATTCTAATGATATAAGCTGAAAATCCTGTCAAATTAATCAGAAATTCTGTTCTTTAATAAATACAGATTATTATGTGGAGAAAAAGGAACACATGAGAGTTCCTTTTGGTAGAAATATAAACTGGTATAGCCACTCTAAAAATAGTACTGAGGTTCTTCAAAAATTAAAAACAGAAATATCAGATGATCCAATAAGTCCACTAGTGGGTATTTACCCAAAGAAAAAGAAAACACTAATTCAAAAAGGTACATGCACCCATACATTTATTGCAACATTATTTACAACAGCCAAGATATGGGCAATCTAAGTGTCTGTCTATAGATGAATGGGTAGCAAAATGTGATACACACACACACACATACACACATACATACATACACATAATGGAATATTATTCAGCCTTAAAAACGAATGGGATCATGCCATTTGAGACAACATGCATGCACCTAGAAGTTATTATACTAAGTGAAACAAGTCAGACTGAGAAAGAAAAATACCATATAATTTCACTCAGAGGTGGAATCTAAAAAAGAAAGAAAGAAAGAAAGAAAGAAAGAAAGAAAGAAAGAAAAAGCAGAATTGGAGCTACACATACAGAGAATAAACATGGTTTCCAGAGGACAGGGCTGTTGGAGGTTTGGCCAAATGGGAGAAAGGAATATGGGTAGAGGGGGGAAAAAGCTTCCAATTATGGAATGAGTAAGTCACAGGAATAAAAAGCACAGCATAAGCAATGTAGTCAAGGATATTAAAATAGCAATGTAACAGGACAGACGGTAGCTACATTGTGATGAACAGGGCATAATGTACAAATTGTCAAATCACTAAGTTGTACACCTGAAATTGATGTAACATAGTATGTCAGTTATACTCAAATTAAAAAAGTAAAAATAAATACTGACTATTCAACATGCTTAATCAATGTAGATGTTCCATATGTTAGAAATTTCACAAAATTTCAAGCTCAGAATAAACCAAGTGTTTGTGGCATAGAAATCGGGGCAAATGTGGAACTGGTGGGGCATTATACATAATCTTAACTAATAGGATGGTTTCAAATGTGTTCATGTAACTGTTAACACCGCTACACAGAAATACCCTTTTTTAGTAAAAAGCTGTAAGATACTGCATCACTGTTGGTAGGGAATGTTGTATTTGTATGTCTGCCCATTCTGGAATATTCTACTGTTTTTCTAAATGGCATACTACTGCACGTAATTTAGTTTACCTAAAGCAGTAGTTCTCGACTATGACCACATACTGTAATTCTGTAGGGAACTTTAATAAATGCCTGGGTCCCATCCTTGGAGATTGTGATTTAATTGGCATGGGGTGTGACCTGGGCTTCAGAAATTTTTAAAGCCCCCAGATATGGCTACTGTGCATTCAAGGTTGAGAAACATCCTCCTAAAGCATGTTATAGGAAATATACATTTCACATACCTTTGTATGGCTTTGCTTCCCTATGAAAAGTAACATTCTTGAATGACTCAGGCTTACTCTCAGAGTAGATTTCAGGAGCTATACACTCTGCAGTGTTCCTGCCCTCTTTGCCGTTCTGTGCAATATACTTGCTAGTATCTTGGCATTGGCCCCAGAGGGGCTTCACAGAGATGTTCTCCGCTTAACTCATGAGCTAGAATTGCTTGCAAGTTTTCTTTGCTCACCAAACAAGCATTGTACCAATTTACAACGCCACAAGAAAGTCAACTGGTATTCCTCAGAATAAATTGGATACTAGCAATAAGTCTCCTAAATACAAAGGTCATGATAAAGAGGAGATACTTAGTTTCAAATACCTGGATTTCACAAAGCAAAGGGATATGTTCTAAAAAGTGAAATTTCTACGTCTCTATAATTATCTAATGCATGTTAATTGATTCCAAGAGTTGTTAATTTGGAAAATAGTAGCCCTGTGGTAGAAGATATTCATGGTATAATTACTCAAGTTTAAATGTCATTTCTGCAGAATCTTGGAACATTTCAAATACATGATGGTAAGTCAGTATTTCTGTTATCATATGTATTTGTTTATTGTTTCAGAAAAATGAAATGAAAAAGTATATTCTTTCTAATTCCTTCAGGGAGCTAGTTAATAAATGGAAGTTCTTTTGGATACTCTAACTGATTTCAAACTAATTTATTTATTTTTCTTATTAAAGCATTTCTTTTTTCTTCAAAATTTTATTTAAATTCTAGTTAGTTAACATATAGTGTAATATTGCTTTCAGGAGTAAATGCAGTGACTCATCACTTACATATGACACCCAGTGCTCAACACAAGTACTCTCTTTAATACCTACCCCCCATTTAGCCTGTCCCCCACACCCTCCCTCCATCATCCCTCACTTTGTTCTCTACCATAAATATTCTCTTATGGTTTGTTTTCCTTTCTCTTTTTTTCTCCCTCCCATATGTTATTCTGTTTTGTTTCTTAAATTCCACATATGAGAGAAATCATATGGTATTTCTCTTTCTCTTCCTGACTTATTTCACTTAACATAATATGCTCCAGCTCCATCCACATCACTGAAAATGACAAGATTTCATTCCTTTTGATGGCTAATATTCCATTGTATGTATATACCACATCTTTTTTATCCATTAATCAGTCAATGGATATTGGGCTGTTTTCATAATTTGGTTATTATTGATAATGCTGCTGTAAACATCAGGATACATGTACCACATCAAATCTGTATTTTTGTATCCTTTGGGTAGATACCTAGTAATGCAACTGCTGGATTATAGGGTAGTTCTATTTTTAACTTTTTGAGCAAACTCCATGCTGTTTTCTAGAGTGTCTGCACCAGTTTGCAGTCCCATCATGGTGTAAGAGGGTTCCCCTTTCTCCACATCCCTGTCAACACTTGTTTCTTGTGTTGTTAATTTTAGCCATTCTGACAGGTGTGAGGTGGTATCTCAATGTGGTTTTGATTTGTGTTTCCCTGATGATGAGGGATGTTGAGCATCTTTTTATTTGTTTATTAGCCATCTGGATGTCTTCTTTGTAAATATGTCTACTCATGCCTTCTGCCCATTTCGTTACTGGATTATTTGTTTTTTGGGTATTGAGTTTGAGAAGTTCTTTATAGATTTTGGATACTAACCCTTTATCAAATATGTAGTTTGCAAATATCTTCTCCATTCCATTGGCTGCCTTTTAGTTTTGTTCGTTGTTTACTTTGCTGTGCAGAAGATTTTTATCTTGATGAAGTCCTAACAGTTCAGGTTTGCTTTTGTTTCCCTTGCCTCCAGCAACGTGTCTAGTAAGAAGTTGCTACAGCTGAGGTCAAAAGGTTGCTGCCGGTGTTGTCCTCTAGGATTTTGATGGTTTCCTGTATCAACCTATTCAATTTCTAATTTCAAAAGAAAGATTGTATATGATCTGGTATAGTTCAAATAATGGAAGAAGTACATTTTGTCAATTCTTATCTGTCAAAGATAACCTAGAAAACACCTATACTCAGCACAGGTAGATTTGTCACTAAAAGCAAGGAAGACTGCACACCATAGGGAAATGGGTATATCAAAAGTAGGGAACTAGGAAAGAATTTTATAGGGTTTGGGAGACTGGCATCAGAAATAGGATGGAGTAAGCAGGATTGATCAAGCTGAAAACTAGGGAATTACTAGAGCAGACAATGGTCTTCTCTTTCGAGAATCCCAGAGGAGTTACTCTTGGCTCAGTTTGTCTATGGTCTTACTTTGTAACATATGGGTCTGAATAAACTGGTGCTATATCTATAATGGACAGTATGGTTTCACTCATAAGCAAAACTTATCTGTTTTACAAGGCATGGTGCAGTAAACTTTCAGAAGTTGTGGTTTCTGTTTCAATGCTCAGTTCCACTATCACCAACTAGCTATCAGTAGGGTAATTTTTCACTGTAAACAGAATTGAGCCTTATAACCATGTAGTTTAAGCCTGCTGATTTTTCAATGGTAAGTCTTTAATTACACTTCTGATCTCCTCTTTGGATATAGATATTGTACTTTCCAAAATATTAATGAAAGATGTAAATTAAGTGATTCCTGATGGTGTTAATGCTTCAGAAAGGCCTTTCCTGACTATCCTATCCAAAGTATCCCATTTCCTAAACCTAGGATTTGAGGTTCAAATATGAGCACATATTATGCCATTACTCAATTTTATTGTCTAGATAGCATTTATCATCATTTGAAAGTTTCTTATTCATTTATCTGTCATCTGGAAAAGATCAAAACAGACTCTCATGACTATAATCCTAGACATCAACAGCACCTACCACACATAGGTGCCCAATAAATACAATATTTATATTGTTGAGTGAATACAATATTCATGTAACTTAATAACTTACTGATTAGAAAGACTTACTGTAATGAGTTGACAATATAATTATATATATTTTATACAATCTTAAAATAGTTTTTAGAACTCAGCTATATTAGCAATGTTAACATTGAAAAGTATATGGGATATACATTTTTAAAATTTTTCCTTTTCTTTTTTTGTAGCTACAAAGGAACCAGAGTAATTTGATAAGATCTCATGAAGTTATTTGGAAAAAATAATTTCTAGTTCATTAGATTAATCATGAATATTTAAGAGATATGTTTACAATATTAAGTTATTTGGATCTAGAAACATCACCAAAATAAAATAATTTTCAACGCTCATATGACTACAAAAGCACAGTTAAGAATTTCTTCATTAGGAAATAAATATACTTTAATAGAACTAGTACTTATTAAAAATGGGAAATTCTAGATGGCTTTTAAAATCTACATCAAAAGAGAAACAAAATATGAAGTTATACAGCTGTCAATTTTTCATTTTTTCATTTTTTTTTCATGGGCTGAGGAAAGTAAAAAGGAAGCAAGCTTTCCTTTCTGTCACTTTCTCTCTTTTTTTTTAATTGAACTTTAGTTGACACACAGAGTTATATTAGTTTCAGATGTACAACACAGCAATTCAACAATTCTGTATACTACGCAATGCCTGTAATAATTTTATAAGGTGACAGGTGGTAACTATACTTCACTTTTTCTCTTAACTCACAAATTAATTTTCAAATTAGAATTAGTTATCCAAAGGAGGAAGAATGTTCTTCCCAGACTTTCAGAATAAGTTACATTTTTTACTATAATTTAAAAATTTTCTGGTGAATCTTAGTATTTATATCCCTCCAGTTCACTAATGTATATATCTTTTAAATTAATATTAGCAAACTTTGTGCAAAGATGGCCCTGAATTTATTATAATTATTAATGTCTAGATAACATTGCTAGAAATCACTTTTTTGAATAGTTGAGGATTGGTAACAGCTACAGAGAATCTTAAGAACATGAACTGGTAACACAGTATGTTGTATATGGCCTAGGTATAAAATCTTCTCCGAAAAGGTTTAATCATTTTTTTTCTTAAATATTACATAATTAAAGGTTAGGCCATCTATGTTTCAAAGATATTTCAAATCTATCTATATACATATAGAAGCACAGGCTTTAAAAATCTGTTTTTAATAATTATTAAGTGAGCCAGATGCAAATTTTAAAGTTTATTTATTTTGAGAGAGGAAAAAGTGCTAGCTGGGGAGGGGCAGAGAGAGAGGAGATAGTGAGAATACTAAGCAGGGTCTGCACTGAGCACAGAGCTGGATGTGGGTCAGGAAAGGAATCTAAGATCATAACCTAAGCCTAAGTCCAATACTTAACCAACTGAGCCACCCCAGGGGCCCCTGCAAATTTTAAAGGAGAATTGCTGTTCTGAGGCGTTACCTTTATTTGATGCACTCTGACTGCTATCATCAGTTTCATGGCAGCATATTGTTTTGTATGTTGAACAGGAGTATACTGTAGCCACAATCAGAATCATTAACCTTCTATTATGACAATTTATACGTTTCTACCACTCAACTCAGCTAACTGAAATTAGCATACTTTTCCTTCAATACCATTTGCCTATAAAATTTGCAAAAGTAATTAGTCACATTCAGGTAGTTCTTATTTTTTGACTACTTAAAATTCCTAAAGAAGATGGAACATGAAGATCATTAACATGTAGGCTATACTCTCTTTCCATTTTACATGTAATTATAAAACACATTTTCTATGGTGTTTTGCCAGTAAAGTAACTTCATTTAAAAAAAGGGGGGGAGCCTGCCTGGGATTCTCTCTCCCTCTCTCTTTGCCCCTCCCCCACTTGCACAAGAGCAAGCTTGCATACTCCCTCTCTCTCTGAAAATAAATAGCATTTACATTTTTTTTTAATTGGGGCGCCTGGGTGGCTCAGTCAGTTGAGCGTCCGACTTCGGCTCAGGTCATGATCTCGCTGTTTGTGGGTTTGTGGGTTCAAGCCCCGCCCCAGCTCTGTGCTGACAGCTCAGAGCCTGGAACCTGCTTCGGATTCTGTGTCTCCTTCTCTCTCTGCCCGTCCCCCACTTGTGCTCTGTCTCTCTGTCTCTCAAAAATAAATAAATGTAAAAAAATTTGTTTTAGTTTTAAAACTTTTTAAATTAAAAAAAATATTAATAAATGATCTTTTCCACCACACCCAATTAAAAATATCACTATGGCAAGGAATTTTGTTGGTTTACCTGCCTAGTATTTCTGCTCCCTTTTGTGATAACAGCATGGAATTTTCTACCATGTGTCCTGATTTGGACCGTTCCACAGCACTCCTTCCTTGCTTCAGGGTGGCCCTATTATCAAAGCTTGCCCATGGCATTTCACAGGACTCAAGCAGGAGCAGTAAGTCTTCTCTGAAGTGGATCTAGAGATATTAAGACTTTTCCCACTGAAACTCTACCTGGCTGGATGTGAATTTGAGCTGGCAACAATCTTCTTCCCTGCCATAATGGAAAAGCCTATTTGTGGAATAAAACCAACTCACAGGTAGAAACAGGAATGGAGACAGAAAGAAAGAATTCTGATACGATTATTGAAATCTCTTATATCTGAAGCATGTCCCTTCAACCCCAGTAATGTGTGCCAATGAATCTTTTTGTTTTTGCTTTTTTTAAGTAGTTTGATTTGTGCTTTTATCATTTACAACTTAGTGATTCATGACTAATACAGCCTTCTATCCTTAAACACAGTATAGATACCAAATTCTCTAGCAAAGTCCTTAATTATATTTGAGTTCTGTCTGTAGATTCCACTTTTTTATATTTGAATATTTTTAGAATTCATGTGCTACTAACAGTGTGGAGTAACTAAGCTGGAAAAGTTTTATATCCATACTGTGGTAGGGTCCCCTCCCTAAGGAGAGAGAAAAAAAGGGAGAGAAAACTTCAAGGTAACCTGGCTATGTGCCTACGTGACAGCATCCCTCATGACCTTGTAAACCGAGACTACTTAATCAGACTGCATGTTTATGTGTGTTACCATATATGGGAGACAAAGAAATAGAAAATGTATAAAAAACTATGCCACGTGATGTTTGGTGCTCAGTTCTTTGGGTACAAACCCAACTGAGTGGTCCTGGAAATTAAAAAGCCTTGGCGTCACAACTCTCTGTGCGAGAATCCTGCTGCAACACTACTGTAAATTATAAAGAAAAAATATATATTATCCTTAATGTTTAACTAGTTTGCTATTGTTCTTAATTTTGTCCCTAGTGTGCACTATTTTGTTCTGTTTAGAGTAACCAGTTGCTATCTTACTATTTGTTTTTGTTGTACTGAATCTTCTGTTACAACTTCTCTGTCATTAGATTTTGTCCACGTTTTCCTACCCAGATCTTCACGATGTAGAACAAATACCAAATTCTTGAAAACTTTCTTCTTCTACTTATCTCCTTCCAAGTAGAACTTCCAGTCTTTTATCTGGGTCTTTTCATCTCCATGGAATCCTTAAATCAGGTTGGGCAGGACTACATCACACCAAGCAGGGAAGAGGAAGTGGGAAGCAGTGGGTCTACGTCATTGGCAGTGGAGGATTTAAGCTCCCTAAAGCCCAATCTGAGGAAGGATGAAAAGAGAGTTGCTGGCTGGTTCCCCCTCCTGAGCTTTCTGGGGGGAACAAATGTTCACAATCAGATCTGACACAGTTAAACCTCCCTGCCTGATTGTAGTTGGTATGCCTTACTGCATGAGTAAGTGTTGTGGAGAGATGGGGTGTGAATTATCTCCCAGAAGAAAGGACAAAGGGCTAAGCACAACTCCTGATTAAATGCACAGAGTCTGCCAGGTTGTATCTCCTGGGCAAGGAAAACAACAAGCCAACAGGGGCTGTCCAGCTCTTATTTTCAAAACAAGATCATTAAGAATGTTTACGGAATGTCCAGTATGCACTGTTTTAAGTAGTCTACATACTATGCCCTAATCCAAATAATATTGTACCTTATAACAAATTATTTGGGCAAACTGTGGAACCTAAAGATTAACATAGTTCTTATTTAGCCTGCCACAGGAATGCCGGTGCAAGCGAAGTAAATTTATGGCATGCTTAATGTTCCTCATTAGGACTGAGAAAAGAATAATACAAGATTTTACCAAGTCCTCTTACGTTTCAGAATTTTCATTATACTGCAAATTGTGCCTCAGGGGAATAACCTGTTCTTTTTTTTTTTTAAGTTTGTTTATTTATTTAGAGAGAGAGAGAGAGAGAGACAGAGAGACAGAGAGAACAGGGGAGGGGCAGAAAGAGAGAAAGAGAGAAAGAGAGATAATTCCAGTCAGGTTCCATGCAGGCTCCATGCTGTCAGTGCAGAGCCCAACTCAGGGCTCATTCTTGCAAACTGTGAGATCATGACCTGAACCAAAATCAAGAGTCAGACACTTAAGCAACTGAGCCACCCAGGAGCCCAGGGAATAACTTTGATGAGGCTGTTTTTGCTTATGTTTTTACTGTTTTGTGTTTTCAAAGCACAAGTCTGCAGAACAGGAATCAAGAACACTTGTAGGAGGGGCAAATGGATGGCTCAGTCGGTTAAGTGTCCGACTTCGGCTCAGGTCATGATCTCACGGTCCGTGAGTTCGAGCCTCACGTCGGGCTCTGTGCTGACAGCTCAGAGCCTGGAGTCTTCTTCAGATTCTGTGTCTCCCGCTCTCTCTGACCCTCCCCCATTCATGCTCTGTCTCTCTCTGTCTCAAAAATAAATAAACATTAAAAAAAATTTTTAAAAAAACACTTGTAGGAGGTTAAGTGAGATACACAAATGAAGCCTTATGAACTCATTGACATATCTGGCCTAACTGCGATAAAGAGAAGAGATAAAGCTGAAATAGGCATCATGGATCATGAACTAAGAATAAAAAACAGGAAAGACTACCTAGAATACCACAAAAGAAAGTAAAAATAAAACCACAACAAATGTATACTTTTAATACCCCTTAAATTGAAATTCATATACTTTTAATACCCCTTAAATTGAAATTCAACATGGAGAATTTCACCTAGATGTTTCTGAAATTATAATATAATATAAATTCCATATCTTCCATTTATCAAAGTATTTATTAGTATGGCACTTACCACCTAGAACCTACATTCTTTGCACAGATAATAGTTGCTGGGCCACTGGAAAACTAAATGCACAATCCCTGCAGAAAAGAAAAACAATAGGTGATAGAAAGAGATAACATAAAGGTAAAGAAAAAACTGTCTGGCTCTATATATCTGATTCAATTGAATGAATAAGAAGCAGAGTTTTGACAGTTGAGGTTGTGCTTACATACAAGACACAAGTTAGCTACTTTCCTGAAAATAACTGGCCAATTCAATCAAATGTTTAATTTATTTTTATTTTATTTTTTAATGTTTATTTATTATTTTGAGAGAGAGACAGAGCGCAAGCGGGGGGGAGGGGGGAGCAGAGAGAGAGAGAGACAGAATCTGAAGCAGGCTCCAGGCTCTGAGCTGTCAGCACAGAGCCCAACACGGGACTTGAACCCACAAACCTCAAGATCATGACCTGAGTTAAAGTCAGATGCTTAACCGACTGAGCCACCCAGGAGCCCCTGGTTAATTTACTTTTAAAAGAAAGATTTCCCAATTGTAAGGTTGAACTAATTGCTTGTTCAGCTGAACTGACAGACAATTTTAGTTAAAAATAATCAAATCAGAACAACATGTATCTGGATAAAGTTGTTCAAACTGTTTTATAATCTTAGCACTTCACCCATGCTCTTAGGACAATGGCTAAAATGGTTGGTTCCCTGTAAATAATCATTGAATATTGGCACAAAGACTTCATGTTTCATCAAACAGTAACAAGATCAATTCCAAATATTAGTGAAGAAAAAACATCAAAATTATTTTAAGTTGCATAATATAATAGACCAAACTTAATTGTAGTGCCATATTTATAATATTTAAATAGTTTCAAAATAGTAAGCACTTAATTATCTTAATTATCTCATTCTTAATCACTTTGAGAATGAGAGACAAATTATTAAAGGGCATTTTCAGTAACTAGACCAGGAGCCTCTATAAAATGAGTACATATGTGTCATGTCTAATAGGAATTGCTGGTGAAACAGTTCCATTCACGATGAGCTTACACCCAGCTAGTGCTTGAGAAAGTGCTGCATACCCTTATTACCTAGTCTGCCTGGTTTACACTATCTTAATGTTTTTTAGCACTTCCATGTGTGACTTTTGGAAAGAACAAGAAAGCGATATTTATACCAAGAAACCTTAATATCTTAAATTTTATAACATATCACTTTAATAAATTTGAAGTAAATTATAGCTGTATAATTTATAACTTGGTATTAATGTCCAATCTTTCTTTCCTCAAAAAAAAAAAGGCTTCAGTTATGAAAGGTTAGAGAACTGACTTTGCCCTGCTCTTGGTATACATCCAAGTTCTTTTTATCTTTTGTTCTGTCTTTGAAACATGGTGCCCTCTTCTGGAGAATCAAAACTACATCATGCCATTTCCTGAGTCATTTTCTTCCTATCAATACGGAGAAATTCCAGTCTGTCAGCAACCAGTCAGAGTTTAGGTTATTTGCTCAAACCACAGAGAGTTTACCAATTGTCCACGAATTTCTTTATCTGTTTCTGTCACTGTTACACAAATCTGTAGAATTAAGAACTTTTCTTTAGATAAAAATTATCCTATTCAACCCATTGAGCCTGATGCCCCTCCTCTGTCACTGGCAGGAAAAGCAGACGATGATTCTGATGACCAAGCAGGTATAAATAAAAGGAAAAGTCATATTTAGCAAGATAAATTTAAACATAGAGCTTTAAGAACATGCTGATTACATCTAAAACACTGCACTATAAAATACGTGCAGAAAACTCAATCCCTTCAGCAGCATCATCTTTATTGCACACTGACTTGTAGAATTTAAATAACCACAAACTCTGGGGCTAAGGAAGCAAAATAGGGATCACTATGGATCTATATTGTGTGGAGAACATGGTTAGAGTGAGTTAAAGGAAGTGGAGATAAGAGAGTCAGACCTGAACCTCTGAATGACTTTCGTTAAACCACTTAACTTCAACATACATCAGTTTCCTAATTTTTAAGCTGTGGAAAGCAAGTTTTGCCTCTTACATCATCAGAATGTTGTAAGGATGCTGCAATGAAATGTACATTGATTTCCTTTGAGTGAAGAAATTTGTAAAACATAAATTCTTTAGGTTACAAACCCCTTTCCACCAGAAGAGCTCAAACGGGATATAGTTGTGACTAAGCCACAGTTTCTAAGAGCAGAGACCACCAAGGTAGTCACACAGAAAGCATACATCTATAGCCTATTAGTAGCCATTTCTTGTTTTTATACAGAATTTTTACCACAAAATAGACACGAGTTTATTATATAAATAGGGTAAAGGTTTATGACTAAAATCTCCTATAATTTGTAGATACTATGCTTAATATATGCTTAATGGAAATTTTGTTCTATAGTAATTATTCTCTGAAAAAGCTTAAAATTGCATCTTTATATTTAGCAATTTTGAGTTGAATCAAAACTGTACTAAGTAATTTATTATGTAAATTGATGTAGTGTATAGGAAAGAAATATTCTAAAAAGTAATAATATTAAGTTTCTATTTTTTAATTTTTTTTAAATGTTTATTTATTTTTGAAAGAGAGAGAGACAGAGCACAAGCAGGGGAGGGGCAGAGAGAGAGAGAGGGAGACACAGAATCTGAAGCAGTCTCCAGGCTCTGAGGTGTCAGCACAGAGCCCAATGAAGGATTCAAACTCATGAACGGTGAGATCATGACCTGAGCCAAAGTCAGATGCTTAACCAACTGAGCCACCCAGGCACCCCATAATATTAAATTTCTTAATATGCTCTATATGTTTGACATCAGTCTATAAAATTAAGCACAGGCAATATACTCAATAGTTGAAACAAGATATTTTTAAACAAGATGAGAAACAATTTAGCTCTTGAATACTCAAGGCCACAGTGGGAATGACATCATGATCTTGGCTCGTACTGCTCTTTAGGGACCCATGCTGCTAGGAGACAGGAGAAACCTAAAGTTTGCCAACCATTTGGGATGACCATTCTCAATTAAGAATAAAAACAGTTCCTGGTTGCAGCCAGTCCTAGAAAAACAACAGCTGGCCACTGATAAGAGTATGTCCAGACCCAGGAATAGCTTTCCAAAGACTTAATTAAGTTAATGATTTTCTCTCTCAAGTTCAGTATACGAAAGAATTTTGTGTGTCTTCCCCTTGGAAAGTGTTTAATCTAATTTATAAAACCCATCAAACAGTTAAAAGAGCTTCTGGTATAGAGTGGAGAATAACAAATGCTTTCATTCTTCAAAGATACTCTCTAAAATGTATTTTTCATAGCTCCTGGTAGAAAAACTATGACATGGTTCCAAATGAACAAATTCCTTGATCTTTTCTACACTTAAATATTTCTGTCTTATATGTGTAATTGAGTGTATGTGTCCATTAAAAAAATATTCTCAGGGTGCCTGGATGGCTCAGTTGGTTAAGCGTCCAACTTTGGCTCAGGTCATGATCTCGTGAGTTTGTGAGTTTGAGCCCCACATCAGGCTCTGTGCTGAGAGCTCAGAGCCTGGAACCTGCTTCAGACTCTGTGTCTCCCTGTCTCTGTGTCCACTCCCTCAACAATAAACATTAAAAAAAATTAAAAATATACATTCTCTGTACATTGTATCAAAGAGCTTTTGTTAATTGAGTCAAAGAAGTACATTGATATAAACTGTATTTCTAGCTCTTAACATTGCTAGTTTAGAATACCTTAAAGCCCCCTTTTTTTTTACAATTTTTTAAAAACATACTTTTTACCCTCAAATTACATTCAGCTTCTTTTGGTAAGTACTAAAAGTATGTAGTGCCTTGCATGCTATAGTAAATGTTCATATTCAAACTGGTTCTACTAAATTAATGGAAAATACTGAGTTTTCAAAGTATTTTAAGAATCTTTCTTATAATGAGGAAAACTTTATCCCTTTTCTAAATTTACATAGGGCTCTCCTGCAATTACACATTTGAGATAAAATACAAATTTTATGTAAATACATTATTTTCAGGTTATTAATTTGGGAGAACAAATATATCTACAAATAAACCATTATTTATACAATGCCATTTCTTCTTTCATGCTTTTTATTTGTTGTTTTTATTTTTATATACTGTTACCATCATTCCCACAATATATGTGAACTCCTGGAAGATAGGAGCTATGCCTCATATTCATCTCTGCAACTGTTGGGCTTCTTATTGTGTCTGGTATGTGTTAATTGCTGAATCAAAATTCAAAGGATAAATAAATAAACAAGCAATCAGAGACCTACATAACCAGGCTCTGAGGTGTCAGCACAGAGCCCAATGAAGGATTCAAACTCATGAACGGTGAGATCATGACCTGAGCCAAAGTCAGATGCTTAACCAACTGAGCCACCCAGGCACCCCATAATATTAAATTTCTTAATATGCTCTATATGTTTGACATCAGTCTATAAAATTAAGCACAGGCAATATACTCCCCATATATTCATTTTATATATTTATAATACTACTAACATTGAAAATGAAAACAAAAGTTTGTATTTTGAAGCATAAGAGTTTGAACGGTGAGATCATGACCTGAGCCAAAGTCAGATGCTTAACCAACTGAGCCACCCAGGCACCCCATAATATTAAATTTCTTAATATGCTCTATATGTTTGACATCAGTCTATAAAATTAAGCACAGGCAATATACTTCCCCATATATTCATTTTATATATTTATAATACTACTAACATTGAAAATGAAAACAAAAGTTTGTATTTTGAAGCATAAGAGTTTCTTGCTTTCTCAGTATTCTAATCTAACTTATCACTTTACCTTTGAGAAAACAATGGTTTTTTATTATGTAGTGTCTGGAATTTACCCATGATTATATAGCACGTTTTCCCCTCCTCTTTCTTCTTTTAATACTATGTGGCACAAAAAAGGAACTATAGACATGATCGAGATGTTAGCTAATGCTAATATAGTCATCATTTCATAATATATGAATCTATCAAATCAACACATTGCATACCTTAAACTTACACAATATTATACATTGGTACATCTTAATAAATCTGGGAAAAGAAGAAAATATCACTCTTCAAATTTATAGAAATAGAAAGTGGAATAGAGGTAACCAGGGGTTGGGGAGAGGAGGAGGTGAGGAGTTAATATTTAATGGGTACAGGTATCAGTTAAGGAATGAAGAAAAGTTCTGGAGATGGACAGTGATGATAATTGCACAAAAGGATGACTGTACTTGATGCAGCTGAACTGTATACTTACAAATAGCTAAAATGGTAAATTTCATGTTATGTGTCTTTTACAATAGAAAATTTATCTGTGTAATATATTTTAAAGAAGAAAATAGTATGCCAAAATATTTCATTTTATACATTTAATTATTTTTCAGAATTTTCTTACCTTGAGCTCATAAACTACCACACAGAAATAAGATTCAGAATAAAATAAGAATGTCTAAATAAAAAATAGGATAAAAATTGGCATGCTGCAATTCTTTCAAATCCAATGTAGATTTTACAAGTGTTTCTTTCCATATTTGCACTAGGTGGAGCCATTTGCTTAAATTGTTCGTAGGAAAATTAGGAAAGTATAGGCTTAATTTTATATGAAACTGCCAAAATGTTTTTCCATAATAACCATACCATTTTGCATTCCCTCCAACAATATATGAAAGTTCCAGTTGTTCTGTATTGTTGGCACCTGGCTACTCTTTTCAGTCACTCTAGTGGCTGTACAGTATATCTCACCGTAATTTCAGTGTGCTTTTCTTTAATGACTAATGATGTTGAGCATTTTTTAATGTGCTTATTTGACTGATTTATATCTTTTTTGCTGAAGTGTCTATTCAAATTTTTTGCCCAATGTTTATTAGGTTGTTTGTTTTCTTGGTGTTTAGTTGTGATAGTTCTTTATATCACCATCCAGCAACCTCGTATCTTTCCATTTAAACAAGATAAATGAAAATATATGTCCACACCAAGGTCAGTATATACATTTCACAGCAGCTTTGTTTACATTTACCAAAACTGAAAACAACCTGGCCACTGGTGGATGAACCACTCCTACATGCAACAACACAGATGAAACTTAAAAGTGAAAGAAGCTAGAGAGAGAACACAGACACAAAAGCCTACATCCAGTATGCTTCCATTCATATAATATTCTTTCAAAAGAAAAACTATGGAAACAGAAATTGGATCAGTAATTGCCAGAAGCTGGGAGAGAGGTAAAAGGACTAAATGCAAAGGGGCACTAGTAAATCTTTTGGAGAGATTAAAGTACCACACATCTTGTTTTTAGTAGTGGTTATATGATTAGGGACATTTGTTAGAAGTCATTGAATAGATACCTAGAAATGCTGGCTTTTGCTGTTCATGTCATTGTCTGCTTGTCAAGTTTTATTTTCTTAATATTAAATATTTTAATATTCAATTAACCTGACTCAGAAAAATTGCCCATGAAAAAGCCCTGAAGAATTCTGGCAGGTTTTGTTAAAATCTCCGTTAACAGACAAATTGTAACTTCGATCTCTCTGTGCTACCATATTTTAAAACTGTGCATTGATACTTTTGAATAAAAATGTATTTAAGAGGCTCAAAGACACTAATTTGATAGAGATGATTTTTTTTTAATAATGAATAGTCCAAATATAAACTGGGAAATAGAATAATAGAACATCCTGGTAATCTATTCAAATCAAGTAACAAAGTATGTTGTTTTTTTCATAACTGAATACTCTCTTTCATATATATGTAAAAATTATTTTACTATTAAATGTGAGAAATCAAGTATTTTATTAGGCAGAAGAACATTCTGATATATAAACATACATATGTAAATTGTATATTTGTCTTAAATCTAAAAATATCATCATCTACTCAAAAGTGTCTTAATAAATCTATTTAGTTCTAACTTTAGTATTACAGCCCGATATCTCATAGTAAAATAAATCTCATCTTTAAAGATATTCTATAGAAATCTCCACCTGTATTTCATTTGGAGCAATTAGACCAGGGTTTCCTGGAGGGATGATATCTAATATATCTGAAAAAAAATCATGTTTTGTCACTTTTAAAAATATATTCAGTGAAATCTCATATTTAGTTCATGTGGTGAGAAAATTCAGAATTCCATAGCCTATGAGGTGACCAAGAAGACAGGTTGGCAGAAAAGCCTCAACAATATGACAATATAAAAATAGTTTTCAGTGAATTTGGCCTTAGGAATTGTAATAGAATTGTAGTCTTTAGCTCCCTAGAGGAAAAAAACTGGATCATAAAGTAGGGTCATAGTTAAAAAGTAACAGAATACTATAGTAGGAAAAGATAGAATTCAAGTAAGAAGAAGGGGAAGGTTAGGACCTGAGGTCTCTGGATGGGGAAAAACACAAATGTTAAAACATTTCTTCTGGGAACATCTGACCTCAAGCAAACTCCCTCAGGCATGAAGTTCCTCTTGAGAATGTGACCGACACCACCTACCCCACTTCAGGTTTCTTCAGGAATTTGACAAACAAAAGACCTGACTAAAAATAAGTAGACCATAAAACGCATGACCCACAAGCAACAGTCTGGCCATAGACAACGCCCTCAAAACAAGCTAATCAAAAAGAAATGACCAGGCATTTAGGGTCACCTAGCCAATAAGGGTAGAACCTGAGAAGGAACAAGGGGGAAGAAAAGGGGGAGCGGACCAAAACCCTATAAAACAAAGTCCTTTACCCATAGTCGGGGACATTCGCTTTCAAATGCCCCTTCTCTGTAAAGAGAGCTTTCATACTATTCTTACTTTCTGATCTCATAATCTAGTAAACTTTTACCTGCTGCTCATTTTATTCTGTGTTCACCTGTTCATTCTGCAAAGCAGTGAAACAAGGAACCCTGGGTATTGAGGTAAAAAATCCTGCAACAATACCAGCTTGCCTATAGTTCTGGTCACCTTCCTCCTCTTGGCTCTGTATTCTGAGAAGAATGCCTAACGCATGCATCAGAGAGATCAGATTTCACATAAAATGTTTCAAAGCAGCCATTTCAAATATGTTAAAAAAAAAACTATAGGAAAGCATGATTAAAGAAGTTAAGGAAGGTATAATGACAATGTTCCATCAAATAAAGATTGTCAATAAGGAGACAAAAAAAAAAAAGAAAGAAAGAAAGAAAGAAAGAAAGAAAGAGAAAAAAAAAGAACCAAATGGAAATTCTGGAGCTGAAAAGTTTATATTAAATCTGATATCTGGTCACTGTCACAGACACTTTGTACTGTTTGTTTGTTTTTCTGGTTTCTTTGCACATCTTATAATTTGGGGGAAACTGAAAATGTTAGATGATATTATAGAAACTCTGGGTACTGGTTTTTCCCCTTCAAGGGAATGTTATTGCCATTTTTAAAAATTTGTTTAGTGAATGGCTGGATTATTTTAACATAGTCTATTCCCCATGCACACCTTTCCACACATAATCAAAGCCTCTGTTTTTTGTTGCTCTTCAGAAAGGCACAGCTACCCTAGAAGGGTAGTATTTATAAGGCTCTCTTCCTTTCTTACAATGAACACATTCAGCTGTTAAACTCCATGAATTTCCAGCTGATTGCTCTACTTTTCTTTTTTTATAAATAAAGATGTAGAGAGTTGGGGGGGGTTGGTTTAAAAAAATTTTTAATGTTTATTTATTTTTGAAAGAGAGAGAGATCAAGTGTGAGTGAAGGAGGGGAAGAGAGAGAGGGAGACACAGTATCAGAAGCAGGCTCCAGGCTCTGAGCTGTCAGCACAGAGCCCAACGCGGGGCTGGAACTCACAAACCATGAGATCATGACCTGATCCGAAATTGGATGCTTAACCAACTGAGCCACCCAGGCGCCCCAATATGTGGAGTTTTTCTAAGTTTATTTATTTTTGAGAGAGAGAGAAAGAGAGAGAACACAAGTGGTTGAGGGGCAGAAGGTGAGAAGACAGAGAATCTCAAGCAGGTTCTGCACTGTCAGCACAGAGCCCGACTGAGGGCATGAACTCACAAACCTTGAGACCAAGACCTGAACCAAATTCAAGAGTCGCTTAACCTGCTAAGCCACCCAGGCGCCCCAATGCTCTACTATATCAGCAATGCCCCTAGACACATACAAACTAATCCAATCAAATGGTGGCTCCTTAGAGGAAATAGATTCTGTGGTCAGTGTCTGAGATTTGTTTAAATGGCAGGAAAGCTTCTCCCAGCTATCTTATTCTCTAGTTATCTCCTACAAACTTGGCAGCCAACCGTCTAGGCTATGTCTTCATTACATTCAAGAATTTCTTCCCAAATGCCTTTTACCAATTTCCACACTTCTTTTGAGTGCGCTTAGGCTTAAACTTCATTAAACTGCTGCAAATGAAGTCAGTTCCTTTGAGAAAAGATTTGGAGCTATCTGTTTTATGGCCTGATTCTCCCTCCAGAAAAACTCTTTTAGCCATGGCTGCAGAGCTGAAGGTGGTGACAACGTAGCTTACAGTCTAAGCTATATCTTCATAAAATCTACTAGTCTCTTAATTGTCTTTCACCACAACCTCCACTGTTCCTGAGAGAGCCTTAGATTTGAATTTCTCCATGCTCCATTGCAAATGAAGTCAATTCCTTTGAGAAATGGTAAAGAGTTATCTGTTTTACAGTCTGCTTCTCCTTTTAGGCAAAAATCTGTGAAGAAGGACCCTAGAACTGAGGGTGGGGTAAATGGCAAGCCTCTCTCAGTGTGGCTACTCCCTCTGGAAGCTGAACACTCAGTGTAGGGGGGAAACCACTGAGGCTCTCTTAGCTTATCTCTCCTGGTGTGGAACCACTACCTAATGGTGAGGGCAAGTAAATCAGTGCCACAGTATTCTCAGGACTCCATACCCAAAGTAGAGCCTCTATTCTGTAAGTGAGGGCTAGATGGAAGAAGGGAGTACCAACTCTCATCAGGAATCACCTGGAACTTAGCTTCAGCAAGAGGTAGCTGGGTCCAAGATGTGAAGCACTAAAGACCTCCTTCCTCAGAGAAAAAAGCCCTCTGACAAGGGGCTAGGTAAGAAGGGGTCCTATCTTCTTGGCTGCAGTGGTCTGGAGTAGTTTTTCCATCTTGCTGAGCTGGGAAAAAGGAAAGGAGGAAGCAGTCCTGGTTCAAATATCACCTTTCTCAAAGTCTCACCTTTCTTACTACCTTTTATAGATTTCCTTGAAGAGATGTTTCTTTGCTTGACATTTGTCCTAAGAGCTATTTCTGAAAGCTTTACGTGATTGAGTTTTCTTTTCTCTTTCCTTTTTTCTTTTGTTTTGTTTTGTTTTTGTTTTTGTTTTTGTTTGTCATCAATTTCACTAAAGAATGGGTAAGGAGAGCTTTGTACACTGTCATCCAAGAGATTGAACCTCTGATTCATCAGCATTGATGTTAATCAATGCTATGTACCATGGAAATAAAAATAAATACAGCAATATCATAGAACAAATGATCTAATGGAAAACAGGAACAAATAATTACAACACCATATGATAAGAGCTACAACAGAAAACTACAGAAAGTACAGTGGAAGGACAGAGAAGCAGGTGACATCTGTGGGGGTAGAAAAATGAACAACATGGAAGATCTCATGAACACAGAACCAAAAGGTAAACTGAGGAAGCTTTAGCAGTGCTAGATTCTTTATCCCTGAAAGTATTTTAAATAAAAACAATGATTATAGTTATAATATCATTAATAATATAATCTGATATAAAAATTGATATGTTCTTAATCTTGAATCTTAAAAGCTCTAAGAACGTTTGTTATATTTGTCTGTAATAAATAATCTAAGTTAATCACAGTGAACAAACACAGCTTCAAATAAAGTTCTCTAGTCTCTGACTTCCAAAAGGTCCAACCTGTTTGTGACCTTCAGCCTTTTTATACAGAAATCTTAAGCCTCCACTGTTTGTGGAGGAGAGGATACAGTTCCATATCAGTATGATAAAGTCTCCAAGGAACAAAGAAATAACAGACAGGTATATTGGCTTTCTAGCAGACCATGCTAGACTAGTTTTCCATGGGCAGTTCCTGTTCTTGTTTCCTTTTTCCTATAAATATCCTCTCTGTTCAAAAATAAACTCAAGAACATCAAATCCCTCTCAAAACAACAACAACAACAACAACAAAACAACAAGAACAAAAACAAAAACAAAAAACAGTATTTGGCAAAGAGAAGAAAAAAAAGAAAACTCAGTCATCCTCTGCCTTGTTCCATCCCCTGGGCCAGCATATGAGTTTCTAATTCTGATGTAGGAGGGAGAGTCCATTGGCTTAGCCTCAGTTGGACTGGACCAGTGCTGAAGAGAAACTTTAAAAATTTTATGACTTTGGCTAAAGAGCTTAAAGCCATTAAGATTGTATCTGGAAATCCATAGTAACTGTTGGATGCCTAGGATATAAAACATAACCTGGTTTTTACCTATGAAATAGAGTTATTCACTCTATCCTTAAAGACTCATAATATTCTAATTGAACAGAATATATGCATATTTATGACCAATGGTTTTAGTGTTACGACTATGACTGCTCCAATTTAGTACATGTCTCCTGCTCCTTCTTCTCTAACTTTGGCCAAGGCATAGTCATGGGCATTTACAGTCACTGTCTTAATTGATGCAGGCAATATTACAAATAACTGTTGCATTTGGACATATGATCCCTGACACGGGCATCTCATGTGGTAATAATGACACATGGCAAGAATTAATGATAGATTTTCTTCACCATGTACATATTTGAACATAGGTTGACTAGAAATAAGTCAGAATGATGGAGGAGCAGAAGCTTGTGGAGTTTGAATAGCATATTAGGGGTTTTTTTTTCTTTACTAAGATGTCATCATAGATCATAATTCCCTTGAGATTAAGTGACTGACTCTAAATAGTCTTCTTGTCACAAATAACTGAAAAAGTGTCAGCCTCTTTCCTAGTGAAGTCCCTCTTTGTCTCACAGGACTCCCAATAATGCTATTGTTGTAGTATCTTTTTTGAATTATGTCAGGGAGTCACTGAAACCTTCTGGCACCAGATTTTGAAAAAGACAATATGCTGAACAGTGAGAAATGGAGGAGAGGTGTGATTAATTGTCAAAGGAGAGAAGCACAGAAGCATAACTCTTTTTTCTGACAGATGCTCCAGCGGATGACACAGAGTCAAGTAATAGCATTGTTATAGAAATTTGGCCAACTGCTTTAGGCACCATCTGCTCATTTTCTCCCAGAGGAGTAATCCTTTTCAAAGGTTGAAGGAGAAGTTTAAAAGCCTGCTCAGGAATTTCGTGAATTTTCATCAATTTCCAGAACTGTGAGTCACTCAAATGTAACCCAAAGAAAACTTAACCCCAAATCGGGCAAGTGTTCTCAGAGTGGAATCAGACCAGAAAAAATGGAAAAACAAGGGGCACCTGAGTGGGTCAGTTGGTTAAACATCCAATTCTTGATTTCAGCTCAGGTCATTATTTCACAGTTCTTGAGATCAAGCCCCACCTCAGCCTCCACACTGACAGCATGGAGCTGCTTGGGATTCTCTCTCTCCTCCCTCTGTGTGCCTCCCCTCTGTGCATAAGCTGTCTCTCAAAATAAATAAATAAACATTTAAAAGGGGGAGGGAGAAGGGAAGATGGAAGAAATGAAAGGAGAAGAAAAAGATAAGAAGAATTTTTTTAGAATGCTAAGTGACATTTGTCATATCTCTTTTACTTTCTTTTTGAGTGTGAAGTGTGGTCTGAAAATCTAGCTGACCAAATCAGCTAGAATCCATATCTTATGCTAAACATTTATCTTTCTGAAATGAACTCTTCTTTTACTTCTCCTTACGATTGAAATACAGGAATGTAATAGGTGAAGCAAGTTTGAGAAAGGAGTGGTGGGCAGGAAAAGAAGTATTTGCAGAGAATCTACAGGATCATCCTAAAGGAAACTCAACCAAGATGGTACCACTGTTTTCTCTACAATATCACCTACAATCTAAAAGATACATTTTCGGGGCGTCTGGGTGGTGTAGTCGGTTAAGCGTCCGACTTCAGCCAGGTCACGATCTCGCGGTCCGTGAGTTCAAGCCCCGCGTCAGGCTCTGGGCTGATGGCTCAGAGCCTGGAGCCTGTTTCCGATTCTGTGTCTCCCTCTCTCTCTGCCCCTCCCCCGTTCATGCTCTGTCTCTCTCTGTCCCAAAAATAAATAAACGTTGAAAAAAAATAAATAAAATATACATGTTCTCCTTGCTGAAGATTTGAAGTCTGAAGCCGTTTAACTATGGTGGTTTGGTAAGCTTTGGTGTTAAGTAGATTATTGTTCACTTCCCAATCCTATACTTACTAGTTCTGTATGTAATCTTGGGCAAATTACCAATCTAAATTTCATTTTCTTGGGGCGCCTGGGTGGCGCAGTCGGTTAAGCGTCCGACTTCAGCCAGGTCACAATCTCGCGGTCTGTGAGTTCGAGCCCCGCATCAGGCTCTGGGCTGATGGCTCGGAGCCTGGAGCCTGTTTCCGATTCTGTGTCTCCCTCTCTCTCTGCCCCTCACCCGTTCATGCTCTGTCTCTCTCTGTCCCAAAAATAAATAAACGTTGAAAAAAAAAATTTTTTTAAAAATAAAAAAAAAATAAATTTCATTTTCTTTATGAGCTATTGAAAGGTGCCTTCCAGGGTAACATACACAATTCCAAGGTGATTCATTCATAGAGAATTCCACATGAATTGTGCCTTTTTCAGTCATGCAATGTGACTGGCCCTGTGCCTAATGTAGAGTGAGCATTAAAAAAAAAACAAAAAAAAACACAACAACAGCTGTTAAGGATCTGAAATTTAGTCTTCTGCTGCAAAAAAGAAAGAGGAAGTTCCACAAGTGTCAGTGTAGCCTAGTGGATGAAAACATGAACCACAAAACACTAGACTGTCAGTATTCTAATATTGAGTCATGCTACTTACTAACCATGTGATCTTGAGCAGTTTCCTTAATTTCCTGATACCTCGGTTTCTTCCTTAACAAAAGAGAGACAATAATAGTACTTAGCTTTTAGGGTTATTGTCATAATCAAATAACCTAATGCATATGAAACACTGAAAACAAAATCTAGTACAGAGTAAATACTAAATAAACATTGGTTATAATTATGTTATGTGGAAAGGTATCCTAAATATATTAAGGTAAAAAAAAACAAAGTGCTGAATACCTTTAAAAAATAGGGTAATTATATACATGTTTTAACTGATATACACATACAATTTCTCTGCAAGAAAGCTAAGAAATTAATAACATTTATTATCTATCTGGAGAGGAATTGAGTTCAAGGAGGAGAAGGGAGAGTTGTCATTGTATAGCTCTCAGTGCTTTTTGAATTTTGAGCCCTCTAACTATATTAGCTATTGAGAAATTATATTTTTAAGTACAGCTACTATATTATTATTATAATCAGTTTTATATCATTTACCTTATTTATTACTATTATGATCATAATCAAATAGTATTGGGTACCAACTATTGTATACTGCAATACATTGTATGTTACACAAAGGAGAAACTGACCCTATTATTCAAGAGCATTGAACTGGACACAGGCAAAAAGTACAGAGGCCTGTGGCATAAGGAAGAACATTGTGGAAGGAGTATACAGACCACATTCTGTGGGGTGAGGGAGAGATCAAAGGACTAAGAGATCACTCCTGGCTTGTACTATCAGTGAAGGCTTGACGGATAAATAAGCTTTCAAAGGCATTCCAGGTAGAAGAAAATGCATGATTTAATTACAATAAAATGGTGCATGATTGGAAGTCTCAAGAATTGTTAAGGTGTAAAAGAACAGAGGCTATGACTGGTGCTAGAATGCAGAAGAGAAACAACTTCATTCACATGTCAACCAAGAATATGTCAGCTCATTAGAATAAATGCATGTGTGTTCAGGAGAGGGAGTTATTTAGGAGCACATACTGAATGAGAGAGGTAATTACTCGGCAGAAGGGAGAAACCACTTAAAAATAACCACATTGATTGATCGACTGATCAACTCTACAATTACAACTTTCAAACATCTATGTAGATAGAATAACAATTAATAATTATTATCTTCCTATAAAATTTTGAAGACTTTACAATATGAGTTTGTGATTTCAAATGGTTTACAAAATGTAAAACAAGTTACTTATAAGCCATAGATACATTCTTAATATTTACTAATGTTACCTCAGTTAGGATTTTCTGTGGTTTCCTTCATGTACAGAAGCTGAAAACCACCTAATCCTTTTCATTTATATACTATTGTTGCAATAGTCTTTGAGTCAGAAATTACAAAGGATTTGAATTTGACAAACCTTTACATGGTGTCTAAGATGAGCTGAATTTTCTCAAACATTGTTTTGTAGGGCTTATATAATTGAAGACATATTTTAATTCCTACTTTACAAATAAGCAGATTAAGTTTTAGAGAATTATGAATCTAATAACTGGAAGAACTTGGATTAGAATTCAGCTAGGTGTGTATATGTGCATGCATATATCCAGGTGGGGGGGGCGCAGAATGAAGAAAATGAAGGGCCAAAGTCAATGGAAATTTTCACCACAACATTACTGCCTCAGGATCAAATTCCGATTAAACTGGAAGCAAACAGTCGTACTAAGAGGGAAAAACAGTCAGAGGAAACATACAGTGAAATATATAGACATCTACATAGTTCCCTTAGTCAAACACAAATTAAAAGTAACATTTTCTTTTGCCAATTTATCTTCCACTTATCTTTGGGAGCAGTTATCAATCTATTGACTCTCAGATCCAAATATATCTTTTATCTTCTGATGTGACAATGGTGCTAGACCCTGTAAACAATTCTCCTTTGCATTGAATACAACATTAATTTTTTTTTGAGAGAGAGGACTATAAAAGGATACTACAGGAGAAAGAATATTCTCTTCCTGGTCCTTGTCTGGTTCTGTTTGTTTCTTCTTTGTATCATCCTGTAACCAGAGGTAAATGGGTGGGGACATTCAGTGGACATCCTACCCCCAGCACATGCCCAGAGCATGGAGCCACTTGGTGAGCACACAGTTCTAACTCCTACCCAGTCACCATCCTGCTGAGACCCTCCTGACACAGATATCAGTTTCTTAAAACAATATGTACCTTTTGGCAGCTGCAAATGAGAAGTTCAAGTTTAGCATTTCCGTCCAATTTTGCATGACGCTGACAGACAGGATTTTACAAAAGCCTCACGAATAGATTTATCTAGAAGGTGACATACCTTTCAAATATTCTAATTTCACTTATCTCTTTAATTGTTCACACCATCAATACAAATTTATCTGTTTTGTCATTTGAGAGGAAGAAAAATGATCACAAACTTGAGAGCATGAAGATGCAAATAGCTCATATGGGTCTATGTGAGGGAGTTTGCTTCTTTGCATTAACAAGAGGAGTTATGAAATAAGCTTGCAGGAATGGGACGTTGCCTTTTAGAATGATGTGTGAATATTCCAAAACTAACATAAATGAGCTATTTAAGCCAATTGCATTCACAGGGTTCTAAATGGCTGGCAAATTATGAAATACATAAAACTGTGGAAGAGCCCCAAAAACTCGCTCTCAAATCATTTAAAAATATTTTCCTAAGCTGTGCCACAAACAGATGGACACAAAAGTATGTTCTACTTTCTCCATTCATAGCTGCTCTGGAAAAGAAACACTTTCTTAATATAGTGTCATTTACAGCTGGTGTTACACTGGTTGGGATTTTGACCATCTCTGCTTTTCATCACCAGCTACAATGTAATAAGCATCTTCACATTTGCCATTGTGGCAGCAATATTAAGGGTTGTTAGAGCTAAACTGTCCCAATCCTTTAGAAGCTTAGAACTGCAAATAGGCATGTGTAACATGCCTACAAACTAGCTGGTTATATACTCATTAAAGCCCAAGAACCAACTCTGATTATAGTCTCAAGAACTGCAGTCACTCATCACAGACCTTTCAACCCAGTGTGAAAGGTGATCGGGATAATAAGTATCAGTAAGGTGCACAGCTGTCCAATGCTCACCATCTTTTGGCAGGTGTAAATGAGCCGAGAAGTGACTGGGGAAGATATATAAATGTGTTCATCGGGTCACAGACTTTCTAGACATTCAGAGTTGGATGTAGATTAACAACCCAAGAAAATGCAGCCATAAGAAGAGATTGGTATCCATAAATTGCATATGGAAGAGTCAAAGCTTCACACTCACATATCCTAAAAATAAAGTGTTTTCTAAATTGCCCAGTTGTCCAGAAGAGTGTTTGGGAAGAGAGATTTCAAAGCCTCATATGATCCGGCCTCCACTTTCACCACATGTCCCACAGTGCTCCACACAGCCACACCAACTTTTCTAACTTCTCTCCCTCTGTTTGCTCGGGGAGAGGAACGGTTGCTCCTATAACACACCCACTTGGGGGCCTTTGCACAAGCTGTTTATTCCATCTAACTTCACATACCTGACTTCTTGTCATCCACATTTCAGCTTAATTTTCACCTTCTCAACTAGTATTTGTCTTCTGAAGAAGTTACATTGACACCTCTCCCTACTTTATTTTATATTATGGTCTTTACTGCTACTTTAATTTCTTATTCGTTCAACTGTTTGCTTGTTTGCATGCTTTTCCTCTTCCATCTCCTGCCAATAGAAAATGAGCTTCAATGAGAGCAAAATTCTTGTCTCTTATTCACCACTAATATGAATTAGTGGGCACAGTGGTATCAATAAATACTAGTAGAATTAATGCTATTTATTTATATACTCTTCATAAGAAATAAGAAGAAAGAAAAAGAAAAAGAAAAAGAAAAAGAAAAAGAAAAAGAAAAAGAAAAGGAAGTTAATGACATGTTTGTTGCTTTCAAAAAGCAGTATTTAGCAACATCTTACACTTGATATTAGTCCCCTTAAATCCTTTGGGGAGTAGATGGAATATAAAGTAATAAACATAATCTAACAAATCTGTATCTGCAACCAGCCCACCAAAAATATAAGTAGAACATATGGAAATATATATTTCTAAAGAATTAACTCCATTAAAGAAACCTATTTTGGGGGGAAACAATTACCTTCCCCATCGCATGTAATCAACACAGAGAGTTAAACATTTTAACACATGAACTGATTAAAAAATACCAATAATCTGGCTCATTTATCATAATACCCTAAAGCAGAGTACATTAAGAACTAGGGACTAAAGGGGCACCTGGGTGGCTCAGTCGGTTGAGCGTCCGACTTCAGCTCAGGTCACGATCTCACGGTCCGTGAGTTCGAGCCCCGCGTCGGGCTCTGGGCTGATGGCTCGGAGCCTGGAGCCTGTTTCCGATTCTGTGTCTCCCTCTCTCTCTGCCCCTCCCCCATTCATGCTCTGTCTCTCTTTGTCTCAAAAATAAATAAACATTAAAAAATAAAAAAATAAAAAAAAGAACTAGGGACTAAAAAAGTATCCAAAAGCACTAAGTAGGAAGAAAATCATCTGCATATCTGATTTGGTTTTATCAATCCATTTAATGATTGATTAGAAGTTCATCAACACCAATTGGCCACGATGACTGCTATTGGGATTACTGTGTGAATTAAGCAAATCTTCTCTTCTAGAAGCTCAAATTGTGTGCATTTATCAGCACTTGTAACCAGAGCACCCATGAGAAGACTGTCTCAAATTGATACTTACTGTATTTTAATTAGTGTGTTATCCATGACCTCATCACATAGCCAGAAAATGAGCAGGAGGAAAAGGATTAGAGACTAAATTAGAAAAATGAGAATATCAAGAATATGTTGGAGGGGCACCTGGGTGGCTCAGTTGGTTAAGTGTCCAACTTTGGTTCAGGTCATGACCTCATGGTTCATGAGTTTGAGCCCCACATCCAGCTCTGTGCTGACAGCTCAGAGCCTGGATCCTGCTTCGGATTCTGTGTCTCCCTCTCTGTGACCCTCCCCTACTCATGCTCTGTCTCCCCCTCTCTCAAAAATAAATAAACATTAAAAAAATACTATGTAGGAGAATTTATGAGAAAGAAAAACTTAGATCTCTCGTATATAGTATGTCCAAGATCATGAGCTGAAATAAAAATGTTGACTGCCCTCAGAGACAAAGGAATTTTATAATTTAAAAAAAAAGTCAACACAAATATTAAAATCTATTTCAGATAATTAGTACAAAAATGATTGAATTGAAAAGTCCACTTCTGGCCATGATGGAATAACAGAAACCTAATTACCTTCCCACCATAAACAACTGGAAAACTGGACAAATAGATATTAAAATTTTTTCAGACACTGGACTACAGGCAACATAGAAATGTGATCTCTGAGAAAATCAAAGCAGATGAATTTTATTCTGTAACTGACCAACTTTCTTTTCAGAAAGACATTCTGAGCATTGGAGCAAAAAGGGCCATCCCAAGCAAAACATGCAGTTTGCTTATTCAAGAAGCCCAACACCAGAGTTCAATGACTAAGGCAGGGTAGAGTTCCAGAGAGGAGCTACATAAAAAAAACCTAAGATATCTGCAAAGGCTAGAAAGGAACAATTGCAGATTTATGAGGTAAATTATTTCAAAGCTCCCACTCAAGAATGGGAGATGTTTGAGTTCCAACTACCTGGGGTATAGTGTCCTTGGGACATTCAGTAGAGATCCAAAAGGTCGATTTTTTAGTGCAGAACTAAATTATTGTTGGGCCAAAACAACTCTGGACTCATGTAAACAAAGTTTAAAAACAAGCTATGCATGGATGAAACTAAACTAGAACTAAACTAATTACCTATCAGAACAAATCCAAACTTCTTTAAAGGAGACAACAAAATCTAGACATTCAACAATGTAAAATTCAAAATGTCTAGCATCCAATAAAATACTACCAGATACTCTAAGAAGCAGGAAAATTTGACTTACATCTGGGAGAAAAATCAGTCAATAAAAACAGTTACACAGAGATGATGCAGTTTGAAAGCAGAGATGTTAAAATAGCTATTATAACTATCTTCAAGTGTTTAAAGAAAAAAATCAATATAATGAAGAGTTAAGTAGGAAATAGTTTAGAAGAATCAAAGGGAGTTCTAGAGGTACAAAGTTTAATATCTCAAATGAAAATTTAACTGAGAAAGATTAATAGCAGCTTAGACATTGAAGAAGATAAGTGAATTAGAAGATACAGCTATAGAAAATATCCAAAATGAAAGAGATGAAAAATATTGGGAAAAAGCAGAGTATCAATGGCCTATTGGGTAATACCAAGCATTCTATTATACACATAATTATAGTCCTAGAAGTAAAGGAGACAAGGGCAAAGAAAAATCATTTGAAAGAATAATAACCCAAAAGGTCCAGATTCAATGAAAACTATAAAACTACGTATCTAAGAAGCTCAACAAACCCCCAAACAAAATAAAACAAGGGAAATAACACCAGGGGCACATCATAATCAAACTCTTGAAAACTAGTTATATAAATGAAATGTTTAAAATAACCAGATAAGCAGACTTGCCTCTGTCATTGTTACGCTGCCAATGGTGGTGGTCAAAATAAAGAACTGGTTTCCTTCCTGCTTTATTTATATTAATAAATAAATTTTTATTTATTAAAATAAAATAAAATAAAGTAAAATAAAATAAAATAAAATAAAATAAAATAAAATAAAATAAAATAAAATAAAATAAAATAACCAGGGGCGCCTGGATGGCGCAGTCGGTTAAACGTCCGACTTCAGCCAGGTCACGATCTCGCCGTCCGTGAGTTCGAGCCCCGCGTCATGCTCTGGGCTGATGGCTCAGAGCCTGGAGACTGTTTCCGATTCTGTGTCTCCCTCTCTCTCTCTGCCCCTCCCCCGTTCATGCTCTGTCTCTCTCTGTCCCAAAAAAAATAAATAAACGTTGAAAAATAAATAAATAAAATAAAATAACCAGATAGATGACATATTAAATGCTGGGAAACAAAAATACGAATAACTGAAATAGAAACCTGTGGTTATCACTTGTTACTATGATTATAGATTGCTAATATCTATCTTTAAAAAAGGCAGAAAACCCTAATATTTGTGAAAAGCTAAAATGGCTAAGCCATTTAGCATAGATTACTTGGGTTAATTAAATTGGCTTAAGTCACTTAAATAAATGAGCAGGGACTAGCTAGATGGCCACCAAAATTGTCTCTTCTTTTTATTCAGCATACAACTAGCTGATTTGTGTCTGTGGCCAGTGGGTGAATGTGATTCATGAAACATCCAGTCGTAGCTCATTAAAACCACCCACTTGACTGATTCTTAATGCTCTCTCTGTTTCTTTCTCCCAGCCAGCAGAGGACTCTGACATACTAGGGGGATGGCAGATATATCCCAATTTTCTCACAAATTCTGAGAGACCCTCAACATGTTTACTGGTTTAGTTCACAAATTGGTGAAATCTTGATCAGATTTTGGTTTATATTCTTCTGGATTCCTTTTCCAAAGTAGTGAGAACTCCATTAATTCTAAGTTTTTGGAGAATGTAGCCAGGCTTATAGCAATCTTCTTATGGTTATTAAAGGCTGAAATTAGTTTCTTAAATAATGGCAGATGCTTGAGTTAATTCCCTCTTCATTGTTAACGAGTTTAGGTAAATAGCTATCTATCTCGCATGTAAGCAGTAGTCCCCAGATAAACTGCTACTACACCATGGCATGCTAAATGCTCTATCACCACCTGGAGGGTGCTTGTTTAGGTACCAAAGAGAGACCCATTATGTGACCTAGTATGTTCTTGCACAAAAGACACAGTGAGCATTCTGCATACCTGTGCTTGCCCGGTTCTCCAGAATCACACTGAAAAAATAATTCACGTATTCTGTAGAAAGATACATAAAGGTAACAGGCCCTATTTGAGAAACATTTTGATTCTGGCTGAAGGATAATTTCAGGTTATGGATTACTGAAAAAAGAATACTAAATGTTTTTCTATTTACTAAAAGTATATGTAATCCTCAATTAAAATTAGGA
This sequence comes from Prionailurus viverrinus, assembly GCF_022837055.1. NCBI lineage: Eukaryota > Metazoa > Chordata > Mammalia > Carnivora > Felidae > Prionailurus > Prionailurus viverrinus. Next base: position 164,130,957 of record NC_062561.1, read on the forward strand.
CAATTTAAATGTGAAAGATGAAAAAACATTGAAGAATAAACTGAATGGTATTTCCTAACTGGCTAGGAAATTGTTACTGTGGTTGGATGTATGAATGATCTATTAATTAACTTGTAATATGTCAATAAATTATACATATATAATTAATTATATAAATATATGTACATATATATATAATTTATTACTCTGGCTTCTTTGGCCAGTAGAAACTTACTCAAATGACCTCTTTAGTTCTTTATGCATGATCAGATTAATCTTTCATAACATTTTTGTTTTCTCATGTAACATGAAGTTACATCTATTTGACATTTCCTGACCCAGACCTGGATTCTGCCATTTTCCCCAGTTGCTCTGTTTCCTTATGGTGAAAAATTGTGTTTAGAAACCACACCTGAGCACTAGAAAAATTTATTGTTACTGGGCTGGTCATTGTTTCTTCAGGCTTATAGCAGACACAGCTAGAAATGGTTTCCTAACAAAAATATACCTCAGTTCATACTGATAACTTCAGTTCAAAATCCAAGATTTATTGACCTTAAATCTACATAAACTTTCTCTCATGCCAAACATCTTGGTTCTCAAAGCAAAAATCACACACTGATTTTATCCAACATTACACACTCAATAATCTCAAATAACCACCATGATAAATTGAAAACATTGGAATTTTCCCCATATTTTTTGTTCTTCATATATCCTGTAATGATGTATGTTAAGATCATTCTGCCTTACAGTGTTTAGGATAGTTCTTACTTGTGTAGTTATGCCACCAACTAGACAAAACTTTAAGCTCATTTGTTTTACTATTTTTTTATTTAACAGGTTTATAATTACCTAAAATACTCAGATATCTTCTCTGGAGAAATGACTCCAAATCTACAAAACACGGTACAGCCTTATAATTCTAATTTCTGCCCAGTCTGTCTACTTTAATGCTATCCTTATCCATATTAATATTTGTAATTTTGTAGTTATCCTTCCATTGTTTTATTTTAGTGTAAATAAATGTGTTTATGCATATAAGTTATAGCATGCTGTGTATATTTTACTTCACTTTGTTTCTTTCACTTAATACATCCTGGAGACAGGATTTCATAAGTCCATCTATATTTACTGATATGACTAATATTTTGGTCTCACTTTTGTCATAATATTTTATAGATATACATGTTCATAAATATGTACATTTGTGTTATATATATATTTTTTTAACTCTGTTATCTATTTTATTCTCCTATCTCTCACAGTATACCTTTTAGTATTTAGAAAGTTTGTAATTTTGTTCTAACAGTTTACCACTTTGGGATTTTTTTTTATTAGAATCACACTTAAATTTGAGAGAACTGATTTATTAATAATAGGACTCTAGTCTTTATGACCATCATGTATCCATTTATTCATGTCTTATTTAAATTTGTTCAGCAAAGTTTTATATTTTTAAATTCTTAATGTTAAACATTAGTTAACAAATTTATTCCATAGCATTTTATTATTGCTGATGCTATTATAAATGAGATATTTCTCTATTTTATTTTCTAATTGGTTATTTATAAATAGGTAAGCTTTAATTTTTCTTCTTTTATTTTGTATTTTATCTTACTCTCTTATTAGTGCTAAGTTTAAATATTTTTTTTTATTTTGATATAATTTTAAGTTCACATGCAATTGTAAAATATAATACAGAGAGATCCCTTTATTATCCTTTTGCTCAATGTCCCACTAGGAAAACATTTAAAATTCTAAAAATAATGTGTTCACAGTTTAACTACACATTTGAAAAATCTATTCTTGTTATAATTCTTTACCAGTATCTAAATATATGTTATAATCCAAAATAAATATAAATAATTTATTAAGTTTTCTTGATACATTCTCTGTGAGCATTGACTAAAAATCTCAAATTTTAAATTACATAGTTATATTTTATATAACTGCATTTGGCAATTAGCCAGGGACCTATTGATGTCTGAAGTATATAGACTGTGTTATAGGTTTATTTTTAAATTCTTAAATAAAATACACTGCACGATCCATATGTTATCTATTCATCAAAAAGTCATGGTGCACAGTAAAGATCGGAAAACCATCTAATGGCTGTTTGATTGTTATTCATCTCTAATAGGCAAATACCTTTTGCAACCACAAAGATTCCAGAGGCAGCTAAAAATATTGCTTCCTTATTGACCTGGTAAGCTGAAGTATATGGAATTTGAGGCCATATTTTCATATCTTAACAGCCACCTTTCCTTCTCAAAAATGACACACTAACAATACACATGCTAAATTCATTGATATGTGAATGGAATATATAAAATGTGTACTGAACTCATTATGCTTTCCAGACTTTTGCTTTCATTTAAGAGGAAAAGTGCAAATGCATGACTATTCATTGCAGGCATTATTGGTATATTTAAATTAAGAAAATAGAAATTAGCATAAATTAAGCAATCAAATCTAAAAAGTGCCATTTGCTGGGAACCTCTGAACAGTTTCCACTTCAACCAGCATCCCCATTTTGCAGATATCAATTCTGGTATGAAAACACACCAAATGAGCAGGAAGGAAAATTCTTTTTATATTTTTCACCATGAGAAATGTCATAGGATAAAGACTTTGGAAATAGATGAAATAAAAACTTTATTGGGACGCCTGGGTGGCTTGGTCGATTAAGCGTCTGACTTCGGCTCAGGTCATGATCTCACGGTCGGTGAGTTTGAGCCCCGCGTCGGCTCTGTGCTGACAGCTCAGAGCCTGGAGCCTGTTTCAGATTCTGTGTCTCTCTCTCTCTCTGCCCCTCCCCTGTTCATGCTCTGTCTCTCTCTGCCTCAAAAATAAATAAACGTTAAAAAAATTTAAAAAAAATTTTATTTAATGTTGAGACATTTATGTATACTTAGATTAATTTAAGTTAAGAAAATAAGGGTTTTTTAAAAAAGAATCATACAACTCTTGGCATGTTTCTTTATGCTCCCTGCATAGATTTTTTAAAATTATGCATGGAAAATAAGAAGCTATTCATATCTAATAATTAATCCCATACATATAATGATTTTTTCATAGAGTCACATTTTATCAACAAAAATACAAGTTCTGTATTTGTTATATGTGTGTGTGTGTGTGTGTGTGTGTGTTATGTGTTATATATATAGTATGGGCATATTCATAATTTATATTCATTATTACTATTTTCTAGTATTCTCTAACAAGTAAAAATAACACAAAGTTGGTTTTGCCTATCTTACGAAAACAAAATACTTAAAATACTTTTTAAATTCTATCAGTTTATTTTAACCTTCAGTCATACTAAGTTTTTCTGTAATTTCTGGGTCAGCATTGTTTAGTAAAAATATAACATGAGCCAAAAAAGTAAGTTTAATTTTTTAGTATTCATTTTTTAAGTTTGAAAAAAAAGTAAAAAATAATTTCAATAATTTATTTTTATTAATTCAACATATCCAAAATATTATCACCTCAACATTTAATAAATATTCAAAAACTTACCAATGCATTATTTTCCATGCTTTATTTTTCATGGTAACTCTAAAATTGGTTGTATACTAGGCACCTTTAGTGTATCTAACTTCAGACTAGCTTCGTTTCAAGTGCCAACAACTGCATATGACTGGTGGCTACCATACTGGACAAATCTAGATGGGTCAGGTCATTATGCACTTATGCAGGTTATGAATAGATTCTATGAATTATAAGGTGCAGAAGTTGCCACTGTCACCTCAAAAATAAACCACACCTCCAGTACATACCTGTTATAAGATACAGAATTATTAAAGCATACCCAATTTGATTATATCTAAGGCAACTGGATATAAATCAGCTTAGAGATCAGCAAGTATATGCAAGCATAAATCAACAGTACAAAATTGCCTACCATTTGATACCACCCTTAGAATCACACTTTAAGCCTTAGCTGTTTAGATTGTTTGTTTGTTTCTTTTTGTCCACTTCATAAAAGACACAGTGCTTATGGAAAAAGGCAAAAAAATCTATTTGAAAATCTTTAAGTTGTTTAAAAAGAAAAAGTTCCTTTCAGAAAGTTTATTTCAAAAGCAATCAAAAGTTGGCAAACTTTTTTTTGTAAAGGGCCATATAATAATTATTTTAGGCTTTGTGGGCCATATAGTCCTTGTCGTATCTACTCAACTCTTCGATTATAGTGGGGAAAAAACCTAGATAATATGTAAACAAATGTGTTTCATACCTGTGTTTCAATAAAACTTTATTTATAAAAATAGATGGTGGGGCCATAGCTTTAATCCATCTAGACTACTTTCATTGCAAATAACAGAAAACCAGGTCAAATTTGTTGAATATTTATTGAAAACAACAGCAAAATCATCTTAGCCAAAGTGTCCAAAAGCTGTTATCAGGTACCCATTTTCTCTCCACTTCTTGGTCATTAGCATCTCCAGATTTAAATGCTTTTACTGCTCATGAACTCAGAAAGAAAGAGAAAAACTATATCAATCTCCAAAAAAATATTGGGGCCTTGGTTAAGCTATTTTCCCATCCTTGGATCAATCGATGTTCCCAGTAGAAGGAGATCCATTAATGGCCAGCATAGCTAACATGCTACACACAGAAAACCAGAAGTGAGAAGAGAGAGAGAGATCTGATTGTCAGCCTTGCCAGATGAGAGAGAGGCAAAAATAAAAGGCGGGGGAGGGGGGAAGAATTTATGAAAAAGAAAGGAAGAAATAGAGGTCAAGACAAATTAAAGACCCTCATCAACAGCATTATATCTCAGGATATTATCACTCCTGATGCATTAATTTCAGTGAATAAGGGAATACTAAAAGTAACAAGGACTTTTTCATCTGAGAGCATCAGGCACTGGGGTGGAATGGAGCTACAAAAACGGATTGCAGGTATAATGAGAGCCTCATGATAAGCAGAAGACAATGTGTACAGATTATAACAAAGACATCCAGGCTGGGACAAAATCACCAAAGAGTGAGGATTTCTAATAGGCAAGTTAAGCAGTGAATCATGTAATCTGAATCAAAAGAATGTATCCTGACGAAGGTCACTGACTGTAAAGGCAGTCTCATCTCATGGCATTTGGTGACAATTTGAGTTTCTAAAGCATAGCAGATATCAGAGACAGATGGATACTGGGCTTCAGAATAAAAACACTATGATCCGAATTGATGATGAGAGATAGTACTGTGGTACTAATTAATACCTGGCTGTTGATCTGGAGTTCCTTCAACACTCCTATTCAAGGTCAAGAATTTCCTATACTTGAGATAAAGCTGAGCCTGAAACTAATGATCAGTTCATGAGCATCTTATTTCCATGCAGAAATAAGATTCAGAAACTGAGAGTAGGGTCTTGAGAACAGAAGATTTTTTTTAAGTTTATTTATTCAGAGACAGGGAGCACAAGCACAAGCAGGGGAGGAGCAGAGAGAGAGGGAGACAGAGAATATCAAGCAGGCTCTGCACTGCAGAGCCTGACTCAGGGCTCTGAGCTAAAATCAAGAGGCAGACACTTAACTGACCGAGCCACCCAGGCACCCCTATATTTATCCTTTATTATTTTTTTAGAGACAGAGTATGCACACAAGTGGGGGATGGGCAGAGGGAGAGAGAGAGAGAGAGAGAGAGAGAGAGAGAGAGAGAGAGAAGGAGAATCTCAAACAGATTTCACACCCAGCATGAGCCCTACCTACTCAGGGCTCGATCTCACGATGGTGAGATCAGACCTGAGCTGAAATCAAGAGTTAGAAGCTCAAATGACAGAGCCATCCAGGAGCCTCAAGAACAGAAGATATTTTTAAAGATTATAATGAAAGTTTCTGTTCTTTAAGATGGTTGAGGTTTTGTTTTTGTTTTAGCAATTTATTTTCTTTAATATGACAACACAGAGTAGGGTGGTCTGAAAGCTCTGATTACCAAGATTATGTAAGATTCCAAGCTATCAGGGCAGCTCAGCCAACTTTAAATTAGTTTCCATCTCTGGGTTCAAGAAGACTGCTCAGTTCTTACCATTTCCCAGTCAGGTGGAAGCAGAAAATATTAAAAGAAGAAGAAGGAGAAATAGAAGGAAGAGGAGGAGGAGGAGAACAACAATGAGGAGAAGGAAGAGGAGGAGGAGTAGGAGGGGAAGGCAAATAGGAGGAGGAGGAAGAGGAAGAAGAAGGAGGAGAAGAACAACAACAATATAACAACAATGAGGAGGAGGAGGAGGAGGAGAAGGAAGAAGAAAGAGGAGGAGGAGGGGAAGGTGAAGAGGAGGAAGAGGAAGAAGAAGAAGAACAACAACAACAACGAGTAGAAGAAGGAGTGGAAGAGGTGAAAGAGGAAGAGGAAGAAGAGGAGGAGGAAGAACATGAAGGAGGAGGAAGAGGAGAAAAAGAAAAAGAGGGAGGGGAGGAAAGAAGAAGGAGAGAGGGAGAGGAAGAAAGAGAGGAAGAAGAAGAATAAAGAGAACAGCAAACAAGCAGTGTCTTAAGAAGGAAGCAACAATGAAGTGTCACATATCTTATCCAATCACATCTTATTGGTAAGAACTTAGCCATATGGTCATACTTACCTGTGTAACTATAGAGAGGTTGGAATGGATTTGAGTTCCATTAAGTAACAGAGGATATTGGACCCAAGATTCCATCAATAGAGAAATGGATAAAGCAGATGTGGTATACACACACACACACACACACACACACACACACACACACAATGGAATACTATTCAGCCATTAAAGAGAATGAAATCTTGCCATTTGCAATGACAAGGATGGAGCTACAGAGTATAATGCAAGTAAAATAAAAATACCACCTAATTTTACTCATATATGGAAATTAAGAAACAAAACAAATGAGTAAAGGAAAAAAAGAAAGAGACAAACAAAGAAACAGATTCTTAACCATAGCGAACAAACTGATGGTTACTTGAGGGAAGGTGGGCAAGGGAATGGGTGACATATATGATGGGGATTAAAGAGAGCACTTGTTGTAATAAGCATTGGATAATGTAGGGAATTGTTGAATCACTATATCGCATACCTGAAACTAACATAGCACTGTATGTTAACCAACTCTAATTAAAAACAAATAAATAAACACACTTATATCTTTAAAAAAGAGAGAGAGAGGAGGGCACCTGGGCGGCTCAATCAGTTGAGCATCCAACTTGGGCTCAGGTAATGATCTCGTGGTTCACGAGTTCAAGCGCCAATGCAGGCTCTGTGTTGACGGCTCAGAGCCTGGAGCCTGCTTCAGATTCTGTGTCTCCCTCTCTCTCTCTCTCTCTCTGCCCCCTTCTCACTCGAGTTCTGTCTCTCCCTCTCTCTCAAAAACAGTAAATAAACATTAAAGAAATTTTTTAAAAAGAGAGAGGAGATTGGATGTTGGAGCTTGAACTCCACTACCTATCATTCATGCTTTTAACAAGTATTTATAATTGCTTAATGGGATCAATTACCACTCAAAATAGAAAAAAAAAGTTTTTAAAAAATAGAATACAGTTACTGCTCTTGAAAAACACAGTGTACTGAAGAAGATGTCTATGGAAATGATTTTAGCAGAGTAACTGTGCTATATTGGAGTATGTTTATGAGGTTCTCGGAGCATAAAGAAAAAAGCACTATTGCCCACATAAGAAACTCAACAAAAGATTCATAGTGGAGGTAGTATTTGAGCTGAAGCTTTTTAAATGATTATGAGGTCACCAGGTAACATAAGAAAGGGCGCTTTGATCAGCAAAGCCTTGGCAGAGTTCATTAGCCTTGGGGAATGGCAAGTAGCCTTGTATGAGTAGCTCTATTCAAAGTGCGTGTGTGTGTGTGTGTGTGCGCGCGCACACACACACACATGCAAAGGCATGCACATGGATATATGTTTGTATTAGGACAGAGAAATGAATTGGGGAGTGAGAGAAGAGTCAAGAAAGGTGCATAGGGACCTCGTAAGGAGTTTCAACTTGCTTATGAAGGATTTTAAGCAGGGTGGTGATGTGGTAGATTGGCATATCAGAATTTTATTTTGGTTGAAGTATCTTCTTATGCATTCTTCATTTTAATAAAAAAAAAATTACTGAACACTGTCTTTGTGCCAGACCTATTCTCTGTCCTCTTAGAAAAAGCCAATTTTAAGTGAAATCAAAAACAGAGGAATCAATCTTGTTACTTGGAGATATTTCCCCTTTTGGTAATTTCTCTCTTAGGACATAACTTAGTCTTTAAAAGACATAAAGGATGAGTAACATATAGTTTTTTATTTACACTGTCCCCATTGGGTTCGAACAGCAGGTTCTCAGGCTCTTGTGTAAAAAACAAACAAAAACATTTCTGGCAAGCCTACCCATCTAGGTTGCAGATATAGCTGGATTCCAGGGGTGAGAAAAGTTTAGAGGAATCAGTAAAAGCATCACATCTCTTGAGACAGTTGGTCCATCAACCACAAAGCAGCCTTGAATTTTGTAGGTGGACCTCATTTTATTTATATGTGACCAAAGAGGAAATAACATCAGATACCAGGAAATCACCACTCCTAGTTACTTAAAATGAGAACCCGCTCCATGGCTTTACACCCTTATCTTAATTTCTTACCATTCTTTATGGCTGAAAAGAACCTTTGAGTTGGGAATTTGTCACTGTATAATTGCATCTGGCCAGATATATTCCAAGGTATTTATTGCTATCTGATGTGTAAAATCTTCTTTCTACTTCCCAATGATCTCAGTCAACTCATTAAAAATCATTAAAGTAATGAAGCTGTTATAATGCAAAAAGACAACTAAAAAATTCTAGAAATATCGTCCAGATAGTACTGTATTTATTTTCACCACCAGGTGGCATTATTTAGTTTTTAAAGGTTAAAAAAAATCCATGCAGACCTAATACCAACAGCAAAGTATTCAAAACAATTTAATACAAGAGTGAATAAGCTTGTCTCAAACAAAAGAATCATCAAAGAAACGGATTAATGTGTTCCCTTTGTTCTAGCACCATCCGTCTCTATAAGATGTTGCTTCTTTTGAAATCAGCTGAAGATTAATTATGTATATGGGACACATTGGGGGGCACTGAAAGAGGAGAATTGGGCCACAAGTGCTCATATTTGGAAACAGATGGTTTGAAAATGAATAAAGGTAATTAATAATGATGATGTCTTGACTGCATGGAGCAGCTGTCCTCCTCAGAGCTCAAAAAGCTTCCTTTATTATCTCATTTATCCTTTCTATGTTTAATCGTGACATCAAGAATTGCATATATACACCTTATGTTTTGTTTTGTTTTGTTTTATATTTTGGGGAGTCCAGACAGTAATAATTCCTCCTGATGCGATAGATCTATATTCATGGTTACAACTGCAATGTGTAAAAATACCCTGCAGGTTGTTCTAAATAATGGAACAAAAACATGAATACCACAAATAGGTAAAATTGCTTGAGCTGGGTGGGAGGCAAGCTAGAGGAACTTGAAAATATTTGCTATAGAAATTCAAACCCAAGAATACTTCTCTATGTATCAGATAGTTTTTAAAATGTGGATGGAAATGGAAATGAGTTATTTACATATGATCTGAACTAGAATATAAAGTATCTGATTACTAAATTAGAAAATACTTTTGTTTTTTTTTCCCACTGACACTATACCAACTTTTTCCAGAATCCTAGAATTGTACTCTTGTGAATATTTTTAAAAACCCCAGGGGTTCCTGGGCGTCTCAGTTGGTTAAGCGTCCAACTTCGGCTCAGGTCATGATCTCACACTCTGTGAGTTCGAGCCCCACATCAGGCTCTGTGCTGACAGCTCAGAACCTGGAGCCTGCTTCAGATTCTGTGTCTCCCTCTCTCTCTGCCCATGCCCTGCTCTCTCTCTCTCTCTCTCTCTCTCTCTCTCAAAAATAAATAAACATTTTTAAAAAAACCCTAAAATACCTTTGTTTTTTTTCCAAGAAATCCTACAAGTTAAAAGCATAATTTGTTAACATGGTAATCTAAGGAGAAATCTAATTTTTTAAACCTATTTAGTGAGAAATAGTAATCTGATAAGAGTATGCCAGCTTGGGAAGTATTTTTGAAAGTAAATTAAACATATACTTTAGAAGAAATTAGCTTAACACTTGTGTTCCATACTTTATTATATTTAAGAACTGTACCTCAAAAAGCAGAAACTATGAGTGTTCGGGGTCCACCAGAAAATAGATCAAGTGTGACACCACCACCACCACCCCCCTTTTTTTTTTTTTTTTTTTGCTTCTGGGTGGAGCCCTGTATCTATGATCTCCTCTTCCATTTTTGGCTGCTTCCAGCTTCTCACTACAGCCCTACTTTGTCCTCCTTCTCCAAACCTACTATCATGTATGCCTCCAGATGTGAGAACAGCCATCAATCACTCTCTCTGTGTTTCTTCTCCTTTACTGAATAAATCATAAGATGCTTTAAGGAGAAAGAAGGTAAAAATTTTCAGAACCTACGTCCAAGAGGAAAGCCCTCTTGTCTTGGGCAAAGCCTTTGATGAAGTTTTTACCATATTCCATTAGAATTTCTCTCAGTATTTTGAAAAGCTATGATTTCTTGTAATTTTAGGAGTGTAATATTTCTCCATAAATTGCTTTACCTATTATTTCTCTTTAATTTTGAAATAGCTGCAATTCTGAGTGCATCTCTAGAGCTCATTCATGGCACTACTGGCCTGGGACTAACTTGTTCCATGGAAACCTGAAGAGCCATAAGCATCATTAAATCAGTGCCAGTTTGACAAGGAATATCAAAGAAATTCAAAGCACCACAAAATCTGCTTCAGATTTAGGCTAGTTTCCAAGCTAATTAAGTTCTTAGTAATTTTTGGAGAGTCCTGTCTGAACCCACGGTCATTCCTCATTCTTCAAGCCTTCAGCAGTTGTAGGCCCTACTCCCTCTGTGCAATTCCCACATCTTTACTCCAAGTCTGCACATTGAATCATTAATCATTCAAAAACATTTTAGTGAAGTTCTAATATGTCTTAGGTACTGTGCTTGATACATTAAAAATAAGAGGAACAAAGAATAAAACAGAACTTCAAAAAGCTTGTATTCTAGTAACTCTTGGGAGACTATAAGGTAACAAGCATCAAGTAAGGAAAGTGTTAAGTAGCCTGGATATGAAGGCAGGAATCCAGTAGAGTTCCAATATGTTCCTTTTTTACGACCCTTTAACTTTCTACTTCAAATCCAAAGCCAGTGCACGCTAGAGTATTTCTTCAGATGAGTTCAAATCCCAGGATTTAGACTTACTGTTAAGTTATCTGATTCTCTCAGCATTCACTTCCTCATCAGAGTCATAGGAATGCACAATAGCTCCCTCACCAGAAGGCTGAAGGATTACATAACATGGTAGGTTATCCGGAAAGCACTTAGCACAATGCCTGGCCTCTATTGGTTGTCTACTAAGAACATGATATAATCAGCATTTATAGAGGAGGGGTATTTTGGACCAGGATCTTTGCCAGGCTATTGCTCATATATCACCTCATTATTTCTTCACAGCAGCTTGAGAGTAAACCTCATTATTCTCATTTTATAAGACTCATAAAGGAGACTTGCCTAATTTTACACAGCTAACAAGGTGGAGGGTTAGATTCAAAATCATGCCTTTTCACTTGAAGTCCAAAGTTTTTCCTTTATACATTTTCTTTTTTTTTTTTTTCAACGTTTATTTATTTTTGGGACAGAAAGAGACAGAGCATGAACGGGGGAGGGGCAGAGAGAGAGGGAGACACAGAATCGGAAACAGGCTCCAGGCTCTGAGCCATCAGCCCAGAGCCCGACGCGGGGCTTGAACTCACGGACCGCGAGATCGTGACCTGGCTGAAGTCGGACGCTTAACCGACTGCGCCACCCAGGCGCCCCCCTTTATACATTTTCAAGGAACACACACCATCCTGGAAGAGACATCTCCCAGAGGACTTTCACAAGGTGCTCAGAGTTATTTAGTTCAGTTCGGCAACTCATGGGTCAAAGGTGTGCCACTGAAGTATGCCCTAGTCAACTTCATGTAGGGGAAGGAAAATAAAGCCTCCTCCCTCAGGATGAGACAGAGAGCTTTTATGCTTTTCCCCTACAGAGGACATGTTGCTGCATTCTGCAGAATGAGAAGGGAAAAAGTGAGCTGATTGCTCTTTGTGCAATAATGAGATGGGTGGATTCTCGAAGTTAATGGTACCCCAAATGTTATGGAGCAATTGGCAGAGCCAGATATGTGGAAATGTTTCTCTGTGTCTCCTCCTTAGAACAAACCTCCAGAGAAGACAAAAGCTTCAGCATGAAAGGCAAGATCATAAGCAGTAAATGCCAGAAGACTATCAAAGGACTCAGAAGCCTGAGAGAGTCCTTAGCTCTCCTTTATAAACTTGTCTGAACGGAGGCCAGGTTCTATCCCCATGTGCCTTTGGAGTTGAGTTGCATGATAAAAGGCAAATGTGTCAATTTAACATTAATGAACTCAGTGCTTGGCACTTGTATTAATAATTTTTTTTTATTTGAAACAGTATGGGAAGCAGAATATCTAGTAGGTAAATTACCACTTGGATTTATTTCAGCATTGTAAATCACCATCCATCATTCATGTGTAAATAAAAACCTGATAGTGTTTTTGGTCCATCCACTATATTAAGTTAAAGATTAATAATTGCTCCACTTTGTTTTCACTTTTACTATGCAACCTATTTCCCAAGTCTTATATATCTTTGGCTATATTTCTAATCCACTGGACAGGAAATTTGATTCTAAAGTCTGTGTAATACGCTATACATATTTTAGCATTATATAACAACATTCTTAGGGATACTTTCAGAAAAGATTTAAATTTTGAAATACTTTTGTATATATAGATTGTTTGAAATCAATGTCCTTAAAAAATAAGACATTCTGCTGTTCTTTAGAATTTTAACATTACTCATACTACTTCCTGTAGAATCTGAGGCATTGTTGATTAGGACATGTGTATGCATACGCGCGCGTGTGCGCGCATGAGTGTGTGTGTGTGTGTGTGTGTGTAACAAAGTTCATAATGCATTAGATCCCTCAGTATTTCTAAGAAAGAGGATTGTGTCTTCAATATATGACCTCGGCTTATTCCCAATCCATAGCTTCTTCAATGCTGTTCTCCAAACCAACTACTCATGATCCAAACTTTTTACCTCAGTTGCTTCCCCTATATATTCATCCAGGTCAGTCCACACATATCATACCATAATACTACTTTTTCTAAACCAGCCATGAACTGACACAATTTTCCATTCCCAGTGCCATTTAAGAGTCATGAAAAAAATACCTTCTCTGGACTTTTCATTCTTGAAAAGCTTAATGGCTTCTAACAGTTACCTTTACCTTTCTAACTTTCACAAACTTCTCCCATATTTCTAAATAACATGATACTTGGCTCACATTTTTCTTCCCAACCTATATCCACTTCCATCATCCTAAATAACATATAATGTATATATGAATTAGAAACCATCTTGACATCATGCTATTCTTGCCTTTCCTCACATTTATAGCAAACATTTACCTCTACCTCAGGACATTCACATTTTAAGAGCACATTGTCAAAATGTAGTACTCTATGACTCAAGTATCTACTTCACTGCTTTCTTTTTCAACAGCAGCATCTTTCCCAAACATCTCTTATTCCCTCACCAGCCCTACAATCACTCAGTTCACTACATTTCAATACATTTGCACCCTTGATGCCCTTGTGGCTTTATTTGATCCCTTTGTTTACTGAATCTGTGGGTTAACTTTTTCAAAGATTCATTTTTTCCAATTCAACTATCCAACAATATGCTAAGATCTATGAGGTGCAGAAGAAAAGTGGTATATGATTACTGTCCATAACAACTTAATATGGAAGGCAAGATATTCTTGTGTGATGCTTCTCTTACTTCTTCAGAGAAGTGACAATAACTTTTGTCTTAATTTAGCCTAGAGACAACACAGTCTGTTTTCTAGTCATTTGTCCCCTTAATTTCAAACTCCATCTCCACATTAGTCAACACTATGCCTGAAGTGAAAGGTAGGACCGAGTAAAATGATCTCAATTTTGTTTCTCTTTGTATATAAGATCTTATGAAACTGTCTTGCACTCATTATGGAAAGTTATTCCTGCTTTAATTATTATGAGTTAAATCTTTATTTTTTGTTATTTGTTAGAGAGACCAAGCATAGAAGCAGGGGAGAGGGGAGAGAAAGGAAGAGAGAGAATCCCAAGCAGCTTCCATGCTCCCTGCAGAGCCTGATGCAGGGCTCAATCTCACCAACCGGGAGATCATGACCTGAGCTGAAATCAAGAGTCAAATTTTGACTAACTAAGCCACCCACGTGCCCCATGAGTACTGCCTTTAAATTTTGTAGTGAATTTGGGAATAATTCACTATTTGTTAAAAACATGATCATTTGTAGTTAATTTTATGTGTTGATGCGGCTAAGCTGTGGTGACCAGATGTTTGGTCAAACACTACTTTGGATGTTGCTATAAAAGTTGTGTTTTTTTAAGATGTGATTAACATTTAAATCCATAGACTTTGAGTAAAGCAGATTACCCTCCATACTGTAGATGAGTCTCATCTAATTAATTGGAGACCTGAAAAGAAAAAAAATTGAAGTCTCCTAAGGAAGGAGGTATTCTGCCACTGCCAGTAGCAGAATACCTTTGAACTAGAGTTATACCAACTCTTCTCTGAGTCTCCAGCCTGCCAGCCTGCCCTACAGAACTGGGACGTAACAGTCCTCACAATCATGTGAGCCAATTTCTGGGGTAAAAATACACACACACACACACACACACACACACACACACACACAAACACACAACCTATTGGTTCTGCTTCTCTGGAGAACCCTGGCTGGTGAACCGTACCATATTATATGAGTAAACCGACATGGTAAGATAAAGGTCCCTGACGCAGAAATCTCTCTTGTCGTGAATACTTCAAGGAACAATCTCTTGCTTAGTTTGCTTGGCATATTAAATCTTAGTAGAAATAGAAAATGCTAATTGTGGCATTAATAATCAAATATTTGGAAAAATTCAGTGTGTTGGTTCCATTTAAATAATTTGAATTGACTTTAGTTTCTCATTGGGTAGTGGGATTATCAAGACATGTAGATAGTTTCAAATATTACAGAAAGAAATTTATATAAACATAAAACTCAAAATCCATACCTAGCACTAATCTGTATATTCATTCAACATTGAGTCACCAATACGAATTTTTTCCCAACACATTACAGGGTTTCTTTTTCGTATTTATGTGTAAAAAAGTATCAGAGCAGCATTAACAAATAAAGTTGAGAAGACATTTTTCACTCCTTAGTCAGTGCCAGTCATCTGCAGAATAAGAAAGACAAAGATTTGCTATATCATACTAAAATATGACTCTGGCTCAATATGATTCACTTTCTCACTGTAGGAAGTACAAAGGGACATAGTGGTTTTTTATTTGCTATGTTGCAATAGAAAAGTGATCATAAGTAACACTAAAAATTTATGTTAGGGGGCGCCTGGGTGGCGCAGTCGGTTAAGCGTCCGACTTCAACCAGGTCACGATCTCGCGGTCCGGGAGTTCGAGCCCCGCGTCGGGCTCTGGGCTGATGGCTCGGAGCCTGGAGCCTGTTTCCGATTCTGTGTCTCCCTCTTTCTCTGCCCCTCCCCCGTTCATGCTCTGTCTCTCTCTGTCCCAAAAATAAATAAACGTTGAAAAAAAAAATTTATGTTAGTAAAGTGAACTATAATTACAAATAAAGCAGATCTCACAGAAGATGGAAGGACAAGAAATCAAGCCACAATAGGAAGATATCTGGGAGTAAATTCAATGGGTGTAAGTCTAAAAAGTCTGATTATTTTCATAACAAGGTGTTTATGAAATTATCAGGGTCCATATGGACCAACTAGCTGTTGTTTTTGAGAATTTGAACAAAATTGGACAGGTTTCAGAAGACAAGACAGGTGATTCTATTTTAGAGAGGAAAATGTGAATAATTAGAGCAAAAAAAAACACTGGCACAGAAAGAATATCAAGAAGAAATCAAGGCCAAAATGATTTGCAAGATCCTTATGGAGGACAGTGCAATGGGAACTGCTTGTGCTCTTAAATAATAGGTTTTAAAATAATAATTTAATCTATGCTAAGGTAACAGCCTTCATATGTTAGGACAGAGCTACACATTTTAATCTCTTACAAATTTACTTAAGATTTTGCATGATGTTCTCCATTAACATTACAGGAAAATGAGTCCACATACGACAGCTATAGTACCTGTTAATTTACCAAACATAATTAGAAAATGAGACCTAATCCCTTCCCACCCCCAGTGAATTTTCTAGATAAAACAAGAAAGGAGATTGGGAAGGGACCCAAATGGTCATAGACAGCATGGCACAGTTACATGTGCAGATTTGGTATTCAAACACCTTAAGTTTAAATCCTTGTTTTGTTTCTTAAAAATAACAAGATCTTGGGAAATTTACACAATCTCCCCAAGATATACTTACCTTCTCTGTGAAATGGAATAATAATAGTGTCATTTTATGAAAAGCAAATAAAGTTATAAAAGTAAAAGACTTGTTACAGAGACTGTTCAATTAATGATAGTTCTAGAAAATTTAATAATTTATTAACTCATCTACTTTTCCCACTCAATTGTGAGTTTCTGAAGAACAAGAATTACACATTGCTCTTCTTTGTGTCTACTGCATATATTAGGAAGCCTAACACAGAGTGTGTACTTGATATAAATTCAATATTTCATATTTAGTATTCTTATTTTATAGTTAGTCATTTACATGGAGCAGATAACCCAAGTAAGCATAAAGAAAATGAAATAGGACAGTGCATGCTGGAGGAGGCAGGAAGGGAAGAAATATGACTTGTCTTATTGGAGGAAAGGGCTAATGAGCTCTCCATTGGTCAAGGCAAGTAAGACATCAGCCATCAGGGTAAGCAGATTAATAAAATAGCACCAGAAGCAGGAATACAGTCAGAGCTTTATTCTTAACACAAGCACCTTCCACTCCAGCCTTTTTTATACTTCCTGTTGAAATCATAGATATTCACAAGAAGAAACTATAACCTGCTGATAGATAGAAGTATCTGAGTGTTTTCATGCCTCAGAAGAACTGAAGCTGAAATCAGATAACTGTTTATTCACTCCTTCAACACTATGGAATACGTATTATGTACAAGGTGCTAAGAATACAAATATACATAAAACACAGTCCTTGCCTTCTACCTCTTCATTGAAAGGGGCTGATAGGCAGCTGTGTAAACAAACTGGTACAACAAAGTTATATAGGAGCTGGATATATGTATTTATACACATTTATATTTATGCACTCTCTGCCACTGCACTGAGAATGAAGGTCTTTGAGTGGACTCTATACAGGAGGTAGACTTTAAAGGGTACATAATTAGGCTGCTCAGGGCAAAGGAATAGTGTCAGTTACTAACCTGAGCCTACACACAATGACAACACTCTACACTCTGACCTAGTGCAGCTCCAGGCCCCAACCTGGTATGTAAAGTCATGTATAGCTTTTATGATACCTCACTTACTCACTACTCACAGAGGTTTCCTGCACTTTCAGGTTTAAGCTGTGTCAGGTAGTTGAGGTTGCTAGGAATCTGCCATCATTGCGTTATATGGGTTAATAAATGATTGAAGTGTCCAAGGGAGCAGTTATGAGTAGGTCATTATCAACCCTTGAGGAACTATCAGTCCTGAAGGAATATTTCATTGTGACTAATACTGCATTCAAGCATGCTTGCATTTTTCTTTGATTTGGATAATAGAGACAATTATGCTTAATGAATCTAGAGGTGAAAGAAGGCCCAAAGGACTGAAATAGACCTTTTACAATCACGATAAAATTTGACTAGTGATTAGTATAAACTTGGCTAGTAAGTAGGGGCAGATACTAACATACTTAGGAAGAAAATTCAAATTAAGGAAAAATAAGCTAGACTTGATTTTGTATAAAAAAATATGGTGGAAAAAGTAGTAGAGTCACAGTATATAATAGTTGTCCTATGTGCTATATATTTTTTACATTTCTCAACCTTGATAAAAACACAAATCACATTTCTAAAATAACTTCAGAAACTGGAGAGTAATTAGGACAGTGCCATGAAAATGTGTCATGGCTCAGTATTCTTTAGCTTTTCCTGTCATATATCTCATAAACTATTCAAAGTATTCAGGTCTCACCATAATAGCAGCACTAAACTCATTTCTTTCAATTACTTTTAAAGTTTATAAACATTTTGTTCTGTTGACTTCCTGTCAATTGTTATAAAAACCCAGTGTCTCACTTAAACCAGTGCTTTTCAATCCATCTGTGGCAACAAACTGATTTTTATTTGCAATCCATTAAAGGCCAATGCTTTTATAAAATACTATATAATAAACTACTAAGTAAATGAAATAGCAAAAGCAGACATAAAAAACACAAACCTTCAGCTTAACCTGCCCAACCAAGGCATCCTCTGCATAGAGGACCCCAAGACCACTCAGCCTGCACCTGTTTCAGATCCAACTATCCCACTCACTAGGGCATCCCCTGTATATAGTGCCCATGGACCTCCACCCCATACCTGCTACAGTTCCAGCCAGCCAGCCAAAGTTCCCAGGCACACACAGTCTGCGCAAATCCTGTTCCTACACAGGGCAATTCCCTTAAAACTGGGACAAGTAGCTGTTCCATCTAATTCATAGAAATAAACACCAAAGTTCAAGCAAAATGAGGAGACAGAGAAACATGCTCCAAACAAAAGAACAAGACAGAACTTCAGACAAAGAATTAAATAACATGGAGATAAGCAATATACCTGATAAGAGTTCAAATTAATGGTCCTAAAGTTGTTCAACAAGATACACTATACATTAATAATGAAGTTGCAGTAAGAGAAATCAAGAAAATAACTCCTTTTACACTTGCACCAAAAAGAAAAAATACCTAGGAATAAATTTAACAGAGGTGAAAGACCTATATTCTGAAAACTATAAGGCATCAGTGAAAGAAATTGAAGACAATATAAACAAATGGAAAAATATACCATGGTCATTATTAGAAGAAGAATATAGTTAAAGTGTCCATACTATCTAAAGCAATCTACATATTCAATACAATCTCTATCAAAATTCCAATAGCATTTTTCAAAGAACTAGAATAATATTAAGATGTGTATAAAACCACAAAAGATCCCAAATAGCCCAAGCAATCTTGAGAAAGAGAAAACCTGTAGATATCACAAACCCAAATATACTACAAAGCTATAGTAATCTGTCAATATGGTAGTGGCACAAAAATAGACACATAGATCAACAGAACTGGGTAGAGAGCTCTGGAATTAATCCACATTTACAAGGCCAATTAATCTACCAAAAGGAGGCAAGAATATACAAAGGGGACAGACAGTCTCCTCAACAAATCCTTTTGGGAAAACTGAACAGCTACATACAAAAGAATGAAACTGGACCACTTTCTAATATCACACATAAAAATAAACTGAAAATGGATTAAAGACCTAAATGTAAGACCTGAAAACATAAAACTACTAAGAGAAAACAGGCAATAATTTCTTAGACATTGGCCTTAGCAACATATTTATGCATATATCTCCTCAAGCAAGGGAAACAAATGCAAAAATAAGCTATTAGAATTACATCAAAGTTAAAATCTTTTGCATAGCAAAGGTAACCATCAACAAAACAAAAAGGATAAGATAATTACAAATAGTAAGGGGTTAATATCCATAATCTATAAACAACTTATACAACTCAACATCAAAATAAACCAAATAACCTAATTAAGTAATGGGTAAAGAGTTCTTTGCAAGATGGAGCAAAGTATGAGGACTCTAGGCTTGCCTCATCCTAAAAATACAACTAGATAATCATCAAATCATCCTAAATACCCCATAAATTGATCTGAAGACTGGGAGAACAAACTCCACAACTAAACATAGAAAAGAGGCCACATAAAAGAAGGTATTAAGTGCAGAGACACAGCATGGAAGAGAAATGGATCATGACCACTGTGGTAGGATGGAGCCATGGTCATGCAGAAGAGCAAGAGACAGTCTAGCACATTGGAAAGCATATGGTGAAAACAAATCTCCAAAGCAATTGGCTTGGAAAGTAAGGGAGCCAAATTTTGTGACTTCTTGCAATCAGCAGGGCTTAAAGCCTGGAGTTGTAAAGGTCAGTGTGAGAACTGGGAGAACTTAAAGGACACTGGAGTTTTAAACACAACTCCATCTGAGATAAAACTCTGGAGGGGGATGACTCCTGGCAGGCAGACATCTTGGACATGGACAGGGTAGAGGCAAGGAATGGACAGAGGCCTGAGACAAAGAGTGGGAGGTGCTTGATCCCGGGTCAGTGAGAGGGCTAAGTTCCTGTGCCAGAGGGAGCTGGGTGAAGCCGTTTCCACCTCTCTCGTGTATGGGCATGCACATATGCACATGGGTACCACACTAATTCACCTCAGTAAGCTAAGCAGCGTCACCTAGTGGAGAAAAGAGCTGTTACACCAAGCCTTGCCCATCTGAACCCTCCACACACATCCCCTAGAAGACCAGCACAAGTCACTCTGCCTGTGTAGTGTATGGACTATATAGGGCTTCATATTTTCAATTCTAGGGAAACTGGATGTAACTTCACTGGGATTTGATTCTGTTTGCTAGTTTATTTATTTGTTCATTTTCTTTGCTTCTGTTTTTGCTTAAATAGTTTTTATTTTTTCTTTTTTTCTTTCTTTATTTTCTTCCTCATTCTTGTATACAGAAAGAGAAAACTTTATATTTATTTTTATTTTTTACTTTATTTTTTATTTTTAAAATTTTTATTCTCCTTCATTTTTTTATTTCACTTTATTTTATTATATTTATATTTTAAATTTTTAAATTTTTTCTTACCTTTTTAAATCTTATTTCTCTTTTTTCTCCATTCTGTTAAGCTTCCTTCAAAACTCAGACCAAACACACCTAAGATGTAGCTTTCTTTATTTGATTTTTTGTTTTGTTGTTAATTTTTTAATTTTCATTTTTATTTTATTAATTTTCTTCTTCCTCCAAAATGACAAAATGAAGGAAATTCATCCTAAAAGAAAGAACAGGAAGAAATAAAGCCAGGGGCTTAATCAACACAGATATAAGCACAATGTCTGAACTAGAATTTAGAACCATGATAATAAGAATACTAGCTGAGGTTGAGGGGTGTCTGGGTGACTCAGACAGTTAAGCATCCTACTTCAGCTCAGGTCATTATCTCGCGGTTCGTGAGTTCAAGCCCCATGTCAGGCTCTGTGCTGACAGTTCAGACCCTGGAGACCGCTTCAAATTCTGTGTCTCCCTATCTCTGTCCCTCCCCCTGCTCATGCTCTGTCTCTCTCTCTCTCTCTCGAAATAAATTAACATTAAAAATAAAAATAAAAATTAAAAAAAAGAGTACTAACTGGGGTTTAAAAAAGCATAGAATCCCTTTCTGTGGATATAAAAGAAATAAAATCTAGTCCAGATGAAATTAAAAATGCTATACCAATATGCAATCTTGAATGGATGCCATGACAGCAATGAAGCAGAGCAGCGAATCAGCAGTTTAGATGATAAAATTATGGAGAATAATGAAGCAGAAAAAAACAGGGAAACAAAGGCAAAAGATCATGATACAAGACTTAGAGAACTCAGTGATTTATTAAAAGGAATAACATTGGAACCATAGGAAACCCAGAAGATAAAGAGAGAGAAAAAGTGGCAGAAGGTTTACATTAGCAAATTATAGCAGAAAACTTTCCTAATCTGAGGAAGGACACAGACACCAAAATCCAAGAAGCACAGAGAACTCTCATTAGAATCAACAAAAACTGACCATCGGCAAGGCTTACATAGTCAAACTCACAAAATACACAGACAAGGAAATAATTATGAAAGAACCAAGGGAAAGAAGTCCTTAACCTGTAAGGGAAGACAGATCAGGTTCGCAGCAGACCTGTCCACAGAAACTTGGCAGGCCAAAAATGAATGGCAAGATATATTCAATGTGATGAATCAGAAAAATATGCAGTCAATAATTATTTATCCAGCAAGTCTGTCTTTCAAAATAGAAGAAGAGATAAAGAGTTTCCAAGGTGAACTCTAACGTAGTTTGTGACCACTAAACCGGCCTGCAAGAAATTTTAAGGGAGACCCTTTGAGTGGAGAAAAGACAAAACAAAACAAAAAAGAGCAAAGGCAACAAAGACTAGAAAGACCAGAGAACATTACCAGAAACACCAACTCAGCAGGCAACACAATGGCACTAAAATAATATCTTTCAGTACTCACTCTAACTGTCAATGAACTAAATGCTCCAACCAAAAGACATAGGGTATCAGAATAGATAAGAAAGCAAAACCCATCTATATGCTGCTTCCATGAGACTCATTTGAGACCTAAAGACACCTGCAGGTTGAAAGTAAGGGGATGGAGAACCATCTATCATGCTAATGGTCATCAAAAGAAAGCTGAAGTAGCAATACTTATATCAGACAAACTATATTTTAAAATAAAGACTGTAACAAGAGATGAAGAAGGGCATCATACAGTAATTGAGTGGTCTATCCACCAAAAATATCTAAAAATTGTAAATATTTATGCCCCCAATGTGAAGAACCAAAATATATAAATCAATTAATCACAAACATAAAGAAACTCATTGATAATAATACCATAATAGTAGGGGACTTCACACCACACTTACAACAATGGACAGATCATGTAAGCAGAAAATCAACAAGGAAACAATGGCTTTGAATGACACAATGGACTGGATAGACTTAACAGATATATTCAGAACATTTCATCCTAAAGCAGCAGAATACACATTCTTCTCAAGTGTTCATGGAACATTCTCCAGAATAGATTACATACTGGGACACTAATCAGCCCTCAACAAGTACAAAAAGATCATGATCGTACCTTGTACATTTTCAGAACACAACACTATGAAACTCAAAATCAACCACAAGAAAGAATTTGGAAAGACCATGAATACTTGGAGATTAAAGAACATCCTACTGAAGAATGAATGGGTTAACAAAGAAATTAAAGAAGAAATTTAAAAAGCACATGGAAGCCAATGAAAACACAACAGCCCAAAGCCTCTGGAATGCAGCAAGGGTAGTCAGAGGAGGGAAGTATATAGCAGTCCAGGCCTTCCTAAAGAAGGAAGAAAGGTCTCAAATACACAACCTAATCTTACACCTAAAAGAGCTGGTAAAAGAATAGCATAAAAAGCTCAAAACCAGCAGAGGAAGGGAAAAAATAAAGATTAGAGCAGAAATCAATGATATCGAAACAACAACAATAAAAAAAAAAACAGTACAACAGATCAACGAAACCAAGAGCTCGGTCTTTGAAAGAATTAACAAAAATTGCTAAACCCCTAGGCAGAATGACCAAAAATAAAAAGGAAAGGACACAAATAAATAAAATCAAGAATGAAAGAGGAGAGATGACAACCAACACCATAGAAATACAAACAATAATAAGAAAATATTATGAACTGTTATCTGCCAACAATTGGGCAATCTGGAAGTAGACAAATTCCTAGAAACACGTAAACTACCAAAACTGAAACAGGAAGAAATAGAAAATTTTAACAGACCCATAACCAGTAAATAAATTGAATCAGTAATAAAAAATCTCCCAACAAACAAGGGTCCAGGGTCTGATGGCTTTCCAGGGGAATTCTACCAAACATTTAAACAGGTAACACCTATTTTTTTGAAGCTGTTACAAAAAATAGAAATGGAAGGAAAACTTCCAAACTCATTCTACAAGGACACCATTACCTTGATTCTAAAACTAGACAAAGACCCCACTAAAAAGGAGAACTATAGACCAATTTCCCCAAAGAACATGGATGCAAAGATTCTCAACAAGATACTAGCCAACTGGATCCAACAATACATTAAAATAATTATTCACCATGATCAAGTAGAATTTATTCCCAGCATGCAAAGCTGGTTTAATATCTGCAATCAATCAATGTGATACATCATATTAACAAAAGAAAGGATAAGAACAACATGATCCTCTCAATAGATGTGGAAAAAGCATTTGACAAAATACAGCATCATTTCTTGATAAGAACCCTCAAGAAAGTAGGGATAGAAGGATTGTACCTCAAGATCAAAAAGACCATATGTGAAAGACACACTGCTAATATCATCCTCAATGGGGAAAAACTAAGAGCTTTCTCCCTAAGGTCAGGAACACAACAAGGATGTCCACTCTCACCAGTTATTCAACATAGTGTTGGAAGTCCTAGCCTCAGCAATCAGACAACATAAATAAATAAAAGACATCCAAATCAGCAAGGCAGAAGTCAAACTTTCACTCTTTGCAGACGACACAATACTCTATGTGGAAAACCCAAAAGACTCACCAAAAAACTGCTAGAACTGATACATAAATTCGGCAAAGTCGCAGGATATAAAATCAATGTACAGAAATTCGTTGCATTGCTATGCACAAATAATGAAGCAGCAGAAAGAAAAATCAAGGAACTGATCCCAGTTATAATCACACCAAAAACTATAAAATACCCTGGAATAATCCTAACCAAAGAAGTGAAAAATCTATTCACTGAAAACTATAGAAAGCATATTAAAGAAATTGAAGATGACACAAAAAATGGAAAAATATTCCATATTTCTGGATTGGAAGAACAAACATTGTTAAAATGTCAATACTACCCAAAGCAATCTGCATATTCAATGTAATCCCTATCAAAATAACACCAGCATTCTTCACAGAGCTAGAGAAAACAATCCTAAAATTTGTATGGAACCAGAAAAGACACTGAATAGACAAAGTAATGTTGAAAAAGAAAACCAAAGCTGGAGGCATCATAATTCTGGACTTCAAGTTGTATTACAAAGCTGTAAGCATCAAGACAGTATGGTATTGGCACAAGAACAGACACATAGATCAAGGAACACAATAGAGAATTAAGAAATGGAACCACAAAGGTATGGCCAACTCACCTTTGACAAAGCAGAAAAGAATATCCAATGGAAAAAAGACAGTCTCTTCAGCAATTGGTATTGGCAAAACTCAACAGTGACATGCAGAAGAATAAACCTGGAACACTTTCTTACACCACACACAAAAATAAACTCAAAATGGATGAAAGGTCTAAACATAAGACAGAAAGCCATCAAAATCCTACAGGAGAAAGCAGGTAAATACCTCTTTGACCTCGGCCTTAGCAACTTCTTACTCAACGTGTCTCCAGAGGCAAGGGAAACAAAAGCAAAAATGAACTATCAGGACCTCATCAAAATAAAAAGCTTCTGCACAGTGAAGGAAACAATCAGCAAAACTAAAAGGCAACTGACAGAATGGGAGAAGATATTTGTAAATGACATATCAAATAAAGGGTTAGTATCCAAAATGTATAAAGAACTTATCAAACTCAACACCCAAAAAATAAATAATCTAGTGAAGAAATGGGTGGATGACATGAATAGACACTTTTCCAAAGAAGACATCCAGATGGCCAACCGACACATGAAAAATGCTCAACATCACTCATCATCAGGGAAATCCAATCAACACCACAATGAGATACCACATCACACCTGTCAGAATGGCTAAAATTGACAACTCAGGCAACAACAGGTGTTGGCAAGGATGTGGAGAATGGGGAACCCTTTTGCACTGCTGATGGATATGCAAACTGGTGTAGCCATGCTGGAAAACGTTATGGAGGTTCATCAAAATATTAAAAACAGAATTACCCTAAGACCTAGCAAGTGCACTACTAGGTACCTACACAAATGATACAGGAAGGCTGATTTGAAGGGGCACATGTACCTCAATGTTTATAGCAGCACTATTAATAAATAGTATATAGTACTGTATATATACTATATATATATATATATAGTATATATATAGTGTATATAAAGTATAGTATAGTATATATAAGGGAATAATTTTTGGTGATCAAAAAGAATGAAATATTGCCAGCTGCAACAACATGGGTGGAACTAGAGTGTATTATGCTAAATGAAATAAGAGAAAAACAAATATTATATGATTTCATTCATATGTGGAATTTAAGATACAAAACAGATGAAATAAAGAAAGGGAAGCAAAAATAATATAAAAACAGAGAGGGAGACAAACCATAAGAGACTTAAATACAGAGAACAAACTGAGGTTTGCTGGCAGGTGTCAGGTGGGGGAGGGTGCTAAAGGGGTGAAGACATTAAGGAGGACACTTGCAATGAGCACTAGGAGTTAAACGTAAGCACGAATTACTAAACTCTATTCCTGAAATTATTATTACACTATGTGTTAACTAAAATGGTTTTAAATTTAAATAAATAAATAAATAAATAAATAAATAGGTTTTTTTAACAAAACAAAACAAAACAGCAAGACAAAACAAAACAGTTACATACAAAGGAAATATCATAAGGCTATCAGATTTTTTACCAGAAACTTCCCAAGCTAGAAAGGAGTTACATGATATATTCACAGTGCTGAATGGGAAATACCTGTAGCCAAGAATACTCTATCCAGCAAAGCTATTATTCAGAATAGAAGGAGAGATAAAGAGTTTCCCAGATGAACAAAGGCTAAAGAAGTTCATGACCACTAAATCAGCCCTATAAGAAATATTAAAGGGTACTCTGAGTGGAAAGGAGATACCAAAATTAATATTATGAAGATAGGAAATACAAAAGCAGTAAAAATGAAGAATTCTGTAAAAAATAAGTCTAGGAACTCACAAAATAACAGGATGTAAAACATGACACCATAAAACTACAATGTGGGAAGGAGAGGAGTAAAGAATGGGTTCAAACTTCAAAGACCACCAACTTAATATAGACTGCTATATGCAGAAGATGTTATGTACAAACATGTGTATGTACATATGTACATATGTAATGTGCGAAGAATAAAGAGAAAGAAATCCAAGTATATCACTAAAGAAAACCAGCAAACCATGAAAGACAGAGAGCTTCAGATAGAATCTTCAAAAACAACCAGAAAATAAGTAATAAAATGGTAATAAATAAAATCTATCTATAATTTCTTTGAATGTAAATAAACTAAATGCTCCAATCAAAAGACATAGGGTGACAGAATAGATTAGAAAAAAAAAAAAAACAAGGCCCATCTATATGCTACCCACAAAAGACTCATTTTAGACCAAAAGACACCTATAGACTGAAAGTGAGGGGAGAGAGAAACATTTATCATTCAAATGGATGTCAAATAAAAGCCTAAATTTCAATACTTATTTCAGACAAACTGGACTTTAAAACAAAGGTTGTAACAAGGACAAAGAGGACACTATATAATAATAAAAGGGACAATCTGTCAAGAAGATAAAGCAGTTGTAACTATTTATGCACCCAACTTGAAAGCACCCAAATACATAAAACAGTCAATAGCATAAAGGAACTAACTGATAATAATATAATAATACTAGGGGACTTGAGCACCCCACTTACATCAATGGACAGATCATCTAAACAGAAAATCAACAAGAAAACAAAGGCTTTGAATGATACACTGGGCCAGATGGATACAACAAATATATTCATAACATTCCATCTTAAAACAGAAAAATACACATTCTTTTCAAGTGCACATGAAACATTCTCCAGAATAGATCACATATTGGGCCACAAAGCAATCCTCAACAAATTCAAAAAGACTGAAGTAATACCATGTGTCTTTTTGACCCCAATGCTATGAAACTAGAAGATCAACTACAAGAAAAAATCTGAAAGACCACAAATACATGTTAAATAACATGCTACTAAACAACAAATAAGTCAACCAGGAAATAAAAGAATAAATACACAGTAGATGGAAACAAAAATGAAAACACAACAGTGCAAAACCTTTGGGACACAACAAAAGCAGTTCTAAGAGGGAAGTTTATAGGAATACAGGTCTACCTCAAGAAGCAAGAAAAATCTCAAATAAACAACCTAACCTTACATCTAAAGGAGCTAGAAAATGAACAATAAACAGGACCTAAAACCAGCAGGAAGAAGGAAATAATAAAGATCAGAGCAGAAATAGATGAAATAGAAACTTAAAAAAAATTGATCCATGAAACCAGGAGCTGGTTCTTTGAAAAAAAAAAATCTATAAAATTGATGAACCTCTATCCAGATGTATCAAGAAAAAAGGAGAAAGGACCCAAATAAATAAAATCACAAATGAGAGAGGAGAAATAATAATAAACACCACAGAAATATAAACAATTATAACAGAATATTATGAAAAATTAAATACCAACAAATTGGACAACCAAGAAGAAATGGATAAATTCCTAGAAACATAAACCTACTAAAAGTGAAACAGGAAGAAATAGAAAATTTGTACAGACTGAAAACAGGCAAAGCAATTAAATCAGTAATCAAAAAACTCACAACAAAGAAAAGTCCAGGACCACATTGCTTCACAAGCAAATTCTACCAAACATTTAAAGTAGAGTTAATACTTATTGTTCTCAAACTTTTCCAAAAAGTAGAAATGGAAGGAAGACTTCCAAATTCATTCTATGAGTTCAGAATTACCCTGATACCAAAACCAGATAAAGACACCACTAAAAAAGAGAACTACAGGCCGATATCCGTAATGAACATGGATGTAAAAATCCTCAACAAAATACCAGCAAGCCAAATCCAACAGTACATTAAAAAACCATTCATCACAAGCAAGTGAGATTTATTCCTGGGTTGCAACGGTGGTTCAATATTAAATCAATCAATGTGATACATTACATTAATAAGAGAAAGGATAAGAACCATCTGATAATTTCAATAAACACAGAAAAAAAAACACTTGACAAAGCACAACATGCATTTCTTTATTTTCAAAGTAGGCTCCACGCCCAACATGGGACTTGAACTCATGACCCCAAGATTAAGAGTCAGATGCTCTGCTGACTGAGCCAGTCAGGTGCCCCACAACATGAATTTCTGATAAAAATCTTCAACAAAGTGAGGTAAGAGGGAAAATACCTCAACATAATAAAGGCCATATATGAAAAACCCAGAGCAAATATCATCCTTAATGGGTAATAACAGAACCTTATCCCTAAGGTCTGGAACAAGACAAGGACGTCCACTTTCACCACTTTTATTCAGCATAGTACTGAATAGCATAGCAATCAGACAACAAAAAGAAATAAAAGCCATTAAAATCAGTAAGGAAGAAGCAGAATTTCACTATTTGCTGATGATATAATACTAAACATAGAAAATTTGAATGACTCCACCATAGAACTGCTAGAACTGGTCAATGAATTCAGTAAAGTTGCAGGATACAAATTCAGTCTACAGTAATCTGTTGCATTTGAATTCACCCAATAATGAAGCAGCAGAAAGAAAAATTAAGAAACACTCCCATTTGCAATTGCACTAGAAATAATAACTACAAATAAACTTAACCAAAAGGGTGAAAGACCTATACTCTGAAAACTATAAACCAGTGATGAAAGAAATTGAAGATGACACAAAGAAATGGAGAGACATTCCATGTTCATGGATTAGAAGAACAAATATTGCTAAAATGTCTATACTACCCAAAGCAAGCTACACATTTAATGCAATCCCTACCAAAACACCAACAGCATTTTTCACAGAACAACAACAATCCTAAAATTTGTATGGAACCACAAAAGACCCTAAATAGCCAAAGCAAACTTGAAAAAGCAAAGCAAAGCTGGAGGCATCCAATTCTGGACTTGAAGTTATATTACAAAGCTGTAATGACCAAAGGAGTATGGAATTGGCACAAAAATATACACATAGATCAATGGAACAGAATAGAAAACCCAGAAATAAACCCACAATTATATTGTCAATTAATTTTCAAGAAAGCAGGAAAGAATATGCAATGGAAAAAGGACAGTCTCTTCAACAAATGGTGTTGGGAAAACTGGACAACAACATGTAAAAGAATCAAACTGGACTTTCTTTCACCATACACAAAATAAATTCAAAACGCATTAAACACCAAAATCCAAGACTTGAAATCATAAAAATCCTAGGAAAGAGCACCGGCAGTGATTTTTCTGACACCAGCCATAGCAACTTTTTTCTAGTTAGGTCTCCTGAGGCAAGAGAAACAAAAGCAAAAAACAAAAACAAAAACAAAAAAGAAAAAACTATTGGGACCACATCAAAATAAAAGCTTTTGCACAGGGAAAGAAACAATCAACAAAACTAAAACTATTAAATGGAGAAAGATATTTATAAATGGCATATCCCATACAGAGTTAGTACCCAAAATATGTAAAGAACTTATACAGCTCCACACCCAAAAAACAAACCATCCAATTTAAAAATGGGCAGAAGACATGAACAGACATTTCACCAAAGAAGATATACAATCAACAGACACATGAAAAGGTGTTCATCATCATTTACCATCACAGAAGTGTAAATCAAAACTACAATGAGGGGTACCTGAGTGGCTCAGTCAGTTAAGCATCTGACTTTGGCTCAGGTGATGATCTCACTGCTCATGAGTTCAAGCCCCAAGCTGTGTTGTACCCAAGCTGTCAAGCTGTGCTGACAGCTCGGAGCCTGGAACCTGCTTCAGATTCTGCCTCCATCTCTCTGCCCCTCCCCTGCTCTCTCTCTCTCTCTCTCTCTCTCTGTCTCTCAGATATAAAATAAAACATAAAAAATAAAATAAATAAATAAAATGACATATCAACTCACAGCTGTCAGAATGGCTTAAATCAACAACACAAAAAACAACAGGTGTTGGTGATGATGTGGAGAAAAATGAACATTCCTGCACTGTCAGTGGGAATACAAACTAGTATAGCCACTGTGGAAAAGAGTATGAAGATTCCTCAAAAAGTTAACAATAGAACTGCTCTATGACCCAGCAATCACATGACTGAGAATATAAAGATATTAAATCAAAGAGATATGTGCACCCCTATGTTATAGCAGCATGCATATCATGTGTATATATATATAATATATATTATATATACACATATAATATAATATAATATTATATAATATATTATAATTATTATAGTATATAATATATTATATAATTAGTATATATAATATAATATAATACAATATATAGGTATATGTGTATATATATACATATATAATATTATCATACAGCCATAAGAAAGAATGAAATTGTGCCATTTGCAACAACATGGATGGAACTAGAGAGTACAATGCTAAGCAAAATAAGTCAGCCAGAGAAATACAAATACCATATGATTTCATTCATATATGGAATTTATGAAACAAAACCAAGAGTAAAGGGGAAAAAAGAGAGAGACAAACCAAGAAACAGACTCTTAACTATAGAGAACAAACTGGTTACCAGAGGGGAGGTGGGCAGGGAGATGGGTGAAATAGGTGATGGGGATTAAGGAGTGCACCTGTCATGATGAGCACTGGGTTATTAAAATAAAAATTAAAAAATGGGCAGAAGACCTGAAAAGACATTTTTATAAAGAAGACATTCTGCTAGCCACAGACATATGAAAAGATGCTCAACACCACTAATTATCAGAGAAATGACATATCACCTCTCATTTGTTAGGATATCTATTATAAGCCAGATAAGAAATAACAAGTGTTGGTCAGGATGTGGAGAAAAGTGAACCCTTGTTCATTTTTTCTCAGAATGGCAATTGGTGCAGCTACAATGGAAAACAGTATGGAGGGTCCTCAAAAAATTAAAAATATAACTACCATATAATCCAACAATTCTACTCTGGGTATTTTCTGAAGAAAATAAAACACTTAAAGAGATTCATGCAACTCCATGTTCACTGCAGCTAATATACCATAACTAAGATCTGGAAGCAATCTAAGTGTTCATTAAGAGATGAATAAATACATGAGATGTGACACAAACACACACACACACACACACACACACACACACACACACACACCATGGAATATTATTCAGCCATAAATAGAATGAAATCTTGCCATTCACAACAACATGGGTGTACCTAGGGGGTATTATGTTGTGTAAAATTAGCCAGAGAAAGACAAAATACCATGTAATTTCTCTTATATGTGGAGTCTATAAAACAGAATGAATAAGCAAACAAAAACAGAAACATACCCATAAATACAGAGATTGGTAGTTGCCAGAGACAAGGGGAGTGAGAAAAAGGATGAATGGAGGAAGGGGATTAAGAGGTACAAACTTCCAGTTATAAAACAAGTCACAGGGATGAAAAGTATAGCATGGTAATATAGTCAATATTATTGTAATAATGTTGTTTGGTGACAGATAGTAACCACAGTTAGTATGGTGAACACAGTGTAATGTATAGAATTATTGAATCACTGTTGTACACCTGAAACTAATATAACATTATATGTCAAATATAGTTTAATAATAAAATTTTCTTAAATTTAACCTTTCTATATGAAGAAAAAACACACAAGTCCAAATTGTTTATTATTACATTCAACAGACATGAATTACTCTGTCAAATTGCTTATACAAGTTTCTAGATGCTCACTTTCACCTTCTTTACCTGTCACATTGTGCCCCAGCAACAAACAGCCATGAATCAACATAGGCTCACAAACCAAACTTGAAGTAGCACTAACTTAGGCCCTGGTGTGCACATGTCTGCAGTTGAAAATCCCTGGTATAGCAAAAGAGGAGAAAAGTGTAATGATGTGGTGTTAAAAGCCCAGGACCGGAAGTCAGGAGGCTTATGTTCTAGACTAGCTCATTTACTCACTAGAACTCTCCACTTCTTCAGTTTTCTCACCAGAAAAATTATTAGATTAGTCTAGATGGTTTTAGCATTCCTGACCAGCTCTATTTAGCATGTTCTGTTTCTATGACTAAAAATTAAAAAATAAAGATTTGTGAAGGAAAATGGCTACATAATTTGCCATTGGGAAGAGAATGTGGGTAAATTTGTAACTATATTGTTACTCTATTTGCATGGATGTGGTTCATCCTATTCTCCATGACCCACAAAAACTTTCATATGGACACAGACATAATAATTCTGCCACCCAAATGACCACTTTAACCACCTACAAGTAATTGGAAAGACTGCAGTAAACTTGAGGCACATCTGAATCTTCTAATGATGTCTCCCTAATAATTATAACTCTTGTGCCAGTAGCAGTTGTCATATATATGAAGTTTTATAATAATGAGAAACAGGATCCCTAGTCTCACATCTATTAAGCATAGAACAAAAGGGCATAGTCTTCAATTTTACTGTCAGTTACATATGTAATGTCTTTCTCTACTTAAAGCATGCATTGTTCAATTCTGGAATAGTGTACCAAGAAAGCTTATGTAACTTTTCTTCTTTGAAGATCATTAAAAAGAAGGAAGTTTTGGGGTGCCTGGGTGGCTCAGTTGGTTAAGCATTCAACTTCGGCTCAGGTCATGTTCTCGTGGTTTGTGAGTTCGAGCCCCGTGTCAGGTTCTGTACTGACAGATCAGAGCCTGGAGCCTGCTTCGTATTCTGTGTCTCGCTCTTTCTCTTCCCCTCCCCTGCTCATGCTCTGCCTCTCTCTGTCTCAAAAATAAATTTAAAAACATTTTAAAAAATTTAAAAAGGAAGAAATTTTTCTTTGAAAAGATTTGGTAATGACCAATATAAAAGTAAAGCAATGAAGAACAGGGGCTCCAGCACTGTGATTTGCTGCTGTTGTTGAAGACTTAAGAAAAAATTAACTGATGGTAATATTTAGTTTAATTCTCCTGGAAATAATGATATTCCTATTCTTCAGCTCTAATGCCTTTTTTTCAGGCCCAGGTTGCTTCTCAAATTCTCTGTGTATTCCATCAATTAGGTCCCAGAAGCTTCTCTCTTCCACTCTACTTCTGGTCCTGAGTTTAGATTCCTTGCTTTTTCATGTGCCTTCTACCAGATTAGTCCTGAAGACACAGACAAAGGCATCAGAGTAGAGAACTGCTTCCCCAGATCACTGAACATTCTATCCTGTGGAGAAATTATTCCAGCTCAACCTTTGTAACAATAACACATCACAGCCTTCAGGGTTCAGAGGTGAAAACAGTCTTCCTTTACTGTCTTCAAGAACCTCTAAGAAGGTGAACTCTTCCTCAGCTATAGACAGAAAACTGGAAAAGTATTGCCTAAATATCCATCCTACCAAGTTCCACAAAGTAGAACTAAAATATCTGCCTTTGCCTGCACAAAATGAAAATGTTGTATGGGAAAGTTCTGCAAGGGGACTCAAGAAGTTCTCTGAGCCTGACAAGCCAGTTTCTTTCTTTCAAGTTCCACAGTAACTTGAAATGAGAATTTTCAATTACTGCCTCTATTTGAACATACAATGTGTGGAATTAATGTTATTTGACTCAGTCAATTCAGTTCAACAAAATGTGTCCTAGCACCTATTAAGCGCAATACAGGGCACCTGGGTGGCTCAACCGTTAAATGTCTGACCAGCTCAGGTCATGATCTCATGGTTCCTGAACTTGAGCCCTGCATGAGGTGAGCTCAAGCACTGTTTCAAGTGAGCCCCACTTCTCTCTCTCTCTCTCTCTCTCTCTCTCTCTCTCTCTCTCTCTCCCTCTCTCTCTCTCTCTCTTTCTCTGCTCCTCACTCGTGCCCTCTCTCTCTCAAACAAAACAAAACAAAACACAACAAAAAACAATCCACTTGTATTGCATAAGAGTCACTACATTCCAGCGTCTCTAATCTAGATGAGGAGAAAGATGCACACACACAGATTACTTTAACAAAGGTCAAAACTCTGATAAGTACAATGAAAGGGGCTCAGATACCTAAGGGAGCCGAGGAAGAAACTGACTCAATATGAGAAAGGACTTTTACATGCTAGGGCTTAAAGAATGAGTAAAAATCTTTTTTATGTTTTTTTCTTCAAAAGTAATACATCCTCAATATGGAAAATAAATGGCAACAAAAGTCACATGCGATCCTATCACCTAAAAATAATTACTTCTAAAATTCAACATTTTTATCTATGTATATGGAAACATGAATACTCTTTGAAGAAGATGTGATCATCAGTGTATACTCCTTGGTAATCTACTTTTTCCCTTGACAATACATAATGAACATTTTTCTATGTCATTAGCTATTCCTTTAATCATAGGTATGGTTCATAAATTTCATGTTTCCTTTTATTTCTGATCTTGATTATAGCTGCTTACAGCTTGATGTTAAAAGGATTATGATACCATGTTCTAAGTGAGAAGAAATGCTTCAGTCTATTTAGCAATGTCTCCACAGGTTCAGGTTAGGGAAGCTGTGCTACAAATCCCATTTCTGGTTAAATTTTATGTCTCTTTCAATACCACATATTATCTATCATATTATTGCATGTATATTTCAACAAATTCCATACATTTGGATATTCAGGTTATTTTAGATTATTCCATGTTACATATAACACCATGATGAATGTCCTTAGGCATGTATACTTGCCCATTTGCAACTATATTCTTTACGAAACTTTCTATAACTGTTATTGCTGAATCAAAATATATGTAAAACTCCAAGGATTTTTAAAGTTTATTTATTTATTCTTGAAAGAGAGATTGCGAGCCAGGGAGGGGCAGAGAGAGAGAATCCCAAGCAGGCTCCATGCTGTCAGCACGGGGGCTGATGCAGGGTTTGAACCCACAAACTGTGAGATCATGATGTGACCAGAAATCAAAAGTCAGACCCTTAATCAACTTAGCCACCCAGGTGTCCCCAAGGATTTTTTTTAAATCATTTCTTCTTTTTTTTTTTTAATCCAAGTTAGTTAACATATAGTGTAATAATGGTTTCAAGAGTAGAATTTAGTGATTCATCACTTACATATAACACCCACTGCTCATCCCAATAAGTATTGTCCTTAATGCCCATTCCCCCATCTAAAACCCCTCCAGCAACCCTCAGTTTGTTCTCTGTATTTAAGAGTCTCTTATGGAGCCTCCCTATCTCTTTCTATCTTACTTTTCTTTCCTTTCCCTTATGTTCATCTGCTTTGTTTCTTAAATTCCACATATGGTATTTGTCTTTCTCTATTTCACTTAGCATAATACATTCTAGTTCCATCCATGTTGTTGCAAATGACAAGATTTCATTCTTTTTCTTTTAAATGTTTATTTTATTTTTGAGAGAGAGTAAGCGAGTGTGTGTGTGAGAGTGAAAGGCAGAAAGAGAGAATCTCAAACAGGCTTTGCACTGACAGCAGTGAGCCTGATACAGGGCTCAAACTCACAAACCATGAGATTATGACCTGACCCAAAGTCACATGCTCAACCAACTGAGCCACCCAGGTGCCCTGAGATTTCATTCTTTTTTATCGCTAAGTAATATTACATTGTATGTATATACCACATCTTCTTTATCCATTCTTCAGTCAATGGACATTTGGGGTCTCTCCATAATTTGGCTATTGTTGATAGTGCTGCTATAAACATTGGGATTTTTTTTTAAGTTTGTTGATTTATTTTGAGAGAGAGCACGTGCAGGGGAGGGGCAGAGAGAAGGAGAGAGAGAGAGAGAGAGAGAGAGAGAGAGAGAGAGAGAGAGACAGAGAATCCCAAGCAGGCTCTGCATTGTCAGAACAGAGTCCAGCCCAGGGCTTGAACTCACAAACCATGAGATCATGACCTGACCTGAAATCATGAGTTCAATGCATAACCAGCTGAGCCATCCAGGTGCACCAACATTGGGATTTTTAAAAGCTTTACCAAAATATAGTGCATAGAGCTTATACCAGTTTAAGCAGCTTGAATCTGTGTGTGAATACAATAATTTCTGGCCCTATTCCCTGTGCTAGGTATTATGAGTTGTTTTTTTTTTTTTTTGATGTTGTGTGTGTGTGCGTGTATATGTGTTTATTCTTTGCGCACAATTTTGAGCTGGTACATGATTCATTTTATAAATGTTTTAGGCATCT
Organism: Prionailurus viverrinus; assembly: GCF_022837055.1. NCBI lineage: Eukaryota > Metazoa > Chordata > Mammalia > Carnivora > Felidae > Prionailurus > Prionailurus viverrinus. The sequence continues at coordinate 164,167,905 of NC_062561.1, forward strand.
TACAACTGCCGAGGGTGGAGGGATGTCTCAGGTACCTCAGGCCCAACCAGCAATCACAAGGGTGAGAAAGACAATATCTTAGTACACCTGTGGCCCATGGAGCACCCAAAAGTTCTGCTATACCTCATTATTAATTTTTGGTCTGTTAAAGCAGAAGTAACTCACTTATGATACAATACCTTTGAATCTCTTACTATAATTTTGGACCTATCCAACTGTCTTTCTAATTCTTTCAACTTGGGTTTTATATATATTGAGACTATGTTGTGAATGAAAAAAACAATTATGATTATTAGGTCTTCTTGATGGGCTATTCATCGTATTATTTTATAGTGTCACTATTTCTATTCATGCTTTTTGCTTTAAACTATATTTTCCATATTGCTATATAGCTTTCTATTTGTAAAGTAGCATATAACTCAATGTTTAAAAAACTAATCTGACCATCTTTCTTTAATAGAGGAGTTTTATCCATATATATATTTGTGATTTCAGACATATTTGGACTTATTTCTGACATTTTTATTTTATATTCTCTGTTACCTTTCTGTTCTTTTCAATATTTTGCCTTTGGATGATTTGATAAAGTATTCTATATTTTCAACACAAACTTCTGCTAGTTTTTAATCTTATCTCTCAATCTTAAATTTGAACACAAGTAATTAATTATAATTGTTCTTAAATAGCCTATAATTATTCCACAATTTTTATACTCCTCCTGACAATAACAAGAATCTTGGCAGTTTTTTACATCAAACACCCTCATCTTATTATTTTGTTTAAAATTTTAGGATCAACACCTTTCAAAACAAAACTGTTGTGTTGTCTTTTTTAAATTTACATTATTAATTTCTGTGTTTGACATTGTTTATTGTATCCCTATCTTTCAGTTGATTGATTTGTCTTGAAAAGTTAACTGGAATCTGTAGATTATAAACTCTCTAGGGCTTACTATGACTGAAGATGTCATATTTGCCAAAGATCTTGATTTATAGCTTCGATACAAGTTCTAGATTAAAGATTATATTCTCTATACATTGACAATATTGCATTTCCTTCTGATATGTACTGGTCTAAATTTCATTCTCATTCCATTGTAGAGTAACTCTCCAATAGCTTTAAATAATTTTTTTTTTACTTTGACATTTGCTATTTTATTAGAGTATTTCTAGGTATAGATCATTGTGTTACATGTTATCCAAAGTTACTTTGATCTTAGGACTCATTATTTCTTCAGTTTTAGAAAAATCTTCAGCAACCATCCACTAAAGACTGCATCTTTGTCCTTCACCCAATTCTACCTACCAATCTATTTCCTAACAGCCCTTTAATTTTGTTTGTATCTTTTCTTCATGCTGTTTTCTGGTTAGTTCCTCAATACCATCCTCCAATTCACTGTTATTCTTTTCTTTTTTTTAAGTTTATTTATTTTGAAAGTGTGTGCATGCATGTGCAAGCAGGGGAGGGGCAGAGAGAGAGGGAGAGATAATCCCAAGCAGGCTCTCCACTGTCAGCACAGAGCCCAACGTGGGGGCTTGAACTTACAGACTCTGAGATCATGACCTGAGTTGAAACCAAGAGTTGGATGCTTAAACAACTCAGCCACCCAGGTGCCCCATGTTTTTCTATAAAATTTATTCTGTCTACTATTGTGGTAGATTTGTTTCCAGAGATGACCACACACTATCTCCCATCCCATGTGCTTTTTACAGTGAGACTTTGCTACCCTTGAAAGGAAGAGACTGAGTCTGTGTCCCTTCCCCATGAATCTGGGTCAGTCGTATGACTTGTTTGGCTAATAAACAGTAGCAGAAGTGACACTTTGCCGGTTCCAAAGGGCAAATTCTTTAAAGGGCCAGCCATTTCTGCTTTCATGCTCTCTCAAGAAAATAGCCACTATACTTTAATGAAGCATGGCCCACACTAATGAATGATAAGACACCATGTGGAAAGAAAAGAGCCACATGGTAAACCCCTGAGGCTTGTGAATGAAGACTTCTGGAGCCTTCCAGCCCAGCTGACTATAGCCAAGTCACCCCTGCCAATGCTGCTAATTAAATACTCCCCAAGGTACTGACCCAGAATGATGAGAAGGTTGTTGATTTAAACCACTAAGTTTTGGCATGGTTTCTAACATGGTAATATATAACTGAAATTATTATTTTTTCTATTTCAATTTCTAAAATTTATAATCAATTTTGTTTCATATCCACATATTTTATTTTGTTTTTGTCTGGTGTTAATAATTTTTGCCTTTTTAAAACAGAAACCACAGGAGCACCTGGATGGCTCAATTGGTTAAGGGTCTGACTGTTGATTTTCTCTCAGGGCATGATCTCAAGGTTCCTAAGTTCAAGCCCTGCATTGGGCCCTGCGCTGTTAGGGCATATCCTCCCTCTCTCTCTGCTCTTCCCCCACATGCACTTTCTCTCCCTCTCTCAAAAGTAAACATTAAAAAATAAAAATAAATAAAATAAAATGGAAATCACACCTCATTAATCTCTTTGAAACATCATAAGCACACTTATTTTAAGTCTTTTTCATTGGAGTAAATTCCTGTTTTGACCATCAGTTTTGTTGTCTGTCTGCTCAGGAATTAGATTTCTTCATGACTATTTGGAGGGGGGATGGGCAGATTACAAATACTTTGTATGAGGCTTTTGATCTTTTCATTTTTCAATGCCTCTTCCCCACCATATCCCTGTCAAGCTACTGATTTCATAGTTGCTTCATGCAGCCCTCCAAAACCCCAGACCAGAGTCTTATCATAGTGATTTGGGGTCTTATTTATGGAGATATTATAGGTTTTGTAGATTTGGTCACAGAACAAAGGATACCTTGGCTCAGTTACTTGTTCCGTGGTTGTATCTGTTACCTTCTGCCTCACCAATCCCAGAACTTTCTCAAAGCGCAAATTAAGGTCAGGGAGAGTGTGCCTTTTTTTTATTTTTATTTTTAACCTTCCTCTTATAAAGGAGGCAGTCCTACCCCCACCTCTGACTTCTGACTTCCCTTCCCCCACCCTTTATCCTGGGAGAACTCAGGCAAATCTCAGGCATAAATAACTCATAGAGCAATGAGCTGGAGATTCAGCCGTGTTCACTTCTATTACTTTCTTGGTTCATAGAGATAACTATTTTGTTTTTCAAATGGGCTCTTTTCCTCCTTCATTTTATATTCTATTGTTGCTATATATTTGGGCCACAGGGAGTGAGCAAATCATACATTTACTATATAACTTAGGCTAGAAGTACAGAATGTCATTGATTGAAATATCTTCATCACACATCAAGATCCTTCATATCCTTGGGTCTTTGGTAGGTCTTTCTATTCTATTGACCTCTGCTTTTCAGAGCTCATGTGATTAGATTGGGCCCCCTTGGATAATCCAGTATAATCTTCCTATTTTAGGGTCCATAACACTAATTACATCTGGAAAAGTCCTTCACAGTGGTACCTAGGTAAGTGTTTGATTGAATAACCAGTGGATGGTAATCTTGAGGGTACGTTTTTGGATTCTGCCTATCATGGTAGCTGATGACTGAAGACATTGTGTAGGGTGAAAAACATGTTGTTTAAAACCAGAATTGAATGTAGGGACTTCTGTCTTCTAAGGACAGTATTGGTAAGGAAAGAGACATGAGGAGATATAATTTATACCAGAGGATAAAATTAATCTACATACTATTCTATTCCATTTTAAGGCAGTGGTAAGAAAAGACTGCTCCTAAGAGGTGCCAAAGGGATGGAAATCTAAATTACTTAGAATAATATGAGAATAATTAAGGTGTGAGAAGGGTTTCAAGGCAACAGCAGGCTCAGGTGTGTGGCCAGAAGTTGGATTCTATGTAGACATTGCCCTCATCAACTTGTTTTAATATAAAACCTTTACATTGGGGCAACTGTTGGCTCAGTCGGTTGAGCATCTGACTTCCACTCAGGTCATGATCTCGCGGTTCTTGAGTTCAAGCCCCACATCGGACTTGCTGCTGTCAGTGCAGAGCCCACTTTGTATCCTCTGCCCCACTCTTCTTCTCAAAAATAAACAAACATTTATAGGGTGCCTGGGTGGCTCAGTCAGTTAAATGTCCAACTATTGATTTTGGCTGAGGTCATGATGTCATGTTTCATGAGTTCGAGCCCTGCATTCAGGTTCTGGGCTGACAGTGCAAAGCCTGCTTGTGATTCTCTCTCTCCCTTTGTCTGCTCCTCCACTCCCATGCTGTCTCTGGCTCTCTCAAAACAAATAAACTTAAAAAATAAATAAAGTAACAGACAAACATTAAAAAAAAGTACATTGACCCAAAACCTTTCTATTGACCCAAATCTTCAGTAAAACTGGACATCATAAACCTGTCTTCAGTGTGTGGCTCAAGGAAATAGCAAGGAAAGGGTTCAAGTTCTACACTGTGACTTATATGGAGCCGAGGTAAGAGGACCAAGTGCTTTAGCAGGTGAGATGCAAATGATGCCAAATGTTCAGAAGGTTAGGAACTTGGAACTAGAAGAGACCATGACAAAATTAGCCCTCAGAATTCACAATTAGCTTAAAAAAGAATCTAGGCCTTCCCATGGGATGGGTGCTTGGGACAATTTTTTTGAACTCCAAGAAAATAATAGTATCCCCCTAAAATCTGAGTTATAGTTTAAGTCAGTTCTCAATCTTAGTGGAATGTTAGAATTACCTGGAGAGCTATTAATAAAAACTCCCAGTACTCAAGCTATACTCCAGAACAATTAAAATCAGAATCTCTGGGAGTGGGACCCATCATTAGTATTTAAAACATTCCCAGGTGATTCTAATGTACAGCCAAAGCCGGAAATCACTGGTTTAAGCTGTGAAAAATCTTAAAGGAATCCTTACTTTTGAATATGGTCATTAGAAGAGAAATTAGTACATGAGGTATTCTAAGAGATGGGAGAAAACCCACTGAGTCAAAGATATGAGAAGAAGATGATTCAATTCTGCAGTAAAATTGAATGAGTGAGAACAGAGACCTTCAAATTGTACTAATAGGAGGAGACATTATTGCTATGAGAAGTCTACTAGTAAAATGGTAGGAGAAAAATTTGTATTACAAAAATTCGAAAAGTCAATGGAAAACAGGAAGTAGAAGTAAATGTAGGCTAATTTTGCAAGATATTAAAAGAGTTGATGAAACAAAAGATGGACACCATGACAGGGAAAGAGCCCTGAAATGACTAGGAAGCACACATACCAGAAGGAGCTTCATAAATCAAACACAAATTTGAATAGTTTTGAATTGAACGTTCTGACTATTCTGACTCCACACATATTTTTTTTTTATAGTCCTAAGTGAAAGGATTGGGAACCGTGTTTGCACAAGAATAAAAACCACTCCTTTACTTTTCTCCTGAGGAGAAGAATAGAGAACAGTAATTACAGCCCAAAGTATGTGGAGCTATAATTCCATCAACTTAACCATAATTTATAGATATAGATGGTTTACTCTTCTATTCAATCTATCCTGCATTTGTGATTTTCATAATGTAGACAACAAGACAGTAATTTGGGAGAGTTTGCCCTTTAAAATAGAGAAAGCCTATTAGTGTAAGTGAACCCCATTTGGCAATAGGAGGAAGAAATGTGAAAAAGGTCTAGAGCCAAGTTTGCCCTTTGGCTGGATAGGGGTCTTTCTGAAGTGACTGCTGTAAACTGGCCCTAGCTCTACCCTGCCTCTACTTCTGAACCACAAGTTATCCAAGAATGCCATCTCCCCCTTGGCTGTTCCCCCAGGGGGCTCTGGGCCCTGCAGGAGATGATGGAGGAGGACAGAAATGGTAGCAGCAATCTCATGTGTGAGTCAGTGGTACAGCTGGATTCAGAATATTAATCAGCAGTTTTATTTCAGGTAACTTGCAGGAGATATATATATATATATATCTCCTGCAAGTTACCTGAAATAAAACTGCTGATTAATATATATATATATATATTAATATATATGGATATATATTATATATATATATAATATATAAGGATATATATATGATATATATATATATATCCTTACAAACCACATAACATTTCACTATATTTGTATTTCACTATATTCTTATCTCCAAATAACCCTTCAGAAGTCCCTCAGCCATCCAGGACTACCTAGATCTTGCCTACCTAGAAAAGCTTTTGTTTTCCTCCTGAATACACATGTCCTTCTGAATTAGACAAAAAGTCATCACTGGATTTCCAGTTTCTTACTGATCCTACTAGAGCTCTATGAAAAAATTCAAAAAACCCTTGCAGAGAGACCCTGACAGACCCTAGAGGAAGGACACTCAAAGTTTGCCACAGGAGGTACTGAGATGAGTTTAGTGAATAACTGGTTACCTGTAGCAGCCTTTGCCTAAGGGTTAGGAAAATTCCCCAGTCACTGAATCACAGGTGACCAGTGAATAGAGTTTCTCGGGTAGAAGTATAACAGGTTCCCACTGTATGGGAAGACCCTTCAGCTATATAACTAATTAGAAGATCTTATTTGAAGATTATCAAAAGTAAAGTGATTTGAGATTTGATGGGGCCATTCTTGGACAAAATTTAAATAGAATTTTAGAATAGAAGTAATTTTCACAATACCAGAGATCATATTTTATAGAAAATGACACCATGCAGACTCTAGACTGGGCTCTGTTTCAGAGATTTACAGTGTTTTGCTCTCTCCTTTTGTTTTGTAATAATATCCACCATTTATTGAAATCTTCCATGTGCTAGGTACAATGCATAACTTGTCTTACTGAATTGCCTTACATAACATGAATATATACACCCCTACTTATACATGAGTTAGTAGACACAGACATGTTGAGTATCTTACTGAAGGCCATACAAAAAAATTAGAACAGAGCTAAAATGTTTATCTCAGATCTATCTGGCTCCAAAGTTTGTCTCTTTTCAATACATACATTACACTAATTTTCTATATACTTAAAGGAGCTTAACTACATAAGAGATGTTTTCAACCCTCTGTGCTAGCGGAATTTCAGCACTACATAAAGCAGTGAGCTTATGGAAAGGCTAAAGAAAAGCTGAAGGAAACTGCTGGTAAAAATAAGGCTGCATAAAGGATAAGTAGCATAAATCTTATCCTTAAAGGTGTATTTCTAGAGAGATAGAGATAGCACACCATTATTCTGGTTAAAAGTAACAGGTCATTAACAATACCCTAACTTTGACTCAAGAAATAATTTTAAAAATATTAAGCTGAATTTATGAGGCTGACATGAAGGCTCAAAATAATAAAAGCCATCTTACTGAATGACACCAGAAATAATAAAAGAAACCCTGTGCTTTTCATCTTGTGACTCTTGAGAGAAAGTGGCAGTCAAGATTTAGGATTTTGAGATTGTTGTCATTGCAGGGGTGGGGATAAGAAATGGCAAAAATTTAGCAGGGTAAACGGATTTCAGATGAAAAAAACATCAAGTTTTTTTTTATTTTTCACAGATTGATATTGAATTCCATTTATACCGTCAACACTGTACCAGGTGCTGTGTAGTTGGATAAGTATGGCATAACACTCCCCTTGTAGGAACTTATAATACAAGTAGGAAACAAGGCATAAATATAACAATGTATAATTTATTGCCGAAACAAGAGGGACTGAAAACAAAAGTTATAAAACTCAGAGAAGAAATAAGGAAATGAGGCCAGGAGTGTTCATTCACTCAATTAATATATTTATTGAATACCTCCTGTGGGCCAGGCAACGTAAGATAACTAATGTTACGGCTAACCAGTAGGAACATAAACAGGTAGACTTGTAAATACAGGAAATATTTAGCTAGGCAAACAAAAGGGCAGTGACTTTGTAAAGAGATGAAAAATTTTAAAGCAGCAAACTAATTACAGATATAAGCACTTTACATATATTAATTCACTTAATCATCACAAGAACTCAATGAGGTAGTTACTTTGAGTATACCCATTTTGCAAATGAGGAAACTAGGTTTACAAAGGCCGAGCAATTGACTCCTTGAGATACACAGGTAGAAAATGGTATAGCCAGCTTCAAATACTACAAGTACAAGGTTTAACTCCTTTGCTATACAGCCTCTCAGGCCACCATGTTACAGAGGACCTGCCCCTGCAAAGAACACAGGATAAGCATGCCTTAGCAGGTATATTACCACAAGTTTGGGTAACATTTTGTCTTGGACCTTGATAGTCATGATTAATCTCTAAGGCAATAGTTCTCAAACTTTTTGGTGCATCAGATCACCTGGAAAGCTCATTAAAACACAAAGAGCTGAACCCCACCCAGAGAGTTTTCAATCCAGTGGGTTTGTAATAAGGCCCAAAAATTTGCATTTCCAAATAACTTCCCAGGTGATGTTGATGCTGCATGTCTAAAGACCATAGTCTGAAAACCACTGATGAAGAAAACAAGTGCTCAACCTCCCTGACAAATCTTATAGCTGGGTCCTTCCATCATCAAGCATGGAACTGGACATCTCTGTTTTCACATCACAGAAATCTCAAACTCAATATGTCTAGAATTTAAATTACTATCTTCTCACTGAAAATCGGCTCTTATGTTTTTGCCATCTTAAGTGATGGCACAAGTTAACACTTAGTACTTTGGAAGCATCCCTGACTATTCATCTGTCCCCATTCAATGAAAGCACTGTGTCATGTCGATTTTCTTTAAATGCCTCTTTCTACAAATATTAAGCATCACTGTGTGCTAGTCTAGGCAGGATTAAGACTGAAAGACATTTAATACCCCAAAATGTCACCACCAGACAACGTCCCATTCTATTGTAAGGGAGAATATCACCTTGACAGAGTCTTAGCAATGTCACAGAGGAGAGGATTTTCACAGAGGTTGGGGATCTAGGCAGAAGTGGTTTAGGAAGCGTCTTTCAAAGACCCTTGAAAGGGTCTTGCAAAAACCTATTGAGACTGAGCAGTGGTCATTACATAAGGGTTTACAATTGGTTATCATAGCAAGATTAGGGTCCTGCTATTTGATAAGTGAGTTGTTTGCCTGGATGAGCAGACTGTTGTCTCAGATAAACTGATTTGCAGGATTTACCTGACATAAATAGTGAAACTATTTATTAGTTTACAGTCTTATCTTTTTTGGCCAAATGTTTCTTGGAACAAAATACTAACTCATGTTGACACAAATGGTCTCTGTTCTTAGTCCTAATAACTATGTCACATTGATGTGGGTGATAACAGTTCTCCAAGACGCTGTGCCCTAGATTTAAGAAACTTGAATTCGGGGGAGGCTGAGTGGCTCAGTTGGTTAAATACCCAACTCTAACATTTCAGCTCAGGTTATGATCTCATGGTTTGCTCATGAGTTTGAGCCCCCATGGGGCTCCATACTAAAGATTTAGAGCCTGCTTGGGATTCTCTCTCCCTCTGTTTCTTCCCTCCCTGGCTTACGAGAGAGAGAGAGAGAGAGAGAGAGAGAGAGAGAGAGAGAGAGAGAGAAAGAAAGACAGACAGACAGAAAGAAAGAAAGAAAGAAAGAAAGAAAGAAAGAAAGGCTTTAAAAAAAAGGAACTTAAATACTTAAATTCTGGTAAGCAGTCAGGGTTTCAAATACCTCCCTGTTAAAATTAAGTTATTTATAAGAAACAAGTATACAGAAAAGAATAAATATTTGAATCTTATGGAAGTCCTAACTGTGAAGGTACTATTGTTTGAATGGTTACAGGAGTGAAGGCAATCCCGTCCAGGTGAGGCAAGAAGAATATGAAAAACCCTAAAGACATGAAATATAATAAAGCCATCTCCTCTCTATCCATTCACTCAAGCTTTAGTTCATGCCCTCCTCTTTCTTCAAATCAATGAGGTTTTGGAGTGGTGACGGGGTTTGGAGCTGATGGCCAAGAAAGAATTCTTGAAGACATCTTCGGTGCAAAACAGTGATTTTATTAAAGCACGGAGAAAGGACCCGTGGGCAGAAAGAGCTGCACTGGGATTGTGAAGAATGATAGGTTCTATACTGTGGATTTGGGGGAAATAAAGTCAAAAGGGAGGCCTCCAGAAGGACTTTTGTATGCTAAAGAGGATTCCTAAGATACCTGAGGCCTTGCTATTGTCAAGCTAAGGTTGTTTTCCCTCTAGTAAGGCATTAACATTTTGACAGTAGGGAGTTACTGGAGAAATGTCATACCCAGTATTTGTCAGTGGGCAGGTTATAAAGAAATTTAACTTTACCTGCCATTTCCTTTTTGCCTTTGTTCCCCACATCACTATGGAGGGAAAGGTGATATAGACTCAGTTTTCTGGGGCCCCTAATAGGTTTCTGGAGATTAGGCTATTGATAACATTGCCTTTTTCTTATAATTTACTAAGATATTTGTAAACTGATGGAGACTCATGTCCTGCACGACTGTGATCTCTATCAGTGAACCATTTGTTTTCTTACCTTTCCTTTGTTCTTTGGCAGCCAGGAGTGCCTGAGGAATATCACACATTTTCTACCTGGGTGGGGAGAGAGGGGGAGCGGTTTGCTAGCTTATGCTTGGCCTTCAACTTGCCTTAAGGTCCTTCATCAAAACTACAAAAATCTTTTAACTGATGCTCCCCACCTCCATCCCTAATCTTATACATGCATATCCCAATTAACTCTGTACTCTGCAGCCAGTGATTATCTATCTATCTATAACCTGGGCACTTAATCTTCAGCCCACAGTGCAAACAGTGCATAGTGGTCCTCTGGGGAGAAGGAAAGATGGTCAGGGAAGCACTCTGCCTCCTTCTCTAGTTGAATGACATCCACAAGGGCTTCCTTTTGCTGCCCAATTTCTCATAGGAAAGTTGTCGATGCCTGCCATTCCCGGATGGTAGGGGAGGGGGAGGGGTGGAGAGGGGAGGGCGACAGAGGAGGATAGTATTTTCAATTCTTTGTTACCGGTGAACCTAAATACATAGCACAGCAAGGATCTAGACAGGTCTTTACTTAAGTTTCAGAGGATAAAAATGCAAATTGTGTTGAGTGGGAAGGTGGGGCCAGGGTGGACATGGGATAGCTTTGTATCCCTAGTTTATTTAATTACCATCCTTGAAGGTCCCTTCCTAGACCTTCAGCATGTCTCCACGTGGATGTTCCCTCCAATGACAGAGTGACTCCTCATGGACCCCTTCCTCTCTCTTCCTTGTGCTGTCCTCTTCTTGACTCCCCTGTGCTTGGAGTTTTTACTACTTCCCCCTCCCTTCTTAGATAGTGGACTTTTACCCAACAGTTATCAGGCTTCTGGCCTCTTTTTAGGTCTCGGAAATCTTTATGGTCTCCAAGTTGTATGACGAGGGTTGCTGGTTGTGAGTTGTGCATCAGTCCTAGACATTCTCTCTCTATTCACTTCTACTGCTGGTTAAGGGGAGAAGGGGAGTTTCCAGTTTTGAGGAGAAGAGGTGAGAGAGGACTTTGGGAGTGACTATTTTACATTGCACCTTAATTTTATTTTTGTTTTGTTTTTCTTAAGAGGTATCTCTTAAAAAAATCAGAGATCTTATCCTACAAGGGTTATTCTCTAGCCCATAATAGTCACCAAGTCTATATAGGGCATTCATATCCCCTCTCCTAGAGTAATGTTTATCCTCATTTTGCTTTAAAAAAAATAAACATCTTCCTACCAAACTGAATAGCATTATAAGTTCTTCTTCCATTAACCTAGCCCTGGAAGGTGTGATGTTCAGTCACACCTTCTCAAGTGCTAGTCTCCTCTACCTCAACTGCAGAACAAGAACAGTTCTATGACATATCCTGCCACATGACCAACCTACTTAAAATCTCCAAGTTTCCTCATTTCTCATTAAGACTGAATATGCCCCTTGAGGGGGGCAGCCTCCGCTCAGCTACAACCAGCTGTTGTAATGAGCAAATGCAGAGTCCTCGTGGTAAATTTCCAAGATAAGTCAGAAAAAAGCTGAGGTTTTTAGTGAAATATCTCTATATTTAAATGTTGAGTGACATAATCAAAAAATACAAAACTGAAACAGAAAAAAAAATTACAGAAAAGCACATCTTCAATCTCTGACCTAAAGGATCAAGTCATCAAACTTCTTATCAGAGCCCAGGCTGTGAGAAAGAACTGGCCTCTGTCTCCTCTCTGGTCCCATCTCTAGTTGCTCTATAAATAGCGAATGCAACAGCATTCATTTAACTGATAAAATTAAGTTTAATATTGATATTAAACTTATTTTGCAGTTCCCACCTCATATGCTTTTGGAAGTATTATCTCCTCTATCTCGAGTCCACTGACAAATATTATCTACCTGGAAAATTCCTATTCATGTATCAAAACATTTTGGAGTGCAGTCTCCACATTGAAGCCATTCGTGGCCAGACCTTCAAAATCATTCTCTCTGCTATATTACCTCTGTACCAATACATAGTTCTAATTATTATTAGTTCCCATTTATTGAATGCCTATTTTACTCCAGAGATGATAAAACAAAGATTTTTTAGGAAAAGTAAAAGAGTCTATTTAAAGCCACAAAATTAAAGCAAGACCTGGGACTGTAAATAATCAAAGCCTATCTAGCTTCAATGTCTACATCCATTATCTGCTACTACATTCTACCTCTTGTTTCTGCATATTTTATTTGTTTATATCAGTTCCCTCAGCCCCTTAACTGGGATTAACTGAAAACAGAAACAATGTTTTATTCATTTTTGTAGCACCAGTACCTGGAATGTAATATACATTCACTGTATTTGTTGAGTTGAGCTGAACTGTGTTTTCAATGCAAATCATATCACTTTTATTCGGTACTGCTCTATCTTCTTTTCACTGACTAATGCTTGATATTTATCTAAATTTATCTTCTTCATTTTTGGTCATTAAAAAGAAGTTCAGTGTGATGTTTTTCAAATTCACTAGCTTCCAAAAGAATAATGAACCAAAAGGTGGGACTGCCATCACTTTAATAGTGATGTACTTGATTCAAGTGACCATCTCTGGGCATGGTTTGAGAAGCAGGATATTAGCTTTCTATTTTCCCAAACTCCAAATCCTGACTTAGCAGGAAGAGGCCCACATTTGGGAAAGAAATTTTGACTTCAAGTAAACATATTTCAGCTACTGTTGGCATGTCTTTTCTATATCCTAAAGGATTTTCACAGATAAGGTCAGTTGTGATTGTCTTCTTCTATAAGCTACTGATGAAGATAAGTGTTTTCTTCATGTATAGGAAGGTGACCTAATTTACTTGTAGTTGATAAAGCATATATGCAATTTGAGTTATTTCCAGCAAGGAGTAACAATTTGTGCTCAACCATTTCAGTCTCCCCAAGATTCCCACAAGAGGAAAAACATGGCCTAAGGGAAAGATAGAGTCTAACTTCATAAAAACCCTCAGTGGATAAAATCTGTGACTGTAATCTTAATACACCAGGCTCAAATCCAGTGTTTAATTACCTTTTCTCTTCCCTAGCATCCCTAAGGAAACCCATATATTTTCATCCACAAGGTTGGCTAGAATTTTCAGCATGGGAGGAAAGGGAGTTGGGGAGGAAGAAAGACTCACCTAAGAAGCCACAAGAGAATATCAGGAGGATGTGTGGCACTTGATTCTACCGTGACTAGAATCACATTAATTCTATCAACCATGTTATTCTAATCAAGCTTTCTCATGATGCATTGATTCCCAGCCTCCTGTTGAGAATATCCCTCTCACACAGAGAGGTTTTATTCCAGTGGAAGATTTGAATACAGTGTTCCCTTAGGGACATTCATTTCTGAGACTGAACTGAAATGTGTGAATAGATTACTACTAGCAGATTTACTTTGAAGTATTATGAGAATAACTCTCCTGAGATGCTGAAAATACTTCAGTCTCTACATTTTGGTTAAAAAAGGTGAGTATTCCACTTCAAAAATAAGGAAGATAGGGTTCTTTTGGGTTGTTTTAACTGTACGTACTCATTAAAATGTCACAACCAAATGCTTTCTTTCTTTTCCTTTCCTCATAAAGGCCTAAGTGAGGTAAGAGTTTGTCCCCAGCCCAGCAGTTTAGTCACCTACTCTGGTAAAGAAAGCTTCTCACTCAGCCTCTAATCTTCCTATGCCTTTTCTTACAAATAATGAATGTAATGATTTTCTTACATATAATGAATCATGCCTAGAACAGTATTTTTTCTATTCTAAATTTTTAAAGCCAAGTTTCAGGTGAAGTTATCTTGCTCTTTGAGATTCAAATAAAATTTGGTTTGAGCAAAATGCAATGTTTCCAAAGGTCTCCAATAATCCTGTGGACTGCTAGGACCTTAATGTCATTGCTGCTGCTTAGAGTACCTCAGTCTGTCTGCAGATTGGCCATGCCTCATAGCCCCTACCAATAGACTCCATGGACTCCCTACACAGTGCTGGTGACTCACCTTAACCTCCATTCTTTACAGCAATGGTTCTCAAAGTGTTATCTGGCACCAGCAGCATCAGCATGACCAGGGAACTTGTTAGAAATGCACATTCTTTGGCCGACACCCAGGCTACTGAGTCAGAATCCCTGGGGGCAGGACCCAGCAATATACATTTTAATAAACCTTAGTTGATTTTTTTCTTCAAGTTTTTATTTAAATTCCAGTTAGTTAACATACAGTATAATATTAATTTCAGGTGTAGAATTCAGTGACTCATCACTTACAAACAATGCCCGCTGCTCATCACAAGTGCCCTCCTTAACAGTCATCACTCATTTAACCCATCCCCTCTACCACCTCCCCTCCAGTAACCCTTAGTTTGTTCTCTGTAGTTAAGGGTCTGTTTCCTGGTTTGCCTCTCTTTTTTCTCCTATGTTCACCTGCTTTGTTCTTAAATTCCACATGTGAATGAATTCATCAAAACTACAATGAGATATCACCTCACACAAACCAGAATGACTAAAATTAACAACACAGGAAACAACAGGTTTTGGCAAAAGATGCAGAGAAAGAGGAATCCTCTTACCCTCTTACACTGTTGGTGGGAATGCAAACTGGTGTAGCTGCTCTGGAAAACAATATGGAGGCCCCTCAAAAAGTTAAAAAAGAGAACTACCCTATGATCCAGCAATTTAACTACTAGGTATTTACCCAAAGGATACAAAAATACTGATTCAAAGGGACACATGCATCCGATATTTACAGGAGCATTACTAGGAGCAACAATAGCCAATTATCGAAAGAGCCCAAATGTCCATCGACTGATGAATGGATAAAGAAGATATGGTGTGTGTATATACATACATACATACATACATATATATACATATATACATATATATATATAATGGAATATTAGTCATAAAAAAGAATGAAACCTTGCCATTTGCAATGATGTGGATGGAGTTTGAGAGTATTACAGTAAGTGAAATAAGTCAGTCAGAGAAACACAAAATCAACCTTAGTTGATTCTGATGCTCAGTAAAATTTAAGAATCACTGCTTTAGAACAGAATTGCTCAAAGTGTGGTCCTTAGACCTACAGCATCAGATGAACTGAGAGCTTATTAAAATTCAAAATTTCTGGCCATACCCTAAACTCACAGCATCAGAGTCTCAGAATTCTGTTTTCACAAGCTCTCCAGGTAATTCTCATGCTTGCTGAAGTTTTGAAAGCACTACTTGAAAGCATCTCCTTTCACTATATCAGTCATTCCTGGTGCTCCTCACCTAGTTTCTTTTTAGCACAGAAACACAAAGACTCAAGACCCCATAACACAGTTCTTTCACATTTTTGCCTTCCCCTCCTTGCCAATACATACAGGTCCTGCTAACCTTCTGGATGTGATGGATTGAACACTACAAGGGCTTGCTGATGAGTCTAGCCTACCCTGACAGATCATTTCTTTACACAAAGGAATATTTCTCTCTAGTGGCCAATAGCATCCCCAAGAATTCAATGACAGTTAAAAAGACTTTGCCTGTGCAGAGCACAAAGAAAAAACAAAAATTACTTCTGGAATAGGTACTGGAGAAAGTTTGTCAAACCACATACAAACAGCATTGATGAGTCTCAGCACTGACTCAACCAAAATACAGTTACAAATTGAAGGATGGAAGAAATACTCAGAAAGAAATGACCAAATGTGAATATAGTGGGTGTGGTTTGTCTTTGTAAACTGTATTGCATTTTACTTGATGGGATGGCAAATTTTCAACAGAAACAGAAAATATACAAACAATAAGGTACAAAAAAGGAATTCACTGTGTCTCCAGTTCTTCTCTCCATAAAGGCACAAATGGAAGCAACAGATTCAAAATAACCCAGGAGGCCTTACATACATTGGGAATGTAGAAGATTGCTTTGGAAGGCTGAGAGGGCTGCTTTTAGAGCAGATAATGATTAAAAGGATGGAGCAAGAAGTCAATCCACTTAGTAAAGAGAAGGCTGTACAAAGATTGGGATTGGGTCAGCATGGAGAATTTCATTTCTCATATGCAATTTAATGACAAGGTTATTGCAAGTCCTTTCCTAGTAGTTAGTTTGCATTACAATAACTTCAGAGTCAGCATCATAGATGGCTAAGAGATATATGCCATCATTTAGCCATTATCGAGGTTCTAAGAGAACTTGGAGGGAATCTGCCAAATCAAAAAATACTTTGCACAGCTAGTCACTTGGAGAATGCATAAATTTTGGCACTGGCTTGAATGTCACATGGTGGGCCCACAGATTTAACTCTGTGCTCCTCCAGCAGAGTTCTGTGCACACATTAGGGTTATAATAAATGACCAAAAAGCAAACCGGTATTATTTGAATTTTATTGAAATATTTGAATTTATATCTAAATATAATTATATATGCATACATATCTAAAAGAGGTGTAAGAGGCGCCTGGGTGGCTCAGTCGGTTAAGCGTCCAACTTCAGCTCAGGTCACGATCTCACGGTCCGTGAGTTCGAGCCCTGCGTCGGGCTCTGGGCTGATGGCTCAGAGCCTGGAGCCCGCTTCCGATTCTGTGTCTCCCTCTCTCTCTGCCCCTCCCCCGTTCATGCTCTGTCTCTCTCTGTCTCAAAAATAAATAAACGTTAAAAAAAATTTTTTTTAATAAAAATAAAAATAAAAAAATAAAAGAGGTGTAAGTTTTTAAAGTTTACTCCTGTCAGTATTTTATCAAAAGGTTTTCCTTGATTCTTTGCCCTGTTCTTTTCTGCATTGATAATGCATATCTAAAAATTTTAAGGTCTATTTCCTTCCCATGAAAAAAAATTCTTTATTACATTTAATCTGATTTTAGGAAAGCAGCAGTGTTTCTTATAACACAAGATAGTAGATAGAGTCTGTGGTCTCAGTAAATGCAGTCTGTTTTTATTAGCACAGTAATTTGATTCTTTGGGTAGAGGAATGACTAAAATTTATATAATTCAAAGAAATATTAGGATACACAAATTATTTTCCTAGAACTCAAAAGAGACAAGAATTATTAAAAACAACCATAAGAGCAAAACTAACTGCTAATGACCAATTGATAGAATGACAGACCATAAAGATGGGATGGGAATCCCTGCAGCCTTCTTTTTCTTTCTTCTTTTTGATGGTATGTGCAGGTAGACCTTTACTAACCTTTCTTGTTAAAATATACATAGGTTCCAATAATTCAGTTTCCCCTGAACCTCACATTCATTTCACAGGAGTAGCAGGTTTATATGCCATTGGGAATAGAGAATGGAAAAGGGAACACAGGAGAAATAAGCCATGGAAGTAGCTTATAATTTGTCAAGAAATGAGTAAGGGCACCCACTTGTTAATCCTATTCGTGCCCCTAAAAAACGTTTTGCATAAGAACCTAGGATTAACATCCATTATTACACACTGGGATCTATGACCTAATATTTAGAAAACTCTTAATTATCAGAGATAGTAAGACATTTGCTATAATGTGGCAAAGCTCAGAATTCTTCAGGAAGAGCTTTCTACTTAGGGACATATTTCTTGTTGAAGAAAAACATCCTCCAAAGAAAGTTTATAAGATAATGTGATGAATTTTTTTTTTGGATTGGCCACAAATAAGTTTTTGTTGTTGTTGTTGTTGTTGTTTTTTAATTTTTTTTTAACGTTTATTTATTTTGGGGACAGAGAGAGACAGAGCATGAATGGCGGAGGGGCAGAGAGAGAGGGAGACACAGAATCGGAAGCGGGCTCCAGGCTCTGAGCCATCAGCCCAGAGCCCGACGCGGGGCTCGAACTCACGGTCTGTGAGATCGTGACCTGAGCTGAAGTCGGACGCTTAACCGACTGAGCCACCCAGGCGCCCCCACAAATAAGTTTTGATTTCAACACGTTCCACAGCTCCCCAGAGTTGAAAAACTAAAGACAGTTCTACAATATCATATTTCAAAAGCAGCACAAGGCTTAACTGTTAAAGCAGTAAAGCGATTTTTATCTCAGAAGCATACAACATCATGAATAACATTGCCATTCAGAAACAATGAACCAGGGGCACCATTCTGTGTTGTAGCTAAGCAGGCTAGCTTGATTGTGAATTGTGAACGCAGTCCTGCCTGTTCCACTTAAGCTGACATTTTGTACAGACTAGAAGAAATGTGTGCTATGAGATCAATAAAGAAGTAATTAAAAGTAAAAGGCTCTTAATGATTGTAAATGAAGCTGAGAACACAAACTTGGATCTCAGTAACCTAGAGTTACGACTCTAGGGCCATGGTCTGTTAACATCTGCTTGTTGGGTATGAATGTTTTTCTTTCAAAATAGCACTGCTACATGAATCAACAGCTTCCAAAGGAACTATTTCATGCTATCCAACCTCAGGTCTCAGACTTGAAAAATCTCATTGATCTTTAGTGAAATCTCAGTTATATAAGTAGGAAGTTATTTTTAAAGTCATACCAGATGCTACAGTTCCTCCTCATTGCTCCCACATGGATGTATGCTGTTTATTCAGAATTGTGCCAAAAGCCCGAAATAAAAAAGTTAAGTGGGACTCCTTCACAAACCTAAAGAACAGATTTGCATGCAATGGGTCTGTAAATATTCCTTTTCATTTTATTATTTGGCTGCTGGCTTTGGAGCTGCCCACACTCATCCACACAAAAAGAAACCTAAGAGATTTTCCTTAGAAGGCACATGGTTTTCATTCTGGAACTGACAGCAGGAGTTCTTCTTAATTTAAATCATTTTTACAGTCTCCTTACTGAGACTAAAACATTAACAAATAAACTACAACCCTAGCTCATCAGTTTGCCAGAGGAAATGTGAAGTAGTCCAAGATATCAGAAAAAAAATCTTTGATAACATAAAAATGGCACTTAATTTAATCAAATTGGAGCTCAAATTAAAAGAATGTTCTATTACCACAATGTATCCATGTCTCAAAGGGTTCTTTCTATTATGCGTGTGTGTTTTCCCCCCATAATATAGAGTTAGAATTTGAAAACTAGCAAAGATAGCCAAAGGAAAGTTCAGTTATTGGTTCTCCCTGAGAAAGTAAGTTTACTTGAAATATGTTAGAGATAAAATGTTAAAACAACTTAGACTTATGTTTCTCTAAAAAATGTATCTATTCATTGTTGGATTCCTAGTACCTAGAATAGTAGCTTGGAAGTGCTCATTAATGAATGTACTTTAATTATCAGAAAAATCTCAGTTTTGAAAGCTGTGACTATCCCTCTTTTATTTTCCAAATCAATTGGTGAGCATCTTGGCTTAGTAATTAAGTCATCACTATTATTACCCACTTTGAAGTTGTAGGTTATGTCACTTATTACTGCTCTAGACATATCCTTTGTGATTAATAACCCCTATCCAATATTATTTGCCATGTATTTCTATGTAGAACTACCAATACTATCATTTACCATATTTCATATAGAACTACCACTGAATCTTTACATAAAATTAAATAATTCCTTATAATTATCTAGTGCCTATGTAATGCTTAGAACAAGTTTTGACCTCCTTGCCAAGGCCTACAAAGCCCTGCATGATTAAGTTTTTGTTTATATTTCCAACCTTATCTCCTACAATTCTTCCTTGGGCTCTGTAGTGCAGCTCATTCCTACTTTAGGAATTCTGGTTTTTAAATAATGGTAAAGTAGCTTGTTTCAGACTAGCCCTCCTGCTAGAAAGGAAAATCTGGGGAAAATTAGAAAATCTGGGGAAAAGTACTCCTGTTTGAAGGCAGGCAGAGTGACAAAATAAGCATAAACTAAAGGATATTCAATTTTGGGAGAAGGAAAACACACTGGTTGAGAACCACATTTATATGCTTTTCCCCTAACGGCACTTCCCAGTCTACAGCCCAGGGTAGGTAGAACTCAAGTAAGACATTATTAGAGAAGAGTCAAAGGAGAGAATTAGGGGCTGCCTGAGTGGCTAAAAATTGAGAGTGGGAAATTCTGGAAAGGAGAGAGCTACAGAAGAGAAAAACCACTTTCGATGTATACATTTATGTATAATCCCCATTCAAATCCTCAACTGGCTCCCAAACTTCAGATATGTAGGATGCTGGGGGAAGGCAATGGTTAGCAGAGAATTCAGTGAATTCTCTATACTATACTCATACTATATGGAAGTCAGATTTTGGAACCGGAGTCCTGTTGAGTTATAGCAGCTTCATAAATACATCAGGGTTTCCATTAACGTCCCAGAAGGACCACACTTTAGAACAAAACCAGATATTAGAGTTAACAGACAAATAACCATAATAAATATGTTACAGAATCTATGAGAAAAACTGGATATAATAAGGTGAAGAGATAGGGAATTTCAGAACACATGTGGAATTATGAGATACTAATTGATAATTATTAAATAAAAATTTGAAGTGGAAAAAATCCCAAATTAAAAATTCAATGGATGAAATTCATAGTAGATTGGATATAATAAAATAAAAGATCACTGAACTTGAAGACAGTCCAAAGAAATAATCTATAGTAAAGCACAGAGGGAAGCATGATTGGAAAAATAATGAACAAAGCCTCCATTACTTTGGGACACATAGTAATTGGAGTACTAGGTAGATAAAGGTGAGTTAGAATGGGCAGACAGATAGAAAGAAGGGGGGAGAAGTTTAATTCAGTTTTTAACTCAGTCAAATCGGAAAATCTAAGTAGTTTCTATAAATAGCAATGTTTACTCTTTCTTGGACAAAAAAGTTCCATTTTGCAAACATTCTCCCTGTTCGCAGGTTCTTTTCCCAAGGTGATGCCTAATGTATGCTGGGAACAATTAGTTGAACTTGTGGCGAGGAGAAGGATCAGGGTACAAAGCTTTCTGGTCTCTGGGATGACATCCTTATCTACATGAAAGCACCTACCTCTTCTGACACTCTCACCTAAAACTTGCGTTTAGTGAAACTCGGGTCTATCATGGGCAGGACAGAAGTTAACTGGACCTCACCTCAGATCCCATTCCTAACAACTCTCAATATTTTTCTTCCAACCTCTAGGTCCATTGGCTCATCCCCAGCCAGCTTCTGTTGCTATGATAGACTTGCTGGCTTAATTCTGCATTAATGCCCCATTGGAATCCTAAGCTTCACAGCCTCCTTCTTCACTATTGACCAATATCACTGATGTGGCCTAACTTCCAAAATGGTACAGGTTCCACCAGACAGGTGACCACTTTTCAGATTCCCACATGAATAACATGACACCTTTCCCTATTCCTTTCCCTTCCTCCCCTCTCTACTCCCAAACCTATGGGTCCTCTGTGACTTATCTCACACCCTCTGCACTTTGAGAGAACAAATCCTTCTTCTTGGTTTCTTTCCAACCTCTAACAAAATTTCCAGGACAGGAAAGGGTCCCTTCTTGTATTTTATATACATATCTCTCTATCATTAAGAACCATCTTCCAGCTCTGTTATCAAAGGCAAAAGGGAATTCTCTCTTCTACAGAAGAATACTCTAAGCAGACTCCTACAACCTTAAGAGCAAATTATTAAGAGCAGGAAGGGAATAAAAAAAAATTGGGAAATCCTGTCTTAAGTCAATTGTCCTGGCTATTGTGTTCCTTTATTATCGTTTTAACAAAGCAGAAGTTATTTGTTCTTTGTCTTTGTATTCCTTTTCCAGCAAACTTTGATATCTCCCTAGACATTTGGACTGCTTGAGCTGACCAGGACAGAAAGGGAGGAGTACAATAATACTTTTCAAAATATTAGTATTATTCCATAATTTATTTTATTTATGACTGTGCGATATGGATGGAGCTGAAGGTGTAAATCCATTTTGGGGAAACTTCAATAGTCTTATGAGTGTAGCAACCCTTTGCATTTCAGACAGAGTTTGTCAGTGTGGATGCTCAGATTAGGGAAGGACATAGCTCTGGTCACGGACCTTGTAGTAATACTTAATAAAAGTGACTAATGTTTTCCAAAGTCTCTGAATCTGTGTCACCATATCAGATTTAAGCCTCTTAGGGAAGAAATAAGAATAATTTGGAGAAAACAGTATCTCAGCCCAGAAAGTTCCAAGTAGACTCTTTTTTCCATCATTCATTATTATCTCCTCTGGGTCATTATATATGTATTTTTTAACATTTACTTATTTTTGAGAGAGAGAAAGAGAGAGAGAGAGAGAGAGAGAGAGCGAGCAAGCATGAATGGGGGAGGGGCTAAGAGAGAGGGGGAAGACACAGAAACTGAAGCAGGCTCCAGGGTCTGAGCTGTCAGCACAGAGCCCAATGTGGGGCTCAAACCCACGAACCACGGGCTGAAACTGAAGTCGGATGCTCAACTGACTGAGCCACCCAGGTGTCCTATCCTCTGGGTCATTATAAACTGCATTAGATTCCATTCATATCAAGCCCTGGATAATGGGTCAATTATAATATTAAGTTATAATTGTTTTTAATTCCCAAGTGTGTGTTTATTATTAAAGGAATTCTCACTCTTCTTTTAAAAATGTGTTCTCAGTTGAGTCTAGTGATAAATTTTTACTTATAGTAATCAACAAAAAAAGATTTAGAGTAACGATTGATGGTACATTCATCTAGAGACAGGCATTCATGGGATTTAATTCAAACAGGAAAGTTTTCAGACTTCCATATATATATACGTATGTATCTAGCAGAAAGAATTCCCTCAAGAGCTGTGAATTTCAAATGTGTTATCTCCACTGGCTTATTGATAATACTGTCTGGTGGGCATCGATGAGTCACACAAGGGTTGTAACAGATTCCTGTCTTTCTTTAAATGTCTTGTTCCAGTTTATATCAATCTAGCAAGGTGGAAAACAACTCACACATACAAACCTTAGGCTGATGTAGCAGCTGAGTTTTATGTGTATGACTAAAGTTCTAAATATTTAATGTACAGGGTTCTTTCTAATTTCAGAAGAAATAGGAAAGCAGTGTTCCTGAAATCCCACAAGCTAGTCTATCATTTTAAATCCAAAAATGAAGGATTATGGTTCAAAGGACTTCAAGTTAGCATTAGATGGCTCAGAAGAAATAAAACCATTTCAGAGAAAACCACACTTTTTTTGGAAGAAAGAGAAAAAATTTTCAAGTGTGTGTTTTATTTGCTAAAGAGTAGCCATAATATTTCCCATGATCAGAAGAGCATGACATAAAGCTCAATAGCATGATGAAAAACAAATTCATCCCTCAGAAATGAGGTGTGATACTTTTTACTGGACAACTTAGAACTTGGAAATGTTTTCCTATAAAAAATTAATATATTGTAGTAATAAATTAGAAATTTTCAAGTAGTGTATACATTATATATAAATAATATAAAATGTTAATATATTATTACTATATTAATATATAATCATTAATATACATACAGTTTCTCTCTCCTTAAGCTCTCACATCTATTGCAATGTGTAGTCTACTTCCATATGTTTAATTTTATGATAAAAGAGTATGAGAAACATAAAATATTTACTGAACAAATGTAGTAGATTCAGCTCTAAAAATTTCCTAGGTCTGAAACTCAACAAAATAGCCATATATTATATATATTGCTCCTTTGGTCTCTTAGCTGTGTCTACCTGGAAAACCAAATGCCCCAAAACCTACATGAAAAAATATGTTAAAACTGGTTAGAATCATTTAATGTGAAAATCCATGTCTGCCTCTAGGTAATAGGGACTGATTAGGCATGAAAAGCGGCAGAAGATTGCCAGCTTCCTTCTTAGAAGATTATCAGAGTGCAGGGCCTCAGGGATCTTTGACTAAAGCATGCAAAATAAGGATTTATTTTGGTAGCATCAAGCCTATCTATTCAGATAATACTAGGGTATTTGGGCTGGCCAAACAGTAACATTCCAGTGTTTTTAAAAAGAAAATACTCTACATTATTAGAAGCTTGCATCTCACAAATAATTCAGGAACTAGTTTTCAACATGTTTCTTAAATCACATTTAAGGCACTAAATTCTACAAATAAGTCTAATCAATATAAAATGAACACATTTTAATGACATTTAAAATGTAAAGCAACATTGAAATCTGAGGCTGAGCCAGATACAGACTTAACATTGACTAAACTATTTCAAATGCTATGTCTTTAAATTAATTTATGTTGAACGCAACGGGTACCAGAGTCAATTCTGGTTGCTATGACAACAGACACTGAAAATTTAAAGATCCAGCAGCAGGCTCAATTCCCTGCAAAGAGGGCAATTTTACATTAAAATTACATACCACTGCAACAGTTTTGATGAAACATGTTAAACAGATACACATGCGAGCCATCTTTTTTAAAGACAATTTCATTAGTGTATGTTAGATACCATGTTTATCATTTTAACTTAAATTTCCTCCTAGTTAGATTTAAAGAGTGAATTAGAATCTAAATTTCAGAAAGAAGCAACCAATTATCAAAATGCTACACTAGGGAAAGGAAAAATATTTAAACTAACCATGTAATAAAAAACAGTATAGAGTATAAGTCTGTATTATTTGCTTTGCAAATGTATCCTTGGCTGGTGGGCCACACTTATAAGATGGAAACTTGAAAAAATAAAAACAAAAGAAGGATATGCACTCATACGAACCACTGAAATTTTTAGCTTGATCAAATGCATTACGTTTTCTCTAAAGAGTCTTAATTGGCTGTAAAATTACTGGATTTGAAAATGATTGTGTTTTGTATCATTCCAATACAGTTTTTATGAGGTCAGGGCTCATCAATTCTACCAAACAAACATACCCACTCATGTAGCCCAAAAAACAGTCACCTGGTGTATATAAACCAAATGGAGGGAGATGAGATGTGAGGGGCTGTCAATCAATGCGTGCCAAAGAGGAGTGGAAGGTGGAGATCTCAGGAAGTGACACTCCTCCCTATGTCTCCTTCCAATGGAGCACGAAGGGCAAGGAAAATGACTACTGGGTTATAGTTAAATGCACATCATGATAGCCCGGGATACCAATCTGTCTTCAAAACACTTATATGAAACATAGAGATTTCCTTTTTTGTGTGTTCACGTTACAATTTTGAAATTAGATTGTTTAATCAAGTTTCATGTTTTTCATATCTAGTTTGAAGAAGAAACAGGAGATGAGGAAGATTATAAAAAGGAAAGAATTATTTCCCTCTCCCTAAGTAGGCTCCCTATACTAAAGATTTCCTTAACATACAAGAATTCTAAGTCTACAAAAGATCTCAAGTATCTAAGGAATATGTATTCAGTTCATTGATCCTATTTTTTATAATTTAGAGGGATGCCTGAAAGTTACATTTTATTTGCCATCCAAACTTTCTTATTCCACAAGGCAAGAATTAAAAGGAAAGAAAACACTATTTGAATCCAAAATATGCAATGTCCTTGGAATACAGACTGTGGAGACAAAAATCAATGAGAATGTCCACATTTCAAATAAATTTTAAAGAGATGGGAAATCAAACTATTTTAATACATGAAATCTAATATTGCTTCTCCAATTTAAAATTATAGGATATTAATCAGGTTGAAAACATGTTTATCCTCAGGATAAATGTTACTCATGACAATTCAACGGAAGAACATTTTTCTGTTAAAAAACACACAGGGTCAAAAACATTAAAATTCATTCATGTTATATAAGTTTTCATTTGTTTCTTTTTAAGTGGTTTTAAAATAAAGACTACTAAGATCCAGTGGGTAGAGAACTATAAACATGATTCTAATTTTTATTTTTAAAACTACGTGTTTATATAATCTACATAGAATAGTGTGTTCCATTAAAACCATCCTTCATGCTTCAAGAGTCCTCCTTAGGTATTTATAGGCCTTGGGATAAGGTCCAACTGTTAAGTGTTTGCAATGACTTTTCACACATTCCTGTTTATCAGCAACAACAGAGATGTGCTACATGGCATAAGAAATTATTTTTATATAATTTGTACCTCTTAAAAGTCATTCAGTGTCCTTGT
Source organism: Prionailurus viverrinus (assembly GCF_022837055.1). Lineage (NCBI taxonomy): Eukaryota > Metazoa > Chordata > Mammalia > Carnivora > Felidae > Prionailurus > Prionailurus viverrinus. The sequence continues at coordinate 164,194,191 of NC_062561.1, forward strand.
ACATTAAACAATACAAAGATGTTTAACATTACTAATTCAGTGTCACAGTTGAAGAGATATATTGCCTCCCTTTAATCATTAAAAAAAAAAAATCAACATGTTTTGAACAACTGCCATGACCAAGGCATATAAAGGGTATAGTTTAATAGAGGGGATAAGACCAACACTGTGATTTATCATGAATGCAAACAATGCCGAGAGAAGGTAGGAAAATCATTTTTGTCTGAATGTTTCAGAAAAGATTTTCAGGAAGAAGTGGGATTTGTTCTATAGCTTGAATTTTCAGTATAAAGGGAACAGATGGAAAAGAAGAACCTTTGGGGAAGTAGGGCCAGTACAAAGACACAATAGGGGAACATGTCCTCTGTTCCAGAGATCCTAAATGGATCCGCTATTGGAGTGAGACCCTGTCTAAGAAAATTTCAAATCCCAGTCTGAGGGACATAGAATTTGATTCTTTAGGCAGGAAGATTTTGGAATAAGCAAATGGCAAAATGTATGATTTTCTTCAGTAAAATTCATATGGCATCAGTCTAGATGGACTGCAGTGGGAAGACATGAGTTGAGGATACTAGTTAGAAAACTTGGTCTAAGCAAAATGAAAACAGACCTGGAGTAAAGTGATAGTAGGAAAGATAGGACAAAGGGCATTTAGAAATGTTGCAGAGGTCAAATGAAGAGGATTTGGTAAAGGCCAATTTGATGTGGCCATCTTTAAAGGTTAAGAGATGTGATATGTTAAAGAACATGAATATATCAGAATAGAAAATGTTAAATCACACTGCATTTTGGAAGTACAGAGTAAATAATAATGTCTTAATTTGTCTTTAGATGATGAGGTCTTTCTTTTGATTGCCCACCCTCACTCCTTTGCTAATTAAGATGGAAAAAAAAGTGAACTAAATAGCCAATTCTTTAAAGCTTAATAAAATCCAATAATTTAAATAGTCCCTTTAGGTAGTACATAGTCTCCATGGGATAAAAAAAAAACATGTTCCTTCTCTTAGATCATCTCACTTACTCTCTTCTTTTTTTTTAATTTTTTTTTCAACATTTATTTTTTTGGGGACAGAGAGAGACAGAGCATGAATGGGGGAGGGGCAGAGAGAGAGGGAGACACAGAATCGGAAACAGGCTCCAGGCTCTGAGCCATCAGCCCAGAGCCTGACGCGGGGCTCGAACTCACGGACCGTGAGATCGTGACCTGGCTGAAGTCGGACGCTTAACCGACTGCGCCACCCAGGCGCCCCAACTCTCTTCTTTAATCCATAAGTGGTGAATGGATGTATGAGTGGAGGTATACAAAGACCTTGTTATATGACCTTGTAGAGTTGAGGATCTATGGAGTCCTATGCTATCTTTTTATCCTCTGATCCTTAGGTAGTGACTCTGGTCTGTCTTGTCTTAGGCCCTGCAGACCTCCAGTGCAGAAGCCCAGAAAGTTTTGAATTTGGATTTAATTCTCTCAGTTCAAGTGCTGTTCTTGGTGATGGTTCCTGGGTATCCTGTATCCTGAGCTCACTTAAGCTTCCACTATGAACCCATGAGATGTGTGCCTTGGATTTCCATGCAACTCCAGCTTAGACTGTCCATTCAGCAGCCCTTCCTATGAAACCGCCTTGCCCCTGCTGCTCCAAACTACTTTGGAAAGCTGCAAAATTATACTTTTATTTTTACCTTGAGGAAAACAAGGATAGGTTGAGATAGCTGAATATCAGGACCTGAGTGACTGGCTGAGCATTGTAGAGACTATCAAATTTAACTGAATCTGACTGCAACCTAGGTCAATATGGGCAGTCTGCTAGATGACATGGGACAAAAAGAGTCCTCTTATCAATATAACTGTCCTTCTCTAGGCCAACTCCAAGTAAGTGAAAATCTGGGCAGACATCTAAATGTGTCTTCTCCTGGCCTGTCTCTCTTATTCTTCTTATAATATTGCAGAGCCAGAGACACAACTTTTCATTTACGTCTTTTATATCATTGCCTATTTCTCTCAGGCTCCATTTAACCCCAATGATGGACAAAGGCCAAGGCCTCCAGCTCTGTTGTTAACATGGTAGCATATTAACAACATGGAACAAGAAATTCTGTGGGTTATTTGGCAACAGAGGAAACCAAAGGAGCTCAGAAAATCTGTTCTCAGTGATATTAGTCTGCTGTGTGATCCCATTTTGCATGTCAAAAGCTGAATATTTTTTTAGATATTTTAATCTCCCAGAGAAATGGACCTCAGGTAGACCAATTGGAAAATCCTTACTGGGAAAAATAATAGAAAAATTACATTAAATACCATTCAAAATGTTACTCATGCTACCAATGGATTTTTAGTAATCTGTGCAATTAATATTACATAGCACTTCTAAAATGAATAATTATGGATACTTCAAAAATGTTCACAGTAGGTGATAGCATATGCTACTTGAAAATGGATACTCATTCAGGACTTTAAATGACATCTATGTTTGTTGTATATAGAGACTGAATAAACACTTTGGTGCTATGTCTATGGCCAGGTGTGAAAACAGGATCAGAGGGTTTGTTGTTTTATTCAGTAGGTGAAGTAATTCAGTAAATTTAAAATGTTAGTGAATTGACTGACCATCTGATACATATACTGAAGTTTTTAAAGAGGAAGAAGAAAAAGGTTAGCAATGGAAACATTTAATTCATGTTGATAACACTTGCCCCAGTGCCTTTTTCTTTCTTTGTTCTGTTTTCCTCCTATTTCCTCCTATTTCTTTTTCATTCAGTCTGGGTACCCACAAATATATCTTCCTTCATTTCTCATTTACCTGTGATTCTCCCCAACACAAAGATATAAAACACCACCCAAAATGCAAACTTTAATTGTATGAGTCTCCACAAAATTCCAGAGAGATATGGGAAGTACAGAATATCCATTCTATTTAAAAGAAAATTTCAACTTCCTTTGGCTGAAACTTCCATATCTTATTAAATACCCTCTGAAGGAAGGCAGTATGACAATTTAATGACATATAAGACATAAATTTATGTGCCACTCCATTGTAATACAGTGGAACGGAAAGCCAATGAACTTTAAGTCAGAGGACTACCTGTTGCTCCAGCCCTGTTATTTACAATCTGTTTAACCTTAGTGAAAATACTTAAACTCTCTGTGCCTCCATTTCCTCTTCTGTAAAAATAAGAATGACAGTATCTATACTGATTTCACAAGATGGCTGACAGAATCAAAACTAAGATTAGGTGTTGCTGCTGAAAATTCTTTGTAAATTTCAGTGTGCTACAGACACAGTTGAGCATTATTATTTTTTAAAAAAAAATTTTTTTTTTCAACGTTTATTTATTTTTTGGGGGACAGAGAGAGACAGAGCATGAATGGGGGAGGGGCAGAGAGAGAGGGAGACACAGAATCGGAAACAGGCTCCAGGTTCTGAGCCATCGGCCCAGAGCCCGACGCGGGTCTCGAACTCACGGACCGCGAGATCGTGACCTGGCTGAAGTCGGACGCTCAACCGACTGCGCCACCTAGACGCCCCGAGCATTATTATTTTTATCTCCATACCTGTATCTGGTGTTGAGGTATGTGGCACCATATTGCCTCAGCACTCATTTCTATACACCCTAGGCTTCTCACTGAAAAGACCTATGGATATTTGGTCACAGAGAAAGCTTGGCCCACTCCAGACAAGCAGGAAGTACGAGTTACTGAACTCAGAGGTAGCCATCAACCAATAATGAATGAAGGATTTGTCAATAGAACACCTCAGCTTTCTTCTCGCTCCGCTGGAATAATTTGAGGTGCACCTTCTACAAGGCCTCCTAGAGTTCCCCAGGGGGAATGGGCACCAGTTTAATGACAGCAGTTACTTGCTTGATGAAAAACTCTTTATTGGTTTCTTTTCCTTCCCTGTCTGACTTGCCCACTCCCCTGCCGCTATTTCCTGGGATGACCTTGAATAAACCACTTACACTAGAATCCTTGTCTTACAGTATGCTTCACAGGGAAACCAAACAGAGGAAGTATCTCTTGACCAGGACTTGCCTTCTTTGTCTGCCTGGGAGAAGTCTTTGAAGCCTGGCAGCCTAAATCACACAGGAATTCAAGTCTGAAGTATTCCGATTTCTCCCTTTTAATCCTTCAGTTGAAACCAGAATGACAAATTTTCCATTAATAAAATACAGTGGGTGATTTCTTCCCCCCTGGATGACTCACTATGCAGGCTAGCAGACCAAAAGCATTCCCAGACCATTTTGAGGTCAGCAAGTTCTCACTCAGCCTATCCTAACAGGCTCATACTTCAAATCAACAGGTATTTCCACATATGCCCAAACCTGTTTTATATAGAACAACAACTTCAACTAAGTAGCTAAAGATCTTCACCACCTAGGGGCCACAGAATTCTAAAAGTACTAAGTTCCCAAGAGTCATTAGTCTAAATTTCATGTTGCCTTCACATTTATACAAAAAGCAGCATTACTAAACCTTTCTTTTTTGATTAATAAAACACACTTTCTCAAAATACTTTTTTAAGTGCTTATTTTAACTGAAAATCTCTTCTTAACTATGAAGTTAGGAAGACCTAACTTCAAGTTCTGACTGCCACTCTCACTAGCTGTGACACTAGGCACATTACTTACCCCTCTAGACCTCTATTTCTTCCTTCTGTCCCTTAGAAACAATCAAAGTACGTAGATTTTACAGAGGCCCTGAGGAACAAATGAAATAAGCTTTGTACAGCCTGACACATAGTAAGTGTTCATGTTTGTTCATTAAAAGGGAATCTGAAAATACTTCATTCATGTATTCAATTAACATTTATCAAGCATTTGTTTATTGCTAGACCCTGTGATGAAAAAAATACAATCTTTCCCTTACCTTCAGGAGGTGTCTACTGGGGAGACAGATATACTTTTTAAGTGAATAATTAAAACGTATAACACATTATATTATACTCAATGCACTATTGCACATTAGCATTAAATTGGTTGATTACAATGGAAACTATTTTTTCTTGAAAACAGCAACAGTAAAAGTGCTATCCACAAATTCTATGCTTAATGGGCCACGGTAGTATTCAGATACTTGTATTTACTTATCCTATATTCAGCAATGAAATTTCATAACCTTGCAATTCTTTGAGAACCATTCTCTGTCTACTGTCAGAAAGTTAACATTTGAATGGTTAATACTGAGGAAAAGGAGAATGAGAGTATCATTCAACCGTGGGTCATGGTAAATGTGAAGAGAAGATTACAACCATGTAGGGTTTTGTAGTGGTCCAAGAGGAATGAATTGCTGGTCTGCCTAACTTATCATGTCACTCCACTAAAATCACCATCAGTGTCATGAACTGATATTGATTGGCTAAGTGCTTAGAGGCCTGGGAAGTTTAATATTCTCCTGCCAAAAATACCTAGTAATATGTTTTGTTGATGACAGTAGCAAAAGCTCACCCTGCTTCCTGGTCTACAAATTTCCAGCGTGTTTTCTTCTTGTCTAAGAATGTGTTTTGTGTATATATTGCACGCTCTTGACCCCGCTTCCCCCGAACCTGTTAATTTCCGCAGCTGGTCCTCACATGCCATTCCTCAGATGGGGACCTCACAGCATGTGCACCCTCTCAGACCTCTCTCACACCTCCTGAGGACAAGCAGGGTGCCATTGGCTGGGATTACTTGTGAAAGGAAGAGTATGTTGATGAAGTGGCTCAGGCTCTGCCAGGAGGTTTAGTGAGGTATTTAATTGAAACAACAAGAGATGTAGCTGACACTTATAACCCAATCATAACATGTTCATCTCCTAACACCTGGCTCTCAGACCCAATTTTTAAACTGTTTATGCCTGGTACCCTATAAGAATATCACCAACTTTCTTTTCTTTTTTTAAAAAAAATGTTTAATGTTTATTTTTTATTTCTTTTTTTTTTTTTTTTTGAGAGAGAGGAGAGACAGAGTGTGAGTGGGGGAGAGGCAGAGAGTGAGGGAGACACAGAATCTGAAGCAGGCTCCAGGCTCTGAGCTGTCTGCGTAGAGCCTGGTGTGGAGCTCGAACTCATGAACCGTGAGATCATGACCTGAGCTATATTCAGACACCTAACAGACTAAGCCACCCAGGCACCCCAGAATATCACCAACTTTCTTAAAAGGACGTCTCAGCACTGGGAAGGTCAACCAAGACTTCATCTTAACCTTGTCTTCTCATCTTTACAAAAGGGAATATTTAATTTTTTTTTTAAAGAACCATTTGCCTATAAGACAAATGCATTTTTATTTTTTAAATTTCAGTTATTTATTTTGAGAGAGAGAGAGAGAGAGAGCACCCATGTGTGAGCAGATGAGGGAGGGGCAGAGAGAGAGGAAGAGAGAATCCCAAGCAGGATCTGCACCATCAGCATGGAGCTGGACGCAGGGCTCGAACCTAGGAACCGAGAGATCATGATCTGAGCCGAAATCAAGATTTGGACCCTTAACCAACTGAGCCACCCAGACATCCCAACAAGTGCATTTTTAATAACAATTTGCTCCTATTTTGAGAACAATTGTAACTTCCTTAATCTTAGTTCTTCAAATCTCAGAGAGATACCTTTTGTAATAACAAACGTGACTTTATTTCTGTTCTTAAAAAAAAGTATTACATTTTCTTTTGATGAAGAAGGATCACTCTACAATTAAACACTAAACTGACCATATTATCTTAATGCTAGATGTAGCTTTTCCTGAATGATTTCAGAATAAAGTTCTTATGTTTGGAGATAATTTAGGATGAACTTTTCCAGTATAACTTACCCTGTCATGTTATATTCAACCAATTATTTATTGGGGTGGAAAAATACTAAAAGAACGAGGAAGAGTTGACAAGAAGCCAAAGAACCAACACCACTGTGTTGTTGTTTTTGCTTTTTTTAACTCACAAGAAAATCTAGGAAACAGGGCCCTGAATGACTAAAGGCCAGGACGTGCCAGTCTGTTGGCATGTCTCATCATGGTCTGTACCTCCAGCATGTCTTCCACGGAGTCATCGACGTGGCCTTCTTCACAGGGTGGTAGAGATTCAGATAAAGCATGGGTTACCCCAATACCTCATAGAGACAAAATGAAGAACATTTGAAAAGTTGATGTAGGTGCAGGAAAGAAACATGATTGACTGAAACAATTCAAGGTTATGACTAGCAACTCGAAGACAGATAACCTGTGAGAGGAAGAATTGGAAAGAGACGAAAGGCCACAGGCAGACCGTTGTTTACTCATTTCTTTGGAAAGTATGTCTAGATAACTGCTCTCGTGGTATCGGCACTGCTTACAGCGGAGACCCATCCACTTAGTGCAACTTTCATTTCACAAATAAGAAAACTGAAGCTCAATTTCCTCAAGATAACTCACTATTAAGTAATAGAGTTGGATTAGAATCCAAATTTTCTGCCTCCTGCCTCAGTTCCCTTTTCATTCCATCAAGCTAAAGTACACCTAGAATCTCAATTGTTTTCTCATTAATTAAAAATAATTACGTTTAAAAAAATAATTACCTTGGGGTGCCTGGGTGTCTGACTCTTGGTTTCAGCTCAGGTAATGATCACACAGTGGTTTATGGCTTCAAGCCCCATGTCGGGTTCCATACTGACAGTGCAGAGCCTGCTTGGGATTCTCAATCTCTCCTTCCCTCTCTTCCCCTCCCCTGCTTGCTCTCTCTCTCTCTCTCTCTCTCTCTCTCTCTCTCTCAAAATAAATAAACAAAAAAATTACCTGCTTAATTGAGTACATGCTATGTTTTAGGAATTATAGTAGGAACTTTATCTAGAATTTACCAGTTAATTTCATAGTGACTTAAATGAGACAGGTACTATTACATCTGCATTGCATGAGTAAAGTAATGCTCAATGACATTGAATTATGTGCGGCATAAAACTGAGCACCTAATAACGGAGAGAACTGCCATTTAGATCTATGTCTCTAATTCCACTAGAAATAAGAGGCAGATTGTGAAGATTAACTGTAGCCAAAAGATCTACATCTGCACCCTCCTTTATCTCTATTATAATGGTCTTAGTTCAAAATCTTCTTGTTGCTTAGAATATTCCAACAGCTTTTTAGTTTTATACTCTCCCCTGACAGTCCATCTTCTATATTTGCAACAGAATCATTTTTATTGACTTCAGCTTTGTTAACATACAGTGTGATATTAGTCTCAGGTGTACAATATAGTGATTTAACATTTTTATACATTACTCAGGGCTCATCAGGTTAAGAGTAGTCTTCATCCCCACCACCTTTTTCACCCATCCCTCTACCCACCTCCCCTCTGGGAACCATCAGTTTGGTCTTAAATTCCACATATGAGTGAAATCATATGATATTTGTCTTTTTCTGACTGACTTATTTCGCTTAGCATTATACTCTCTAGATCCATCCATGTTGTTGCAAATGGTAAGATGTCATTCTTTTTTATGGCTGAGTAATATTCCATTTTATGTATGTATATATGTATGTATGCATCACATGTATATATCACATCTTCTTTATCCAACAGAATTATATTTTTTAAATGCATAACACATCATAAAATGATGTTATATTCAAGCCCACACAGCTAACAAGTAAGTGTCTGAGTGAGAATCAGAGATGCTAGGCTTTTTAATTTTTATTTCCTTTAGATCTGGGGCTCTTTTTACTCTTCCTTATTAATTAATAGCAATATAATAATAATTATCAATATGATCATGAATTTTATTTTAATTTACTTATTTATTTTTTTTTTTTGTATCTCATCTATTTATTCATTCAGTACTCTTCCAATGGCAAATAGGTTTTAAACAGTCTCCACTTTGGGGGAAGAAGAATGCAAGCTGGACCTACAGCAGCCTACTTGACTTTTTGTTGAGTGATATTTTCTCTGTTTTATTTTTTAAAAGTATCCGTTTATTCTTCTGGTAACTTTTACCCTAACTCTGTTAAATTTCTAATGAATTTTCAAATGTAATAATTAGTTAATAAAATGTAATAATATACAATGAAATTAAAAATTAAGTTCTTATAAATATATCATAATTGAATATAATTTAGAAAACTAACACTTACGAAATGTATTTAATAATTTCCAGGTTTTTAACTAAATTTCATTGAAAGCTTCTCTTTCATTTATGCAGGACTCAGTTCTGGGGATATCACTTAGTGTTTTATCTATTTCTTGGGCTGACTTTCATTGCCAATAATCTTTTTTTCAAGTTTTTATTTAAATTCTAGTTAGTTAACATATAGTGTAATATTGGTTTTAGGAATAGAATTTAGTGATTCATCACTTACACATAATACCCAGTGCTCATCACAAGTGCTCTCCTTAATACCATCACCCATTTAGCCCATTCCCCACCCACCTTCATTACAGCAACCCTCAGTTTGTTCTCTATAGTTAAGAGTCTCTTATGATTTGCCTCCCTCTCTCTTTTTCCCTTTCCTCTATATTCATCTGTTTTTTTATTAAATTCCAGATATGAGTGAAATCATATAGTATTTGTCTTTCTCTGAAGACAAATTTCTCATGAATTTTAATCACCCCTTATGACATCTTGAATTCTAAGAACAGTTTCTGAAATGTTATACAGTTAAAAGATAAAGTTATTGGCCTAATCTGCCTATTTATGATATTAAACCATTGCAAATACCAGCAGAAGAATCAGTGATTGACAAAAAATCAAGATAAGGATACTACAAGAAACAAAAGATAATCTCCTTTATATAAAGATGGATACAGAAACATTAGCAAACTGACATCAAAAAATATTTTTGACTAAATTAGGTCTATTCCACAAATGCAAGGATGGTTTGAATTAGAAAACCTAGTATTACAATTGAACATATCAGCATATTGAAGAAGAAAAACCATATGGTCATGTCAATAGTTAGAGAGAAATATTTTTCTAAAATTCAACACCTGATTATAATAAAATTTTGAGCAAATTTGAAATGAAACAGAGTTAATGATAGGGGTTTAATCCTAGAAACCTGGCGAAGTCAATTATTAAATGGTATCATGTAGCACTCTGTGAGGCTGCACAGTCAAGACAGCTCTTCTGCCCATTATAAGTCAGTTTTCAACCCCCCAGAGCTTCAGTCTGACATGAATGGATGTGAGGGCCAGGTTCTCCTCACTTCTTTTCCTCTTCTTTTTGTCCTCACAGCCATTCAACTACACGATTCCTTGTTGCTATTGAAATCATATTGTGTGTGTATGTATGTATATATATATACATATACATATACATACCTTTAGTCATACTGAATACTCTTATACTCTTGATGGGGCAGAGTCACAAATTATTTTTATTACTGCCTACTCATTATTTTGATAATAACAACAAATCATATGGTTTAATATTTACTTTTGCCTTCTGACTAATAAATTCCAACATAAAGACATCAAAAATTTCAGAAATATAATCCTCTACAAGGAGAAAGGAAAAAAAAAATCTTTTTATCGTTATAGGATCATAACCCTAATTGCTAGGAAAACTTAATAAATTATATGATAGGGTTTATTTAATACAGGAGATGAAACAATCTTATGCTAATTTGGTCATTTGGGGGAGTTTTTATGTTGCCATGTGATATAATTATAATGACAGATAATGACAATGTATTATTTCTGTAGGTGTTTTATATATGTAAGTTTATGAAATTACCATCTCACATAGGAGACAGTGTTGCATGCAGAGACCAGGTATACACAAGGTTAGGAATAGAAATGCAAGCACTGTGTTTGCAGAACAATAAATAAAATATTTTGGCTGGGGCAAGGTGTTTGTGCATGGAATAATCAAGAAGTAAATAAGGTCATGGTATGGACTGAATGTTTGGGTCCCCCCAAAATTTATATGTTGACATCCTAACCCCCAAGGTGGTGGGATTAGGAAATGGTCCCTTGGGAGATGATTATATCATGAGCATGGAGCCCTCATGAATGGAATGAATGCCCTTATAAAAAGATACCAAGAGAGCGTTCCCTCTTTCTCTCACCACCCCCCAAGCCCCCTGTGTAAGGATACAAGGAAAATGGGAATGCAGCCATTTGCAAATCAGGAAGACAGTTCTCAACAGACACAGAATCTACCAGTACTTTGGTCTTGGACTTCCCAGCCTCCAGAACCATGAGAAGTAATGTAAGGTGTTTAACCCAGTCTGTTGTATTTGTTATAGCAGCCCAACTGAACCTCAGGTTCAAGAGGATCTTGCAAGTGTGGAGCTAAAAGAAAACACTTTGAAAAGTTTCCAGAGAAATGAAAATGTTACAATAAATGTATTTTTAGCTGTTTTGTTATGCCTTTTTCCAACAAAGACAGTCCCTGTGGAGCAGTATGAAGAAGTTCTACTTCTGCCTCCTACCAAAAGTTCCTCTATTCTGAGACTCCCTAAACCCAGGCAAAATAATTCTGTCATTCAAAAACTGGAAGCTAACAGAAGGGTCTATAAGGGTGTGGGTGGACAGAGCTCAGGGGGATTCCCTAAAACAACTGTACCTGAAAGAAGGGAGTCATGTGGGGGCCACAAAACCAGGTTTATTCCTATTGTCCTGATTCTTTATTCCTAGTGCTCCCTTCCTCTGTCAAAAATGTCCCCATTTGGACAATAAATTATATGGTTGTCCTATTTTTCAGCTGCCCACAAAGCACCTGTGGCTAACTAAGCCCTTGGGCAAGAAAACAATAGGAAAGCCAGTTCAGGCTGAATTGTCTTAAGTAGAAAGACATCCAGAGTACCCTCTAAACTGCATTGTAGATATCTTTTCTTTTTTTTTTTTTTTAATTTTTTTTTTCAACGTTTATTTATTTTTGGGACAGAGAGAGACAGAGCATGAACGGGGGAGGGGCAGAGAGAGAGGGAGACACAGAATCGGAAACAGGCTCCAGGCTCTGAGCCATCAGCCCAGATCCTGACGCGGGGCTGGAACTCACGGACCACGAGATCGTGACCTGGCTGAAGTCGGGCGCTTAACCGACTGCGCCACCCAGGCGCCCCTGTAGATATCTTTTCTTAAAAAGGATTGTATGAAGACAGGGCAGGAGCAATAATCCATAAAAGTATTAATTAAACTTAATGCAAAAAAATGTAAGAAAAGGACTCCAAAAATATCCTTGGCATGATTTTTAAATTTTTTATTTATGACCTCCCAAAGTACTATACAGAAAATTTGGGGAGATAAATTAAATGGAATAGCAACTCACATTTGGGGAATTTTTCATGTGACAGGCACCGCACTAAGCAACAATTGCCTCATATGTAGACCCACCAGTTACAGAGTATCAGGCCTAGTATTTTCCAGGCAAATAATAGAAATAGGTTTACCACTGTTTTCAGTTAGGAGAGCTTTCAGCTACCAGTAACAGAAACCCCACATGACAGTGGCTTAAATAAATTAGGGTTATTTTTCCACAACCCAAACACCTACAGTTATGTTGTTCTGGCGTTATTACTGCTACTCAAAAACATTGTCAGCCAACCAGGTCCTCCTGCCTCTTGGCTGTCTATCTTAATTGGGTTGGTCTCCATCATGACCTCAAGATGGCCACTATAGTTTCAGATCATGCTGTGTTCAATGTAGGAAGAAAAAGGAAAGTCGTTTGTACCAAGTTTATTTAACCCTTCCAGAAACAAAATTTAAAATATACCTTTTTGGCCACCTCTCACCAAAATGAGTATGTGGTTTTCTAGCCTTTGGGAGATGCCCAGTAAAGATGGAGGTTGGGAATGTATGTGGGGTTAGCAAACCAAACATGTGCCGTGGGAACCAAGATGTAACTTGGGATCTACCAGTTGGTATGAACTCTATCCTTTCCCTCTATGCTAAATGTGGGAAAGTAGGGAATGAGGAAGAAATCTGCATTCTCCATATTCTTAGAGACATGGCTTTTTGTCCTTATTGCAACACAATATGTCTCTGGTCATGGAAATAGTCAGGAAATCTTTGACTGTTATCCGCAGCTCTGGAGTGATGAAAATAATTTTCCTTTCTCCTTTCCCTTCCTCCCTCACCAATCTGAAAAGCTTTGGAGCTTAATATCATTATTAATTAAAAGCATTATTAATATATCAATATGTACGTGGGGGAAAGTGTAGAAGAATATGTATATGCTATTGATGGTTGTTGTGGGGGATGACCAGGGATCCTTCCATCTGCATATACATGTATCACTTGAATTTTTTTAATACAAGCATGTATTACACTTGTGACCTGTAAAAGCAATGAAGATATAAATAGGCAGTTATTAAATTTCTCACTAGCTTTTCATGCTTTGGGCAGAACAAATCCAGTTCGTTTCATCTTTCTGAAGGTTTTATGTTCTAACCAACATTGTGGTTCATTCTCAAACCTCGAAAAACTTCTTCAGATATTCTGTAGTAGTGAAAACGTTTGTATGACTTAATCCACTCAAGGCAGATTACTAAAGTGTTAAAACACTCATAAGCCTTCCTAACTCTTGTAAATAAAACTAAATGGCTTGCCCCTTAAGGAAATGTCCAGGTATGTGCTTGCCTTCCAGCTGTCAGGTTACCACAGCTGTTGCTTTGTGAAAAGCAACTTTATCAGGCTTCAGTACAAAGTTGGTATCTTCCAGAGAGAAATATCCTAAATTCTGTGCATCAAGCTGGACATAAGCCTTTTGATTGATAAGGCTAGTAATTTTTCCTAGAACTTTTCATTTCAGTGAATTACATAATAGTATGTCCACTAGGCTTGTTTTAATATGATAGAAGAAAATGTAAATTTTGCCTAATTTTTTCTTCCTGGAGACATGCTGTGACAGGCTCACAAAGTCACAGGCTGCCTAAAAGGTGAGGGTAAGGAAGAAGAATGCTATCTACCACAAAACTGAGTTGTGGCTTCTGTCTTCAGCTATAAATTCACAAGGTTCACAAGGTCTTGGCCAAAAACCATGCCATGGTTTTGCTCAAGAGGGTGCTCTTAAATTCATTAGAAGATTCTTTTCCTGGAGCACCTGGGTGTCTCAGTCGGCTAAGCGTCTAACCAACTTTGGCTCAGGTTATGATCTCGCCGTTCATGAGTTCGAGCCCCACGTAGGGCTCTGTGTTGACCACTCAGAGACTGGAACCTGCTTCAGATTCTGTGTCTCCCTCTCTCTCTGCCTCTTCCCTGCACATACTCTGTCTTTCTCTCTCAAAAATAAACAAACATGAAAAAAATTAAAAAAAAAAAAAGATTCTTTCCCTTTACTACCCATACTAGGATGACTCTAAGGTTTATAGTTTGTATGCCTAGGTTGAAGATGGATGAATCTTCATTCACTGATATGGTAAAAATAGGAAGAAAGAAATATTGATGGTGCGGGGTGGGCAATCTCCCCCACTTGCCAAGAAAAAGAAGTTAAACAAGTTCCATCTTGAATGCTCTTTTTATTCTGTAGAGAGATAATACTTTCCTGTCTTTGATAGATAATACTTGTCTTGTGATACTCTGCAGTAAATTTTTTGTCTTTTTTCCCTAATATTTGACAAGTTATCTTTATGACACCCATGTAAACTATGTAGATGAAAGTGTTATAATAACCTATTTCTTGTAATTTTAACTATCTTAAGGTAGTTGGAAAATAGTAATTAACAAGAAAAAAGTTTGTGAGTGTCCAAAATGGATACTCCAATGTTGAAACACCAAAGCCCATGAGTTTCCTCTGGTCAGGATGTTTGTCTTCACTCACAGGCTATTTGTTCTGGCTTGCCACCCAGTTCTAATGATCTTGATTAGTAGTGATGACTATGATTTAGGAGATAATGATGATGGATAGCCTCGGCACTGGCATAGGAACATTACATTATTTACAATTATCTCTATAACCATTTTAACTCTCCTAGGGGTAGACATTATTTACCCTCATTTTATAGACAGCAAACCGAGAGAGAGAGGTTAAGTAACCCACCCAAGCTAGTAGAAGGAAAGCTAGGCTCCAAAGAGCTATCTCTACATATCATACAGTCTTCCTGAACAAGATTATTATTGATCTTCTTCAGTGTTGCATCTTTGGCCTTCTGCTTTTCTCATGCAAAATTTACTCATAAAATAAGTGACCTCATCCAAATTTATGGAGGCAACCATCATCAGAAGCTAATGACTCCTAGAATTACCTTCCTTCCAGTTCAAACTTATTTCCTGCGTTCTAGATCTGTATATCTTACTGCCTCTAGGACATCCTTATTTCAATGTCCAACAGTTACTTCTAATTTAACATATCCTAAATTAATACTTCATCTCCTCTATCCCCTCCCCATATCTGTTCTTTCTCCTCTTGCCCTTCTCCTCCTAATGAGCCATATCATATACCTAGTTGCCCAAGCCAGAAGGTATTCTTGGTATTTTCTTCTCCTTCAATCCTCACATCCAATTGAAAACTGAATCCTATTGATTCTATCTTTTTAATGGTACTTGAGCCCTTAAATCACATTCTCTCCTCTCCACCTCCACTGCCAGCACCTTAGTAACCTTTCTATAATATTTTCCCTAGTTTACTATAACAGACTCCAAAATTCTAATGCCACTCCAGACTTATCCTGTACTTTACAAAAATTTGTTTAACTCTTCATGTAGGTGTCTCCATCTCATAAACCCTGAAAGCAAATTGAGACAAGTAAATTTTTAAACTTGATTTCTTAAACTGAATATAGTGAACATAACCATACTATTACTAGATGTTTCAGGTTGTGTAAGTGAAATTTTTAAATTCTTTTCTTTTTTTTAACCTATTATTATTAGACTATATGCATTGTGTACATTGATACTTTGGTCAAGGTATCAATGTTTTATTTCTTACAGCACCTGGTCTCTTATCTTACCCCTTAAAAGCCCATGGTCTAAATGGCTGCCATAATGACCTTTACTAAAATGTAAATCTGATTCTCTAATGGTCTTGCTTAAAATCTTGCAATGGCTCCTTACTTCCTCCAAGACAAAAATCCAGAATCTTTACTTGATGTAAAAGAAGCAATCTGAGGCCATTTTCTTGAAAGACAACTGACAATCAGTCCTATATATCAGCCCCTTCGGACATTACTAGATTATACTTAAAACAATGACGTAAAATTATACAGTAAAGGTACAGTTCTACTCACCATATTTAATTTTAAAATCTATGAAGATTCCATTAGAAGAGATTTCCTGGAAGAATGTTTATATATGAGTGCTTAAATAAATAAAGGCCAGGAAGTTAGGAAATTATGTCACCGTACTTAACAGATTTTACAAGATGGCAAAACTTACCTGAGAAGTTAAATGAATTATTAAAAAATACAAGGTTAGTCTGGAGTGGCATGAAGTGTTAAATACAGGCCGTAAGGGAAATTAAACATTAAGAAACTTAAGCCAGGCTTACATAGTGCAGGAAAAACTGACAAAAATAGGGAATATAAGAAATTAAAAGTCCCCCAGTCATTACCTAACTTAGAGGTCACAACTGGAGACCACAGCTCGGATTTTGCTTGAAGGTAGATTTCATCTGGTCTGTACGTATTTTAGGAACTTCCAAATTTCAATATTCTTAGCTCTAAAATGACAGACCAGTGTCATCCCATGAACTGCTATTGGTCAGCAACAACTACAGAAATTGAGCTTCAGCTTTTAGCAACTTTATAGCAGTTTGGCAGCCTAATCATATGTCCGTTGAATCCAAAAAGATAGTTTAAAATGCATTATTCTGGTTTATCGCAATCCCTACCATCCCCTATTCCTATTTTAAGTCAGACCCAATCCAAGTGCCAGGTCCTGGTGGCACTTTAGGCCTCCTCTCTTCATTCATTAGATTCATTCACACATGGGGCAGGAGAACTACAACAGTTATGGTGTCTTGCCAAAGTCTCAAGAAACCTCACATATTTACACAATTAGATTAAAGCCAGTCACATTTGCCTGGTGACTTAAAATTTCTAAGCTACCCAAAAGACCTACAGCACATCACGTGTCTACTCAAAAGCTATTATTAGTACATCATGCTACACTTAGATACACATCACGTGCTACCCTTTTTCAGGTAGATGGACTAGAATTCCTGAAGGAGCAAGAGAATATAGAGGGGGCTGGAAGCAAGCTCAAATAGCCGGGAAATGTTGTATACAGCAAGTATAAATTCAAAACCATTCTACTTCTCTTTTTTTGGTTTATCCATCCTTCAAACCAATGTGATAATCTGCTTTCAGGTGCCAAGTGTTTGTTCCCCTTTAACAATTGCCTTTACAATTTCAACTTACTGAAGCATATCATAGCTCTGAATGCTACAATGCACAGAGCAATACCCTGATTTTCTAGAGCAATTATTTCACCAGAACCCAAAACACACCTTGTACTTACCTAGAAGTAAAGCTCTCAGCTTCCCTGATGATTTCCAAGTCTTTTCAAGTGTATTAAATACAAACTTAATCGTTTGACTTTTTTCCCTCCTCTATCATCATCATCATTTTTAAAGATCTCTCCCCACACATACTGAATTCATCTCCAGTTTATTGCAAGTAGTGAGAATGTAAAGCTGATGTTCATGACCATCCATATGTTAGTTGGAAGAATAAAACCAAGGCCAAGAGAATGCAAGCATAGCTGCAAAGCTAATCCTTCAAGCTTAATTACAGATTTAAATCTGTGAGTGTTTTGGAAATGGGTTATAAATTTTAATCCCGGACATTGTTATAGAAAACTTGTGTTCTAAATTCAGAATTAAGCCACAAAAGGGTGAGTGTTCACACTTAATACCCCTTGATAGGCTAACACATGGTAACATATGAGAAATATTTATTTATTGAATAAAAGTATGAATAAATGAATCAATCAACGAACTTGCTCTGAGACTCACTTGAAAGATTCCCCATGGTGGTTCTTTTCCCAAACCATTCCTCCTCCCCCAAGTGCAGATTCTGAAAGTGCCTACCTCACTGTACCATGCCAGATATTTGCTGCCCCTCAACCATCAGTTACTGGAGTACCCATGGTGAAGAACCATAGACTTGCTACAGTGAGGGGAAATAGGATTCCATTATGCCTGGTGGGGAACCCTGCCTGGAAGCTGACAACTACATGGAATTGACTCACAAGCTTCTGCAAGTAGATACAAAGCTAATGAGACAACATTACTCAACTTTGCCAAGGCAATGTAGAACAGGGATATGGCTAATTAAAAAAACAAAAAATAAAAATTTTCCACAATTGGGTTAATGTTCTTTATATTCTCCACACAAAGGTCTGCCTCCAAAGAGCCATTATATAGGGAAAATTAACTTCATTTTCATTGTTCACCATGAAACCCTGAAGTAATTCTAGATTGGGTAAATCTAGGAAGAGTTACCCAAACTAAAACTGGTCGAATCAATCCTGGCCATCAAAGGAGTAACAGATGTTATGGCCAGGCTGCCCTTACATTTTGCCAGAAAACTAAGTCATGATTTTAGACAGATTGCAACATTTTATGCAATATTCCAAATGGAGTGGTTCTTATCTTAACAGCTAACACCACAGAGCTGCTTGGGTGTGGAGGAGATTGTTTTGCATCCAGAACAAAGAAATCTGACATAGGCTAGGTATCCTTAAAAACCAGAAATTTTCTGGTGAACTCAAAGAACAGGGGACCACAATGTATTTGGAACTACAAGTAATTTCTGCAATATGAATATACCTCTGCAGATTGGTACCAAATAACCACAGGGAGGAAGGTAAAATATTTGTTTCCAGCTTGCTGCAAGGTGTTTTTATTACAAAGTCACTGGTAAGTGGTGAGATTTTTATTCAATAGCATTGCTTGTAGCCAGCATGGAATGTCTGATGAAGGTAGGAGGCATATTTTCCACTGTCCTTCATGCTTCATACAGCGTTTATGAAATTCTCTCCTATACAGAATGTTGCCCTGAGCAACAAAGTGATTTTTATGTTTTGGGGCAGCAACAGCCTAGTGCTACACCCTTCAGCTCTACCCATGGTTGAGGAGCCTTCTATGGTGTGAGATGAGGCATCCAATACTCCTCCTACACCATAGTTGCAGATGCTTAAAATCTTAAAACTTGTTATTTTGTGTATTACATGTAAATTTCAAAATAATCATGGGTGTTAAGCCATGATCTACTGCAGAAACTTCTGAACAGGAAATGGCCTTACCATTTATAACTCAGAGTTCCTCAGTTACCAGATTCTTATCTAAAAGTTGGTCTTATTGACTGGAGAAGAGATCCTGAGAATATTGATTACCAAAGTGGCTGTCAATCACAAAAAGAGAAGAAAGGGGAGGTTGGACTGCCAAAGCAAAAACAACGTGCCCACCCTGGATTACCTATGGCACTAATGAAGAGAGACATGTATCCAGAATCTCCAAACCCCAAATGTTGGCACTGTAGGTGTCCAAGGAGTATGTGCACAGAAGACACTATGCACACACAGACGACAAGAAAAATTAATTCTTAATTATCAGCTAAGACTACAGTGTCAAACCTCTGGTTTATCTTATATCTCAGCAAGCCCAGAACTCTGAGGCCTCTTTTTTGGCCCTCCGGGTACACAGCATGCTCCAAGCCAGCTTTACCTTGGTTCTACGAAGTCATTCTACAGGTGGTCTCCCACTGCTGGGGAAGGGAAGGTCCCAAGGTGAAGCAGCACTAAACCACCTCACTGCACCTGGTGGGAAGGAAGAGACACAAAATGTCCAAAAGAGAGATCATTCAAGAGACACAGATGTAAAGGGGACCTGCAGAAGAGAGAGCATTTAACTTCTTTTCCTGTCCCTTCTCAGAAACTGAATATGCTTGATTCACATCAGAATTCAAACTCCTTAGGGTTAGTGGAGTAAGTGAAGTGGGGAGTTTTGGTGGGAGGTAGTGAAAGAGGAAAGAATGGAGGCTGGAGCCTACATCTCTAAAGATTAGAGGGTCAGTAAATGCTTTGTATGTTAACTTGGCTGTAGATAAGTGCATAGGAAACAGGAGTCAGGGCTCAGGTTTACTCTTCTCTTAGTTGTCCTACTAATACAGACTTGAGAGCAAACATTCCACACTTGGCTATGCCACTGAACACCACTAGCATATTTTCCTCAGTAATTACAATGGACAAGGCAGAACTGGCGTAAAACCGGCTAATCTTAAAGTTTGCTGAGTGAATCCGTCAGTTAACTAATGCAGCCATGCCCAAATAACTCTAAGCATGGTTTCTTGATTTGTAAAAGGAGAATGAGTTAAGTTTCTAAAAGTACTTTTTCTTAATTTCTTAGCTCATAAATCCCATGATTTATAAATTGATAATTTATTTTAATAATTTTAAGGGATTGTCATGCTATACAGTAAGTAATATGTGGCGGGGCAAGGATGGTGAGGCGAGCAGTAGCTATGTAGGTACCACCCCCCTCCTGAGGCAGTAGCTACAAATGGGAACACTATAATCATAGAGCTAAGATACAGATCGTATCAAAACTCCCCAACCTCTTCCACTCCCATTCTCTTAATGAAATAATATGCCTCCCAGTATCCCACAGAAGAGTTCTGTGCAGTGTCTGGCATTGAGCTTTGGGTGGAGCCATTTACCCCACTTCAGCTCTTAATAGCTGTGAAAAGATTTGTTCAACCCCGATTGTTGATATTTCTCACGACCTGAAAAGACTGGGATGTTCAGATACAAACTGCAAACTCGGACCCCTCCAGCCTAGTAGTCTAAGTTATTCCTTAATGGGAAGAAGAGACGTTTTTTTTGTGAAGCTAACTGCAACTTAAATCTTCAGAGCCCCTTCATTTTTGTGGCTAACTATTGTGACCCTGAGAGGTTTTAGCAAGACGTTGAATTTGAAATTTTGCACAATTTTAACTTCAACCAATTAACACTATTACCCCTTTGCATTCTAACTTCCTCCCCTTTGCACTGTCCTAGGTGTTTGGTGGCATCAGAGTAGCCATGAGCATAACGGGATCCAGCTAAAGGAAATTT
Organism: Prionailurus viverrinus; assembly: GCF_022837055.1. NCBI lineage: Eukaryota > Metazoa > Chordata > Mammalia > Carnivora > Felidae > Prionailurus > Prionailurus viverrinus. The sequence goes on from NC_062561.1 coordinate 164,215,111, forward strand.
GAGATGCACAGTCATTCAACACGGGTTTGGCCTGGCTCCCAGTGACTTCTGTACATCCACAGATTTGTGCATTGCTAGTCCTCCTGATGCAGGAAGGGCTTCCAGGAATGACTCAGTGATGAATCATCTGCAGGAAGGTACAGGGACAAAGGCTTTATTGTGATTTAAGTACATAATTTGTGGAGAAATGAGGTTTGAAAATCCAGAGCCAGACACTAGTCTATGGAAAATTCTTCTAATCATCAGACATATAGAATTGCAATAAGGGGAACCAATTCTCATCTATGACTGATCAAAACTGAATTTTTCTATCAGAAATATAATCAATAATGCAGCCTATACAATTATGCAGCAACAATTTTGTGGAATGGTCCAAAAAAGAATTTATCAGCATTTCTGAGTTTGTAGGGCATAAACCTGAAGCAGTACTAACAAAAAACAAATATAGCTATATGTAAAGTCATGTTTTATTAATGCCAATGTATTAGATCACATGTTAGTACATATAATGCATTGTCCTGATAAGACCAGAGGTTCAGATGAAATGACATGCCAAAAGGCTATGAAGGCAACAAAACACCCTGAGAATACAAAGTGTTTCCATGACCAAACTCCTACACTTACCTATTCAATGTGTTTTATATGAGTAATTTGATTACAAAATTATGTGGCCCATTACAACATAGCACTAACTCTAACATACATTTAGCTTGGCATGTGCATTCCATAATTTCAGATTCCTTTTACTATTTTTTTTTCAGAATTATGGAGCATATCAGAATTTAAATGTATTAAGAAGAAAGTATCCAAGTAAAAGCCAAAATCATAACCAACAACAAAAAATATTTGTTAGCTGGTTTTTAAAAATGTTTAATTTGTGGCAATTTATCGTTCTAAATAAACATTCCTTTTCATATCTAATTTTCTATTTGTAATTTCCCATTCTTTTTCTTATGTTGGGGGGGGGGTGTCCAATCAAATTAAGTTTCAGGCTGCACAAAACCTGAATCTGACACCAAATTAAACCAGCTGCAAAGGTGTTGGGGTCCCTGGATATGCTGGCTCTACCATGTTGTGTAGAGCATGGCTGACTTTTGGGAAAATGGGCTCAGGCCACCCTTACTTCAGTGCATAGCTCTAAAGCCCTTATCCCAATGATGAAATCCTAAAAATTCTGAAAACTTAAAGATATGTTTATTATTTGGCATCAACACTCATTTGGCAACTAAACTTAGCTGGAACTGACATGAGGCTATTTACAAATTTAATCGATCTCACTTAGTATGAATATTCATATATTATTGTGGAAATATTAAAAATTTGAATTTAAGATGATGCACAAATCCCATGGGAGGTTTTAGAATTTATTTTTTTTAACTATTTTTTTTTTTTAATTCTGAAATACATGTAGATCTGGCGATCTATTTTTCCCCACAGTTGCCTCCCATGGGCAGGGACTTACGGAGTCAAGCAATCTGTTGGGGACTGTGATAAAGTTTGGGGAATATTTGATAGTACATGACTGGTGGATTCATGGGTATCTAATCCCTGCCCTGGGTTCCAGAAGATACTGTTCACAAAAGAAAACTGATGGAATGGAGGCAAAATTCCATCTGATTATTGGGGGTTGCTGATGTGGACTTGAAACCTACATTAGATCTACAATGTCTCTAAGCCCAAAGAAATGATCAGCACACTTAGGCACATACTAGTTGTGTGACCTTGGGCAAAAGCTTCTCTGTGAAAAAAATGCCCTCCCCTAGAAAACATTATTTTATATCATCCACTTTATATTTTTATATAACATAGGTATAAATATATTATCTACTTTATAGATTTGTTTTGAGGTTTAAATGGTATAATACAAGTAACATACTTAAAACAATGTCTTAAATGCTTATAACATATGGATACCTAGTAAAGTTCAGCAATTATTATTCTATTACAGATGAGGAGAGAGAGTAATGATAAGATCCCCAGAAGGGCCCACATCTACTTACAAAGCACACTCACTCCCTTTGAGCTATATTAACTAAGTTCTAAAAATGTAGCCCTGACTCCAATTGATACTTGTACACCAATGTTCATAGCAACATTATTCACAATAGCCCAAGGTGGAAACGACCCAAATGCCCATCAGCAAATGAATGGTATATACATACAATAGAATTTTATTTAGCCTTAAAAAACAATGAAATTCTGACACATGCTGCAGTATGTTGACATTCGGAAGGTGTTATGCTAAGTGAAATAAACCAGATGCAAAAGGACAAACATCGCAGGATTCTACTCACATAAGGTACCAAGGATAATCAAATTCATATAGACAGTAAGTAGAATGGTGATTGCCAAGGGATGGGGGGGAGGGAGAATAGGGGGTTATTGTTTAAAGGGCAGGGAGTTTCAGTTTGGGAAGATGAAAGAATTCCTGAGATGGATGGTTGTGATGTTTGCAAAACAATGCAAATGTATTTAATGCCACTGAACTATACACTTAAAAATGGTTAAAATGGTAAATTTTATATTATGTATTTTTAACACAACAAAAAAAAGGCTAAATAAATAAATAAATGTAGCCCTGGCTCTCTCCTCAACTGGCTTGTGAAGGTCCTCCAGCCCTCTGATAAGTCTACCTCTATTGACCTGAGTTTTCTCCTGTGTGCTCAAGAACGAATCTGTTGAACTGTAACAGAGTATGCATAAATTTGTCCTGTTCTGCTCCATCCGCTATTTACTGAGCACCAACATCTCCTATTGGAAACTGAAGTAATGAACCCAAGATGTCCAAATGAAATTGAGAAAGTTGTCTCCTTTTTTTTGCTTTTGCCTTCTGTAAAGGGGGTGTCAAAGTTATGATTCTTCTTCCTCAATTTCTTACAGTTTTTAGTAAAATATTTCTTTCTGGTTTTATTTACAATCCCTCAATCTTTTCCCCAAACCTCAACAGACTACTATTGTATACTCAAAGTTTTCTTCCCTTCATCCTCCATTTCATTAGTCTTGTGAGTCTGATTCTCTCTTCCCTTAGGCTATGTGGCTGATATTTACCTAGTATACACCATTACGGCCATGCTATTGATTAAATACTGAAATGGTCTTCATGGGTTGCATACTGCTACTGTCCTGTGACCCTGAGTGCCTCCTCCTGCCTCCCTAGCCACCCCAGCCACCCCAGGCCATCCCTCCAGGACCCCTCACACCTGGCACTATTCCATCAACGAGGAGTTAGCACATAGCATGGTTAGTGCTTACAGGACCACACCTCATCACCCCCAGCCAGTGGTCATTCTGATTGGCCAATGTCGTGTCTTAGCGGTTGTTAAATATTTTGAAATTGCCTCTGTCTGACATAGTCTGTTAGCTGGCTCCTTCACCTCTTAGAAATTGTCCTATTAAGTCATCAGCTATGCTCCACTTCATTAGTCGTCAAGAAAAGACAAATAAAGAATGGAATGAGATACCCCAACACATCCTACAGAATGGCTAGAATGAAAAAGAGAGTTTGCAAGGATGTAGAACACATGCAGTTCTCATACACCGCTGGTGGGAGTGCAGCTACGTGGGGAAATTGGTTACTGATATTTACTGAAGCTGAACGTATATGTGTTGGCACAGGTCATGACCCAGCAATTCCACGCTAAACAGGGAAATGTCTCTCTCTCTACACTTTGCCTCCTCATCTTTCAACAAGGGGATATTCCCCAGGGTTGTTGTCTACCTACAAGGAGACCACAGATACTGGTTGCCCACCCTTCTCATATCCACAGTGGGACAGCATTTTGATGTGCGCAGCTTTCTCAATCCTAGTGTCTCACAGGTATTTTTATAATGCAGCACTCCTCAATCACAGTAAAAAATTTCTACCTCCTCTCCTGCCTGTTTCTGTGACTTAATAAACTTTATAAAAATACCAGCACCCAGCATGGATTGCTGCCAAAGCTTTTTTGTTCTGTTCTCTACTTTTCCTCTTCAACAAGGATTCAATGGGCACTGCTAGTTCTCCTGTCTCTTTCTGGATGGAAATGTGAAGAAGGGACAAGCAGGAGAGCCACGTTAAAAAGGAGAATCCATAAATTAGATGGGTACCCAAACATTTAATGGTGGGTAGAGGCCAGAATAAGGGTGTAGCCTTGCTATTTTTTTCTCCATCCAGCTCTAGCTTCTTCATATTGGTTAGAAACATATCCTAGGGGTGCCTTGGTGGCTCAGTCAGTTAAGCATCCAACTTTGGCTCAGGTCATGATTTAATGGTTCATGAGTTCAAGCCCCATGTTGGGCTCTGTGCTGACAGCTCGGAGACTGGAGCCTGCTTCGAATTCTTTGTCTCCCTCTCTCTCTGCCCCTTCCCCGCTTGCATTCTCATTCTCTCTCTCTCTCTCTCTCTCTCTCTCTCTCTCTCTCTCAAAAATGAATGAACACTAAAAATTTTTTTAAAGAAATGTATCCCAGGTTTTGACATTAGCTTTTCTGATAATCTTAGTTTTTGGTGAGGTCTCTACTGCATTTAGCAGAAATATGCATCAAGTGACTCAGGTCAGACACCATTTAAAACCAGAGAACTGCTCCTTTTTAGATTATTCGGCAAAAGATCATTCCTATCTTATACATTTATATATTCCCCCCCAACCTTGACCCCAAAACCTCTCAGGTAATGCTGACAGAGTCTTTTCTGACTTAGATTTTTTTATGTCACTACTCCACACTCATTCTTCAAGTAATGCCTCCCCTCCACCATCTCATGTCAGGAGGATGATCTTTTACAATATTAAAACACCTTCAAACTATAGTAGCAGCAACAGACTCAATTTCCACTAAAAGCCCAAAAGAGTGTCACTCTTGCCTTTAGTAATTTGAATATCCAGCAGTAACCCAGCTGTTTAAATATTCAGGATAGCACTTTTGTCTTCTGATGGTTACAAGAAGCTATAATTAATGCCCCCAAAGGTATTAATATCAGACCTACGCCTTTCTGCAGAACAGCCAAATCCAGCTATGTCAGGCAGAAGAAGACCACTCGGACATGTTAGTCATCACAAGAACTACTCTCATACACATAACTTAGAAAATAAAGTGTAATATTGGCTTCAACTCTAAGGCATGGCCATATTCCAATACCTTACTTTTAAAACTCTGGCCTCTCTATTTGAAATCAAAGTTGGTATGCAGGTGGTGCCAATGGAACTTTCCCACCAGCCAACTGTGCCTGTAGGGAAGACAGGATTCCGATGAAGTCTCACCAGCTTTGATTATCATCCAGTGCTGGTGCCACAGAGCTGCCCTTTCCTACTTGTCAGCCCTCCAAGAGACACAATGGCTTCCATTAGGCAAAAGCAATACCACAACAGTTATTACAGGAAGGAAGAGACATTCATCACTGGAATATTTTAGCAAATGAATCACAACAGACTGGTGCCATAACTCACGTTCTAAGGCCAAGTACAAAAATTATATGGTTTATTTTAAGGCAGCAGCAGAGTAAAAAAAAAAAAACAGATTGAAAAACATATGATATCCCCTCCAGCTCAAAGCTCTATAAACAGCAGTGGCATTTGCAAAGTTCTGCGTGTCTTCTCAAATGTGGTTTCAGTTTTAATGTGTGTTGACATCTTTCTCTGTGTGCAGATTTAACTGGAAGAACAACAGTTTGTGCTTTTTTTTTTTCATTTTGCTACAGGATGAGAAGAATAGGGAAAGAACCCAACAATCTGTATTTACATTGAGCAGCTATACACTCTGAATGAACACTAAGATATGGTTTTCCTTCGGTGATTTCAAATTAGCATAATGAAAACATGCTTAAGCCATTATAACACAGAAGAGATGTACTAGCCGTGGTGGCTCTTTACATTCTCCTGTGGAGCAGAGGCAAATGAAATAAATAAATAAGATGACTGGAAAGGAATTTTCTTTTTCAAAACCAATGTATGGTAGAGGAACTGAGTGCCAGACTTCACAGAACCACACAAAGAACTGGAGCTTCGAATTGTAATTTCCAAAATAGTGGAGTAAAAAATTAAGGAGCTCTAACATGAAACAAATTTAGGAAGAAAGAGAAAGAAACAGCATGCCAAGAACTGTACTGATTAGGAAGTGGGCAATTTAATTTCTTCAGGAGAGTAAATCTCCAACATGAATTAATTTGCTTCACGCTGAGACCTGCTGGTTTTTCTTCTTTCCTCAATCACTGTTTATTTCACAAAATCAGCACTCACCTATCTTCTTTGATTATTTAATTTTGGGAGGATTTTCCTTTCACAAAGCAGTTAGCGTAGCTAAACTCACTCTGCATGCCATGTGTAAACACATTATAATGGCCTGCCTAGGTGTGGAGATTATTTATTTCATCTTGGAGACATTGTTTTGACGTTCTACTTCCCCTCAAGTGAAATCTCTCAGTGACATTGCTGAATCCACTTCCCACAGAATACATCTTTCATTGACATTTGCCAAATGCACAGGTTCTGATACAAAATCCGGAAAGCAGTATTCACACCATGGCATACATATTCTTATTTCTAAAGAAGTGAGTGGGTCATGGGAGATAGCCGATATCACTTGTAAATAATACACAAAATGCCATTTTAAAATGAAAATAGGCATTGACGTCTTTGTTAGTAACTTCTCTGTGGATGTCTAAACTCTCCTGAGTTTTCATTTTATGCACGTAGGTCAATGTAATAGCAAGGTTTATTAGAATTCAAGGCTATGCCTTTTTTAAAAAAAGGAGGCTGGTATCTCAATGAATTTCTTCTGGCAGAATATTTAGACAGAGATTATTAGAAATATGGTACACTTAGAAATAAACAACTAAAGATCCCCTTAGAAGTGCCACAGAGTTTGTTTTTAACTTTGCCTCAAGGACAAGCATATAGCCTCTCCTTTAATCTTTGTTTCTGCTTCTTTACTGCTTCTGATTAGTGACCTCAATTGAGACTCATTGCTCATGGCAAAGGCTGCTAATGGATTGTTTGAGCCTGAATGTGTTAGGATGGAATATTCCATCTCCCCAGACCCAAGGCCAGGGCTTTTCCACCTCCAGGACATTCTACTCAGATTTCTAGATAGTGATGATCAGGTTATTCAAACTGAGTGCTTTTTCACTTTTTAAAAAACAAAGTTCTCCTTTATCATGTTCTATATAGTGATATTTGTGGTCATTATATTCAAAAGCACACTGTTGGGCTGCCTCGATTTGAGCCAAGGCATTTTCTTATCAAAACCCATGCCAGGAGAGATCAAATCAGGAAACCAAATATTCATATAGATCTTCACAGTGAACTTTAATCATGAGGTAACCGCTCAGATTATTAGTCTATTGTAATTACGTTTATATGTTTTACTCACATGCTTCGTCACTTAAGAGACATGAAAATGCTATTCATCGTTGCTAGGAGATGGGTGACTATGGCAACAGTGTGGGACAGAGCCAGATGCAGCGCCTCAAGCATAGTCAGGTTTAGGCTCCGTTTTGATCTCTAACTGACTCCATAGCAGTCCTGTCCAAAGAAGCCCCAAATCGCTGCCTCTTCAGCTTGTTTCAAAAGATACACCACATGGCTTCTTCTCGCACACATCAGTTCTCCCCATTTAACAAGTGTCTTTTCAGTGCTTAACTGTACACCATGAAGTTGTCTGGAAAAGAGAAAAGCTGGATAACAAGGGGATTATCACTATTTAGCTGTGTTTTCATACTGTTATTAATTTAGTTCAGATCCGGTGCCATATGCTTGTCGTCATCATTCCACTGAACTCCTAGTGACTTTCATAGAAGTTCCATGCAAAGAATGAGAGCAACATATGGTTCTAATAGTGGTTTGTTCATTCCTCAAAGATTTATGGATGTTTTAAAGTCATTAATCGTTATCATTGAGACACCCTTCACTGGGTTCAGAAGGAGTACTTTCACTGATTTAAAGGAATCCTCACCATGCAGCCATGTCTAGTATGAAAAATAATGTTTGTTTTTCCTTAAAATCTTGGAAAGAAAAGAAAATTACTGATTTATCCCTCTTACAATCAAGGAAGGTGGCAGCAAATTACAATCATCAATGGTCATAGGAAATGGCCATTATATCTAGTATTCTAAAAGTAATTTGCTATTGGATCATGAAAGTCTTAACGGATTTACTCATCATTTTCATGATGTCACTCACCTTCAAAAAGCTATGACTCCCTATCGTCCACCACATCAAATTCAAATTCCTTCACCTGGTCTTCCTCTACTTGGGCCCCAACAATCCATCGAGGATAATTTATTCCCCTACATAAATCTTTCCTCTGACCATATTAGAGGAATTATCTCACTATCTCTCCCTTCCCACTGTTATTCAGATAGATAATCTCTATTTCCATTTCTGTACCTATGTGGCTGCCATTTCCTAAAATGTCTTCTCCGTCATGAATGCTCATTTTGGTCCAAATACTTATCAGGTATCTTCCATGGGCATGATGAGAGCACCACACCATCTAATAAGGGCAACAGATCCATAAAACTCAACAGTGGACCTCATTTTTGAAGCGTTCACTGTACACAGGACTCACTGAGACCCTACTCCCTATTTAATAATGTTCAGAATCTTGTCACTGTCATCTCTGGCCAACAGATCAAAGACCTGAGTCCTTGCTCAAATGGTCAAGGGTAAATGATTTGCCCAAAGTCAGAGAGCCACTTAACAGTAAAACTGAAACTACAACCTAGGTCTGTCTCATTTAAAAAATGGTACTTAATCACACTGCTGTTTTCACACAATGAGATACTTTCAGTAATGTAAACATGTATTTCATAAAGATAGGAACCACTAACAGAGAATGATCCACTCCATTAGGGAGGGTCAGAGAAGAGTCCCTAGGGTTTAGAAAGGGGGTAATTTATAAATAAGTAGTTTTACAGTGAATTTAGTAGGCAAAATACATTTTTGGAAAGGGGTTGAACTTAGAATTTTAAATTCTTTTCAGCTTCTTTTAATACCAGTCCTATCAACTTCATGCTTTCCTTTATCAAAGTGCAACTCAACGCCTACCTCTTTCCTACTGTTGTCAGTCTGCACATTGACCTTTGCTCTTTTCATTCTCCTCTAAACTCTAATGGCACTTCTTTTGCAGGAGCCCCTTAGGTCTTGATTAGATACTGTTTTATGCTGCTCTCAGTTTTCTGCACCATTCAAACACTGAGGACAGTAACCACATTTTTATCTCTTTTGTAGCTTCCAAAGCACCCAGAGCTGTATTAGAAACATCCTTGGTGATCTGCATGTGCCACTGATTGGCAATAAGTCCTCTATCATATTTATAGGTTGTAAATTCTTTCATGCATGCAATCTTCTTGGATATTCACAATAACCCAGAGAAGTATGCTGTGTGCTGTTTTTCATCCCCATTTTGCAGACTGGAGGAAACTATAATTTAGAGTAGTTTGTTGGAAAACCCAGAATCACCCTGGCAGTAAACAAATGAGACATTCAGTAAAAGAATCTAGGTGCTGTCTTCACTATACAATTCTTAATTCAGAGCATGATGGATAGATGGGCTAACTTCCATATTCTGGAAGATGTATCAAGTCTCATATCCACATTATCACCAGTGAGTCTGTAATATGATTCTGTCTTCATATAATAAGTGTCTAGCCAATTTTATCTCAGAGAAGTAACTGCAAAATATTTCACTTACGCCATTCAACCACTTGATAGTTGAACAAAGAGCAAAGAAAGGGATTTTGAAAATGTGCATAAAGTAGCATGGCGGTTACTCTTGTCCACTTGAGAATCAGCTTAACAAGTCTCATACAGACTGCAAACAGCAGGTGGGTATTTCCCAGCCATCTGCTGATTTCTCCAATTGAGAGCCCTTGAGAAAGTCACTAACATGATTGTGAAAGGGATGAACAGTCCTGCTCATTAATCAAAGACTGCAGGAAAGTAACCAAACTTGACTCTCCCTGCTGAAGGCTGGGCACACCGTCAAAGCCCAGAAGGAGGGCACGATGTAGGATAAAATGTCTCCTCTACTCAATGCAGAACTTGCTTTCACTACCATGGAAAGACCCTCAGTCAATGGCCCTAGGTGAATCCACTGTGAACACACATCCTGAATGAAGATCAGAGCCCTAAGTGAGCCCTTTAAAGGGCCTCTTTGGCAGAACACTGTTTTATCTCATCAGAAGTCAAACCTGAAATTATCTTGACATTTTTAACTGATGAGGGAGCAGGTAAGCATGTTATAAAGCATTCACTGAGTCTCAAAGGGCTTATTGGATCTTCCATCTGGCCCGCTCTTCTGCCCCCAGACCCAGAGATAATTCTCCAATATTGACCACTGGGACAGAATTCAAAGGAGATATGTGAGTTCCACTTACCAGTGGTTCTGTTCAGAAAATTTGAGTCTAGCTGCTTCGAAGTGTGTCTGCATTTAACACTCCGAACCCCCTTCTCCATTGTCTTCCTTCTCTCCTTCCCATTATTCTACACATGCACCCAACTACATGGCTTTAAGATAAGGGATTTGTCCTATTTCTTTTTCTTTCTCCACTGACACCCCTCCAGAATGCATGTAATGTATGGTCAGGTTAATAACATTTACTAAAGACAAGGCATTTGATTCAATTGAAGGGAAAAAAATAAAATTAGCTTAAACAAGTGTGGAAAGAATTCAATCTCACTAGTAAACAAACAAAAAAACTATATACCACTTCTACCTATATACTTGGCAAAGCTCTTTTAAATTTCTTTTTTCTTCTTTTTTAACAAAATTTATTTTGTATTTTGTAATGAGATTTCTCAGTGCCAGAGCCACTTTGTAAATAAATTGCCATAAGTTATTCAATCCTGATTAAATTCTCAATGACATGCTGTTCTCTACTTCAGATCAGCTTCCCACCTCAGAGATCAGGCTTCTTATTCCTGACTTTGTCCCAACAGTTTCCAAGTTTTCCCTGTTCAAATCTCTCTTGATCCTGGTAATGATTTCTTCCTCTCTATTGGATCTCTCAACCCTCTCGTCCACACCAACTGCACCACAGCCCAAGAGGGTTTAAAGGCACTCTTTGGGCACTGCCTGCTCCAACCCCTTTCCAACATTGTGCCCATCACAGTGCACTCCTCACACTCAGCTTCTTTTTTTTTTTTTTAAGTTTTTAGTTTTTTTTTTTTGAGAGACAAAGCAGAGGAGGTGCAGAGGAAGGAGGGGACGGAGGATCTGAAGCGGGCTCTGTGCTGACAACAGTGAGACCAATGCAGGGCTTGAACTCATGAACCATGAGATCGTGACCTGAGCCCAAGTCAGATGCTTAACCAACTGAGCTACCCAGGCGCCCCCACACACCCAGCTTCTGATGTGACTATAGACTTACTGATTCATCTTGATTTTCCTTTACTGTGCTAATTAGCTCACATAAAATATTTTTGATATTTAAAAATACCAGAACAATTCAGAGGCACCAGGATGGCTCAGTTGGTTAAGCGTCTGACTTCAGCTCGAGTCATGATCTCATGGTTCGTGGGTTTGAACCCCATGTTTGGCTTTGTGCTGACAGCTCAGAGCCTGGAACCTGCTTTGGATTCTGTGTCTCCCTCTCTCTCTGCCCCTCCCCTGCTCACATTCTGTCTGTCTCTCTCTCTCTCTCAAAAATAAATAGACATTAAAAAAATTGTTTTAAATAAAAATACCAGAACAATTCTTGTTTTTTCAGTCAATATATCCCAGTTTGGGAGAGGGGATGAAAAGCCATTCTGTATCTGCACATAAGTTATTGACAGAAAAGCATTAACTTGCCTCATGAGCACTTCAATTAGTTCTCAAAGTACATCTTTCTTACACTACCTTCTCTGCTTTTATTTCCATGAAGAATACATTATTTCCTTCCTCAAAAGGCTATGGCAGTAAGAAATGAGATGAAAGCAGCACACACAGTATGCATCCATGTTGCCCTGGAAGGTACTGAATGTGTTTCCCCTGAGTTCCCTTCCTTTGAGTTTCACGCTGTTATAAATGTTACTTTCCAAAGACTACTAAAGATTCTTTTCAAAGTGACCTGGGAACTTCCAAATCAATCAAACTCTATTTTTTAAAGATGGCAGGAATGTTTTGTGATAACATCTAAAAATACATTTTAATAGAACCAACATTTATAGCGGCGTGGATAAATTTATAAATTACATTGTCAGAATCTCAATTTTATTTATGCCAAATTGAAATATAAAGCACCGTATGGGGTATCTGGGTGACTCAGTTGGTTGAGTGACCAACTCGTGATTTTCACTAAGGTCATGATCTTGTGGTTGGCAAGTTCAAACCCCACATCCAGCTCTGCCCTGATAGTGTAGAACCTGCTTGGGATTCTCTCTCTCCCTCTCCCTCTCTCTCTCTGGCCCTCCCTCTTTTCACACAAAATAAATAAATAAGCTTAAAGAAAAAGAAAATATAAATAGCATATACAAATGAACTCTTAGAAAACTCAAATACAATATTATGTACCTGTTTCAATTTGTTTCCCCACCACCATCATATGTAAGGACAGATTAAGCCCTGAGTTATGTTCCTATTTAGTTTTCCTATCCAATTTCTGTTCTCGATCACTTTAAGCAGAGAGGATTACTCAAGGGCAGGTAACCAGAGGGAAAATAGGTAAAGCAAAAAGCCTGTATTATCTTCATATTAGAGTATTCATATTGAGTAAGTGAATAATTAAGAGTTAACAATACACGGGCGCCTGGGTGGCTCAGTTGGTTAAGCATCAGACTTCAGCTCACATCATGATCTTACAGTTTGTGTGTTCAAGGCTGACGTCAGGCTCTGTGCTGACAGCTCAGAGCCTGGAGCCTGCTTAGGATTCTGTGTCTCCCTCGATCTCTGCCCCTCCCCCGCTCATGCTCGCTCACTCTCTCACTGTCTCTCTCTCTCAAAAATAACAATTAAAAAGTTAAAAATTTTTAAAAAAGAGTTAACAATACATTTCTTATTGTTTTTGTAGATTAATATTTCCAATAAAATAATCAGTAATGCTCTCTAAAGCACACACCTAAGAAAACACATTTAACTTATCAAGCTTTATTGTTATTACTTACATTAATTTAATGTAACTTGGAAAAACAATCACACTATATTTTAAACTTCTTTGAAATTGTATACAAAATGGACTCCCTTGCACAAAAATATGGATTCAAAGTGATCTTGGTTTACATAAGTGATTTTAATTTAAAAAAAAAAAAGGCAGGGCATTTGCTGAACTCTAGGAGATTTGTTTTTACTGCCCTTCACTAGTGTGTTTAGGCATTCTTACTGTTAAGAATTCCAGAATGGTCTATGTATTTCTTAAGAAAATGAGCTTGACAAATAATCACTAAATGAGTTTTTATTCTGCAAATTGATAGTAAAGTAATAGTTTCTATTTGCCACCTGATTTTCTCTTTATTTTCCAACAAAATTTAAAAATAGGTGGATTCATCCATTAAAGCATTAAAACACATCCTCAACTGAATCTACAGTCAAGTTTAATTGAGAAGAAATACAAAATTATCCTCTAACACATAAGAGGCTAATCATATATTCTGGATATAATGGGACAGCCATAATTTCAAATATTTGGTCCATTGATGTGTCCCAATTTTTGATCCAAGATATAGGATTATTCCAACCATATGATTGTGTGGGTTGACATTGACTGGTTACTTTCAGTTAGTGCAGAAATACTCATTTCCAGAGGTTAGTTGGAACGCAGCATATGCCAGCTACGTGGTGGCTTCCAGAAAGTAGGTGGGGGAGGGGGATGAAATAAATGAATGGGACCAAGAACACTTACTCTTATCTTGATGAGCACTGAGTAATGTATAGAATTGTTAAATTATTGTATTATATATCTGAAATTAATATAACACTGTATGTTAATCATACTTCAATTAAAAGAAAGAAAAAAACAATGAAAGCATTCTATGAGAATCAATTGATTATATGGAATTGGCAATAAATGGTGTTGCATATAAAAATAAAATAAACTCTGTGAAAAAACACATATGCCAACCATGTATGAGGCAGCTCTTGAATAACTTTACAATTTCTGTATTATAGCTTTGCCATCCTCATATAGAGAGTTTCTGACCACAGAAATGAATTGCAAATTTTTCTGAAGGCAACTCATCTTGGTTCCGCATAATAAAAACCAGTAAGGCAGTGTGTGTGGTGCAAAGTACATGTCACTTTGTGATTACAAGGTTTTAATTCAAAATGTTCAAAGCAAATTTTTAGTAGAGCAAACTGAATCAGATGTTCAAATGTCATGTACTCTGACAACTTTTGTCTCCCCTGCACCAAGATAATGGACTTCAAAGCCAGAGAGACGTGGCTTCTTCATTTCCTAGCTGCAAGATGTTTCCAAAACTTAGTTAACCTCCAGAACTTTATTTCCTCAATGGCAAAGTGGGGTGAAGAGTTTACAGAATTGCTGGCAGCTTTAAATGAGCTAAAGAAATGTGAGAATGTCTGGCGTGTTGCCTGGCATATAGCAGATACCCAATAAATGTTAGTTTCATTTTCACAACTCCAAAATACTTTAGTAATATGTCCCTTCATTGTAATTCTGACCTTGCATTTTACATAAATCCTTAACTTTGAGAAACTTTTACAATTTAGATACCAACTTTCTCAATAAAGTTGACTGCTTAGCTCTTCTATGTGATTTCAACAGCAACAAAAATCCCCTTGACTTCAAAAACAGTTCTCTTTGCTATGCTCATACCTAAAGCTCCTAAATTTTATCGAAGACAAAGGCATTTATTCTAGAATTACAGATAAATCCAAAAATATAAATCCCCCAGAGACAGATAGCACCATGACTTCAATTCATACCAGGCTCTACATGACTGATAACAGACACTTTTCTTTGATGAATGGGCAGAGCAGGAGTGAGAGCACAAGGAAATGCAGAAATCTGGGCTGGAAAGAGGGTCTGCCAAGGGAGGAAAATGATTTTGAAATAAGGGACAAAGACAAAGACAAATTTCAACCACACAATTTTTCCTCTAGACCAGATTCTGCAAAAAAAGATATGATTTACATCACAATGACTTTTTAAAAAAAACAACTTTGGCCTGATGGTGGTAGAGAATCCAGTTTAAAATATAGACTTGACCATGGTGATATTTTCTGCTATTACTGATTAGCCCAGGGCATGTATACGATCAGAGATGGTATAATTAGAAATATGTCAGTGTCCACAGTGTGCTAGCCTCTGCCCACAGGTGTTGCTAGCAGGTAGATCCGTGGGTATCTTTAACATTCCTAATTTAGTGTTAGGAATTGGTATTTTCAGGCTTGTTTTCCCAATGGGTGGAGGAATGAATAATTGAACTATTGAGTGGAACTTACAGAGAAGCTACAGAAAACATTAAATATCAAGGTTTTCACACCAATCAGTGCTTTCAACCCCTTGCCCTCTGGAATGGCTAGGGCCTCCAGTGGATGCTCCGAAATTATTCTGGACCTACCAGTCAGTCAACCAAAGAAAGAAACCAAGAGAGCAAGAGGGTTTTGGGGGGTTTTGTTTTTTTTCTAAACCTAACATAAATGACTGTTTGCAATATGCTTCAGCCCAAGATACCTAATCCTCTACTTTAGTTAGGAGCGGTAGCCTGGTGGCAGAATATCAGATGATTTAAGCAAATTCTGAAAGCACTAAGCTGTCAGACTTGGGTATTTATGGTCTTTGATTGCAAACTTGGAAAGAACAAAGACCATGTCATGTATATTCTGAACCAGCACTCTATGGATACTCAGGGAATATTAAACAATAACATTTTATTGTAGAAGGCCTTTAAATGTCCTCTCTGACAGTCAGGCCAGTCTCCTCAAATGGTATTACATATTTTGTATTCATTCTGAAGCCAGAGCCTTCCTTGTGGTAAAGTGTTCTTCCTCTTACATCTCCCCTGAAGTTAATAAAACCCCAGACATCTTTCAGTAAAACAAAACTAAATATAATTTCTACCTAGAAGCTATCTCTGGTTATTCCAGTTTACCCTTAGAACTTTTTTTTTGTTATTAAAGGCTGTATAATGATATGATACTTTGAACTCTTATGTTTCTTCCTTGTTTTAATCTTGATATTATTTCCTTTTCTTAGCTGTGCTACTGGTTCACTGTGGTAAGGATCATGTCCTACCATTCTAATACCAATCCCATTCCCATTTATTCTTAGCCCTTGGCATGTGATTTTTTTTAAAGATATTTTTTATTTATTAATTGAAAATCAGTTAAATTATTAAAATCCACACATATCAGCATTTGTTATGTTTGTGTCCCCTTTCCCAAATTTATATGTTGAAGCCCGAATCCTTTATGTGACTGCAGTTGGAGACAGGGCTTTTGAGAAGGTGATAGAGGTCAAAGGGGGTCTTAGGTAGAGTCCTAACCTGGTGCCCTTATTAGAAGAAGAAAAGATACCAGAATTCTCTTTCTAGAAGGCAGCCATCTCCAGCCAGGAAGAGAGCTCTCACTAGAAACCAACTGTTCAGGACCTTGATGTGGGACTTCCAGCCTCCAGAACTGTGAAAATAAATGTCTATGTTCAAGCGACCCAGTCCATGGTATTTTGTTACGGCAGCCCAAGCAGACTAATGAAACAGTTAAACTGTTTTGAGGAAGTTCATTATGCATGTTTTCAATTTCAAGAAAGAACTATATTCAAAGCCATCAGAAATCAATTCTCTGGTTTAAGTGTACAAAGAAAGAAAACCTTTGGGAAATTCTGGTTAAAAAACTTTGCCTTTCACCTTCAGTAGTGTAGTGCCAATTTTAGGAAAAGATCATGAAAAGAACCAGAAAAATTCCTTATACATTTACGAAGGTAAACAAAGTCAAAACAAACATCTAAAAAACAAAACCACTAATTATAAAGTAATAAAATCTACATGACATTTATATAAATTAAAAAAATAATTTTATAAAAAGCTTTCAGAGGAAGTACTTCTCAAATGTTGGCATTAATTTAAAAAATAGGAGATGGTCTTAAAGGCCCAACCCAACAGTCTTTTGTAACCAGTAGGGGGCAGCAAGGCACCCCAGATCCCTCAGTGTCTGAAACTTGAGGGAGTCTTGCCAGGTCGGCCAAGAAATTGTCCAGGGGAGCAACAGGAGGCAGGGCAAGCAACAGATATGCAGAAATAAAGAAGCCAGACAGTTGGGATAAGGCATTAGAAAAAAGAGATGGTAGAAATACCTAAGTCAAAATTACCTGGACACCAATGCAGAGCTTTGAATTAGAACTGAGAATATGTATGCTTCTAGAAATCAGTATGTGTCAGCACTTCCTTAATACCCCTACCAAATTCACCAAAATAATACAGAATGTTTGGGATCATCCTGCCCTAATTTCTCAGAGTTTAAATCTGAGCACTCTTCCTTTCTCTTGTACTCATTGCCTTTAAGCCGGCGCAGGAAGTAGCTCTACAACATTTTGAATGGTTCAGTGGTCTAGGATGAAGGGTAGGTTCACTATTTCTCCCCCAGGAAAAGAGAAGAGAGACTTTCAGCACTGCATAACTGTAGAAAAAACCAGTTGGTTCCAAAACTAGACTACCTTTTGCCTAACAGAATATGCCCAGAGAATTAGGCCCTGGAAGAAATTAAGCTAAATCTAAAAGATCTCAGGTAATGTCAAAATTTAGAATTGTTAAATTCCTTACCACTTTCCCTATACTAATATGGCACCTTTTTTGTAGTTACTATGCATTTGATAAACACAAAGAAAGTTGATAAATTGTTTGCTGGTTAGTTGAAAAGATTGTGAGAAAATAGATAAATTTTCTCAGCCACAAACTAAGAGCTTACAGTTTTCCCAACTTGCTGAAGTAACTTCATAATGTTTCTGCGAGAAATGTTTCAGTAATGAAAAGATTATAGAGATCCAGAAGGAAAAGGAGCAGTGCTTTTTTTCTGATGAATGTGACTTCCTTGCTCTTTCTCCACTAAGCAAATTCCATGTTGGTCATAGCAGAAGGATTAACTTCCACTGAGGACCATGATACAAAAAAGAAAGTGGAGTAGGAAAAGAAAGGGGGAAGGGGAGGAGGAAGAAGAAGAAAAGGCAAACCAACAAACAAATAAGATGCAGTACATATCACCACATCTGTCAGGCACGAATATTGGTACTAAATTTTCAGAAATGAAAGCTTATACATATTCCACCCTTTTCTGGCCTCTGACTATCTTAGTCTCAGAAACATGAACGAACTCTTCTGTTGGGATTAAGGAAAAAAAAATTCCCCTCAAGACTTGACTTCAGCCTGCAGTGAATTTTTATGATCAAGTTATTAACCCCTGAAAAATGGGATTTATAATGGAAATACCGATAGATTCTTAATGGTAGCTGTGCTGGCAGGCACCTATATATTAGCCTTAATAATGTCACATTATAAAACCAAAGTGATTGAAAACCTACTAAGTTACACTTAAGGAATCCCTGCTTCAGTAGTTTTTGATATGTCCCTCATGTGAATGATTTTCCAGGCTGTTCTGAAGACTAGCGTCCTATATTTTTGACAATTAGAGTTGCAAAATCATATAGGACTTTGTGAATATCGTAAACTTAGAACGGCATATTTATTTCTGAATGGCTCGAGATTCTGTGGTCCTTTTCTATTTAGGAAATTTACCTGCATAAAAATCCTGAGTTCTCCAGCCATGAATTCTATAGCCTGAGGCCTTTCTTCTTTTCCTCCCATTTTTATACATTTTATTCTTATTTCTAGTGGCTCATTGCACAGATGAAGGGGATAACAATGTAATTTCATGAGCAGTGACCAAAAAGAAAAAAAAAATCCTTGACTTGGGTGGATAAGCAGACTCTCCACGCTGTTAGTAGAACTACAGCTGGATGCCAGACTTTCATTGGCTTAATCTCGTTACATAACCTATTCCCTGCAACTGTCTTCTGTTATGGCCTGTTTTATGTGACCTGACAGCGCATATACAGATGTAGCAGTAAATACATGCTGCCAATGCTTAAACAAAAATTTTCCCTATCATCATGTTTATCAGGATAAATGTGTTGCCAGATATATTCTTCTTCCTGAGTTGATATAAGCAGAGCATGGCAAATGTCATCCCTCCCTCCTCAAGGGGCTCTTCTGAAGATCTCATTTGGCATTTGAAAACATTGAACACGGTTGAATAGATCCAGATGCATTCTCTAACAGAAGTTACAGAAACATGGAGGCAACTTTATCCTGCCAATAATTGTATTATTTCAGGGCTATTCTGACATGGAGCAGGAAATTCAAAGCACTTTTGCCCTGAACCAACTGTAGCACACAGCACAACAAGGAAAGTCAAATCAGTCAGAGAAAGTTTTGAAATCCTACGCTTTATGGCCTTTGGGATGTGGGAAGCTGTTTTCCTGCATTTTTCAAGAACAATTAGAAAAAAATCATGTAAACATCATAGATTTAGATTTGTGTGTGTGTGTGTGTGTGTGTGTGTGTGTGTGTACACACAGATACATAAATACAACAGCAATAGTACCAGTACATTTATGCATCTCCATTACAAATACTATCCTAAACAGAATTTGAATGGATGGAGTTTTCCCTTAGCCTTTATAAGCCACTGGGAACAATGCAAGAATTTCAAGTAACCACCCAGCTTTCCATTTTCCATCACTGAAAAGCTTACCCTTTGCGTGCAAATCTCTCGCTGTGGCTGACGGCTGTAAGCCCATTATATTTCAACTGCCATCTGGCAGCAGAGATTCAATCCATTGCTTCAATCACAGTGGCCTGTCTTCTCTAGCTCTGGGAATTGCACTAAAGTGTGTGATTTAAATGTCTTCACTGTCAAATTATTGTTGTTTAGTTCATCAAGATAAATTTAAAAAAAAAAACATGGGGAAAAATATGCCCTAAAGAGTATCATTTGTTGTAGGGAAGAAAGTATTTGAAAACCAACAGTTGCTGAGAGACCTCAAATTAGTTTTATTCATAATGCTAGGTTTGCTAAGTGTGAGGTAACAGAATAATAATTACCAAATAAGCCAAATGCTTAATGTATAAAAGGCCCAATTCAAACATTTGGGTGGAAAAATGTAGTGTTTTAAACAATGAGAAGTTTATAAAATCTTTGCCTTTTTGCTCACCACCCTCCCAAGATCATTTCTAATTCATTTTGCAGTACATTTGCCAGGCGATCGTTCTTTACCAGGCACTGTGAGAGGTAGTGGGAATAGAAAGATAAATAAGACATGGTCCTTGCCTTCTAGACACTAGTAAAAGTAAGAGAACAGCCTTTGATTTATGACTTACTAAAAGTCACTTCTTTGTCACAAAAGAAAACACAGCTGACAGTGGCAAACTGGGGAAAACATGGCTGCCAACTTCCCATAATCATGCCTGGCTTTTGCTAGGTTTCCCTGCACACCACGGCATATACTACCAGAGGATGCCTACAGTTGTTCTCAACTTTTTATTTACCCAGATGTGCCTACGTGATGTGACACATCCTTATCAGCAATTGTAACTCACTTGGCCAGTAGTTTTCTTCCTTTATTTTTTTAAATGTGTCTTTATTTCTGAGAGGGAGGGAGAGAGAGAGAGAGAGAGAGAGAGAGAGAGAGAGAGAGAGAGACAGCACATGTGCATGTGAGCAGTTGAAGGGCAAAAAGAGACAAAATCCCTAGCAGGCTTAGCACTGTCATTGCAGGGCCCAATGCAGGGCTCAATTCCACAAAAGAAACTGTGAGATCACGACCTGAGCAGAAATCAAGCATCTGATGCTTAACTGACTGAGCCACCCAGGTACCCTGGCAGTAATTTTCAATGGTAGCAGTGGGAGAGTGTCCACAAAACTGTTTAAAAAAGCCTACAGCTGGTTTTGATTGTGCACTTAATCCCTGCCTTGAGAATGGGTGCTCTACCATGTAGAATTGAACAGTGCAAGGCAGATGAGTTTCCATGTGTGTCCCTTGTGTAACTAAGAAAGACAATTGAGAAGCTAACTATGAGCTTCATGTATAAATTGGCCCCCTTCACCCTCTCCCCTCCAGGGAACACAGGCTTTCTATTTATGCAGAGCAGTTTCTCTCTCTCACCTGCTCACATTACTGTAAGTTCTTTGGCTCCATATTTTTCTAGGCTTCACTGCAAACAATACAATTTTCAGATTTGGGATTTGTATATTCTTATTCCACTTTTGGGAGAAATCCAACAGAATATCTGGTAAAGCCCAGGACCCCTAAGTTTACATGAGCCAGGTCTCCTGGGCTAGTCAGAGAATGAGACTCACTCAGACATTACTATAAAATGGAAGTTTGGATAAATTAGACTAAACATACAGAAGAAGGATTGGAAAAAAAATCAAAGGGGCAGAAGCTATCATAAGTTACTGTGTTTAAGTTATGAAATTCTGATCTCCCCATTGGAGCAGAGACAGAAAAGAAAGGAAAAAAAAAAACAAGTGAATTAAAGGTTCTCACAAAGGATATTGGTTGACAGAAGGATTTCCAAGAGATAAATCCTGTTCCTATCTCTGCTCCACAGTAGAGCTACAGGGAGAGTGGATCATTTCACTTCAAAACTCTTCCATAGTTCCCATCATCTGCAAAATGACAGCCAACCAGCCAGTCTAATCAATGAGGGGACAGGTGGCAGTGCATGTCCTGAACCCATTTGTCTGCTCCTGTCATAGCTCTGCCCCATGTCCATCTATATCTGGCTAAGTCAAATTGCTTGCTAATCTGTGCACCACAGCCCTCTCCTCCCATGCCCCATGCTGTTTTCTCCTTCCACGCTTTGGCTCCTGCTATTCTGTCTGATAGAAATCCCTTCTTCACCTTCCTTGGTCTAGCTGGACCAAGGTGTTTCTACTCTTCAAGACTTCCTCTGGTCATCTCCTCTGGGAAGCACCCTGTTTTCCCAGTTTGGCTGAAGACCTCCTTCTTTATATTCCCACAGCATCCAAGTGAATCTATGTCTTACCTCCTACTATATTTATATTTAAGTCATCTGTTTATGCGCGCATTTCTTCATCTAGACTGTCAGTTCTTCAAAGCTAGTAAGCTAAGTGCAATGCCTGGAGTGTAATAGACTTCAAATAAGTTGGTCTTTTGTTTGTATACTAAACTTAAAAGCAAGCATTAAGGGAAAAATCTTGTGTGGATAAGATAACGTTGAGCATATTAATGAAATTCTATATAATTACATTTCCAGAAAACATAAAAATACAAAATGAAATATCAGAGCTGAAGATTCTCAAACTCGTATACCACACACCCATGACTGTCGTCATCACTGGACTAGGGGTTAAGAGTCTATCTGGAGACTGCTCACTGATTTCACCTGTTCCACGAACTGCCTCGAGTAAGTTACTAAGCTACTTTTGCCTCAGTTCTTCAACTGTGAAATGGGGGCAATAATTGCATCATTGTGAGTCTTAAAACAAGACAATATATGTAAAACACTTCTTAAAACTTATTACGATCACTGTTGCAGCCTTTGTACCTCCCTTACCATATAGTTTTCCCCATGTGTTATTTCCATCCATTGTAGCAACCATCTACTGAGTAATAAAACAAACTGCAAAAATTACTATTGCAAAAATCCTCGCAGCACGGTAATGGAAGTATTGTTAGCTGCCATTTTATGGATGGTGATATTAAAGCTCAGATAGATGAAATATATTACTAATAGTCACACCATTAGTATGTGGTGGATCCAGAAAATAAAGCCAAAACTAGCCAACTATAAGACCAGTACTTTTTCACAACACCAAGATGCTTTCTCAACACCTCAGGAAAAACAGAATTGTGGAGCTTTTACAAGTTCATTGTTCCTCTAGAATGTGGTTGTATGATTTCAAGTGATCTAGAAAAATTACCTACCCTCTCACTTTCTAAAGCCTGACAGTCATGGGGCGCCTGGGTGGCTCAGTTGGTTAAGCATCCAACTTCGGTTCAGGTCATGATCTCACAGTCCATGAGTTCAAGCCCTGTGTCAGACTCTGTGCTCACAGCTTGGAGCCTGGAGACTCTTTCAGATTCTGTGTCTCCCTCTCTCTCTGCTCCTCCCCCATTCATGCTCTGTCTTTCTTAGTCTCAAAATGAACATTAAAAAAAATTTAATGCCTGACAGTCGTTAAACAGGCAACAACATGTTTAGTTCCACGTTCAGAAGTCAAACAAAAAAAGACAGACTATTCCTGAGAAGTAACGTGTTAACATTCACACTAAAGTGTTAATGACAAATATGAAGTCCTTTCCTAAGAGCCATATTAGTATAAAGCATCAAAGGAATGAGGTAAGTGTACAAAATTACTTTACTACTTAAAGCAGAAGAAAGTGAAAGTCAATTTTTAATATCAAAGTAGTTGTTTTTTTAACCTGTTGGGGAGATTATTTCTGATGATTTGCTGGAAGCTATGAAAACCTTTTCAGAAATATGCTCAACAGCATACATACTCATTCATTACAACTTTTGAATGTCTTGTCAGGAGATTCACAACTCACAAAGCTCAAACCTAGATTTCCCCACAAAAATCTCTGGCTGGGGTCCAATGATGCCAACACAAAGATTTTGCAGGAGAGACCAATATGGGGAAAGGAAGGATTTAAAAATATCAAGGAGGCCAATACAAGCTGTTTCCACACCTCATAGACTTACTACACTCTCTTCTATTAATTTTGAGATGCCCCCAAGTTTTCCACATTATCTTCAGTTTAAGAACCAATGGCTTGACAGTCTACAGCATGGGGAAAGATATTTGCAAATGATATATCTCAGAAAGGATTAGTATACAAAATCTATAAAGAATTTATCAAACTCAAGATCCAACAAATAATCCAGTTAAGAAATGGGCAGAATAGACATGAATAGACATTTTTCCAAAGAAGACATACAGATGACTAACAGGCACAGGAAAAGATGCTCAACATCACGCATCATCAGGGAAATACAAATCGAAATCACAATGAGATACCACCTCACACTTGCAAGAATGGCTAAAATTAACAACACAGGAAACAACAGATGCTGGTGAGGATACAGAGAAAGGGGAACCTTCTTACGTTGTTAGTAGGAACGCACACTGGTGCAGCCACTCTGGAGAACAGTATAGAGGTTCCTCAAAAAGTTAAAAATAGAACTATCCTTTGATGCAGCAATTGCACTAGTAGGTATTTACCCAAAAGATACAAAAATGCTGATTCAAAGGGGCACATGCACCCCAATGTTTATAGCAGTACTATCAATAATAGTCACATTATGGAAAGAGCCCAAATGTCCATTGACTGATGAATGGGTAAAAAAATGTGTCATACACACACACACACACACACACACACACACACACACACACATTGGAATATCACTCAGCCATCAAAAAGAATGAAACTTGCCATTTGCAATGATGTGAATGGAGCTAGAGTGTATTATGCTAAGTAAAATAAGTCAGTCAGAGTAAGACAAATACCATATGTGGAACTTAAGAAACAAAGCAGATGAACATATGGAAAGGGAAAGAAAAGAGAGAGAGAGTGAAACAAACCATGACAGACTCTCAATGATAGAGAGCTAACTGAAGGTTGATGGAGGGAGGTGGGTGGGGATGGGCTAGATGGGTGATGGGTAATAAGGAAGACACTTCTTGTGATGAGCACTGGGTGTTACACGTAAGTGATGAATCACTCAATTCTACTCCTGAAACCAATATTACTTTATATGTTAACTAAAATTTAAATGAAAATTAAAAAAAAAAGAACTAATGGTCTGAAACATTAAACAATATGCACCTCCTGAAACCCTTAGCATTCATTTCATCATGCTTTAAAATGTAGGGTAGAATTTGTTTTAAACAAGGCTTTCTTGACCACGTGTAACACATTCTGATGAAGCTAAAGAAAGGGAGTATAGCATTAGATTTGGGGGTTATACAAATATTAATTGCCTAGAAAATATGAGAGAAGCATCGGGGGTCTCTCAGGTGCAAAGGAGCCCGTTTCCTCTCATCATGAGCCTCCTTTCCCTTTCTCTCCTCCTTCAGCCCAGACTCAGTATGCACTTGCTGCATATTGCCATCCATGAAGGACAAATGACTCACTCTTTTATGCTTGTCTGTTCACTATGAATTCTGAGAAAGATCTACATTTATGCATTCATTCCATTGGGCAAGCTGAGCACATGTGCTGTTAGAAGTTGCTGCTAGCCTCTTTCCATATGGTCTTGCTTACAGACTTCAAAACTGAATAGACTGAGACAGAAACTACTCAACATTTGAATATCAGATCATGATGCTTGTCTAGGGAGCCCCATTGAGGGTTATGGTGAAGCCACTGATTCCAAATATAGCATTATTTTTCATATGGCTTTCATGCATACCCTTAGCTTAGCCCCAAGAACTGTTTTACAAGCTGTTACAAACATGGTAACCAGAGCCCAGGCTGTAGGAAAAAGAATGCTAACCATGTGGTGATTCTGCAGCACAATTTTGCAATCTTCAAATCGTAATAAATAGGGTTGCTTCCTTCCTATTAAGCATTCATGACTTTGCTGGGAACCAAAAGACAGATGGACAGAAATGTAAGAAGCAATGTAGTCATTGAATAAATGGAATGACATCAAAACGTGTGCTAGAATTTTGCTTGTGAAGAACATTTAGATGAAGTACTTACAATGTCACAAAAATAATGCCCCCCAATTAAAAAAAAAATCACAGTTCAAAAAACTATAGCAACCTGTCAATGAAAGAAATACCAAGCAGCTGTTTTCCTTATTTCCAAATATATTTAGAATTCTGAGGGAAAACCACAAAGGGTGTTTTTATTATGCACCTGTCGTGGTCAACATCTGGCACTAGCTCTCGCCAATCCATCAACCCTGCAATGTTGTGTCTCCTTCCAGCTCACAGGGAGACTGTAAATAAACCCACAGTACAGAGTACGGCTTTTCCTTTTCCCTTTTCTTTATTTCTCCTTTCTTTTTCTTTTTCTTGTCTTTATTTGTGTGTCTGTGTGTTTGTTTTTCATAGCAAGAAGGGAGCAGCACAGAAAACAGAAAAAGTCTATTTGTGCCATCTATAAACTGTATAGTATACAGGCCTCCTAAAGAAGGAATTACAAATGTAGTAGGATGAGAGAATTTAATTCTTTTTAAGAAAAAAAGGAGTTGTCTGGTATCTGCCAATCTTCTATTCTTTCGTTCATTTAACAACTACTTTTCACTACTTGGGCATAGTACGTAACACAGTGCATTAAGGCCAAATTAAAAATACACTTGCACAATGAAAAAGTCCTTGCTCTCATGGAAGACAGGGCATACACTCAAAGAACTATTATAAAAGTCTGTAAGTGAGGGGTCAAGACCTGATGCTGATCTTATTTACGAGACTTTTATTTATGTAAACTGGGAGGAACATTTTCAGGCGCTGGCACAGGAAACAGGAGAAAACTTTCTATCAGTTATTTCATGAAAAGAGAGAGAGATCAAATTCCATTACGAAGAGCATAGTTACCTGCTCTTCTAAATTATTTTGTTATTTTTAGATTTTGGATAAGTAGGTCATTGACTAAAGATTGGAAGTTTGTTTTTGTAAAAGAAGTATTTTATTCATCACTTGTTACACTGGATTTTTTTGCATAACATATTCTTTTAGGCCACTTTTTTTTCTTGTCTAAAAATCTTACTGGAAATGTCAGGTAGGTAAACAGACAAGACTTGCATTAATCATGTTCCCATTTAGGGGAATTTACAAACACACACACACACACACACACACACACAAACACAAACACACACTTGTACAATTGTAGCTAGAAGTTCACGGTGTGCTTTAAGACTCTTGATTTCAAGTGAGGAAACTCAGTTTGAACTAAGAAATAGAGACACCATTAATTCATAACAAAGGAATGGGTAAGAGTGGCTGGAACAAGGGACTCATACATCTTCAGGACTCTTGCTTTCAGGTTTCTGCTTCTTTCTGTATGTTATTCACTGCTCAATTTATCCCAGACAGGCAGCTCTCCATGCTTTGAGAGATTTGAATGTGTTGCCAATAGCATCTGTGTTCAAATCATCCCAGATTCACCATCAGAAAGAAGAAATTCTTTTCCACTATTCTTGACTCTTTCTTATGCCAATCTTAGTCTGAAACCTCTCTAAAATGGACAATGGTAGTAGATGTCCATTTGGAATCACCACTAAAGCCAGTGAGGTAGTATCAGGTAGGAAGAAAGGAAGCTCCAATTCAACCATGTGGAGATAGCTGGGTGGGGGGCATGGGGAGGAGAAGGAGAGAAGTTCTACAGAGGTAGGAAGAGCCAGTCCTCCAAAGAGAGGAATGCTAGACATAGAAATAATTAATGACCTCAAATGTGGTTTAAATATCTTCAAATGTTTGATGCCATTGTGATTGTTTTTGTCAAAGCTTTATAGTTTCTGTGAAGGGTATATGTTCATTTGTTATTAATAAAGGAGTTCTAATCTTGTTTTGCAATTCAAATACAAAGTATATTACTTGTGATTGAAAATAATGGAATTATATCTGGGGGTATTATTTGATTCTTTGTATTTTATTATATTTTTACAATTATTTAACCTCAACAAAGGTGTTATAATACTTCGCTATTGCAGTGATAGTTGTAAAATCACACAAAAAAATATGTGCTTATAATGCCATAATTAGAAGCAACATATTAGAGATTTGGCCGTTTCTAGTACAGCCTATTTCTTTAAACATTTAGAGTCAACATAGATTTTTTTAAGTGCCTCTAATAAATTTAGACAGATCTCTTCTTATAAAGCAATTTATTTCTATATTGTTACAAACAAAATGTCTTGTTCAAACTAACTTACTTCAATGGTTTAGGGGGGAAAATGTACTTGTAGATAATTTTAGCCTTCTCAATGGCAATTTCTATTCAAGTTCAAATTGGAATTGACTCAAATGAGTGAAAATCAGTTCCATTATTTTCATTTTCTACAATGCCCTTCACTTCCATTTTTTTAATGCCATGAGCTAGTCATTTCTTATTTTCTTCACTTTTCTTCCAAGTAGATTCATATGCATAGCTTCTAATTTCCCAGATCTGCCATTTTAATTTCTTAAGGCATAGATTAGATTTCTAATTTGGAACCTTGTAGCACAAAAACGTAGAATGGGTCAGACAGCTGAATGTAATTAAGATTGATTGGCCAATTCAACAATAAAAACAACTAGCCAGATAAGGGTTAGTGTTTGTGCCAAGCAAGTAAAAAAGAATCAAATTACCTAATCGCTGGAATGAAACGCTTGAATTTTGAAAGAATAAAGTCTGGTGATAAAATAAACTTGAAAGTGCACTATATGTACTACAATGTACTCTCTTTGGGCCAAATATAATATGCCTGCTAGAAAGATCCGTGGAGATGTGTTCAACCACAAATTATAAACTGAAACTTGTTCCATATTGGTGGGCGACCATAAGATATTTCCGTGTAACCACAGAGCCCCTGGGTCTCAGAATGGTGTATAGCAGAGTTTTCATGAACCCTTCAGGCACTACTCTGTAAAATCCAGTGTGTACAATACTAAAAGTCATATGATCATTTTTTTTTTAATTTAAAGCGTACTTATTTATTCTGAGACAAAGAAAGCACGGGTCAGGGAGGGGTGGAGAGAGAGGGAGAGAGAGAAAATCTCAAGCAGGCTCTGCACTGTCAACACAAAGCCTGACACAGGGCTCAAACCCACAAACAATGAGATCATGACCTGAACCTCAGTCAGAAGCTTAACCAACTGAGCCACCCAGGCACCCCCATGTGATCATTTTAGATGTCACACACAACACTTTCCTTTTCCTTTTACTCAACTTTTAATACATTGACTTTAATATAAACATTAGAATTATATATTAGATAAAAACAATATCACACCCACATTTTAATGGCTAGTTTGTTAAGACTAAGATTGAAGTTGAGATTTAAGATTAAAAAAGGATCAATTTGAAGAAACATATCCAGTATTCAGTTGCTTATTCTACAAGTATTAAGCAGGTAGCCAGTGTTGACCTTGTTGAGAAGGTGAGATATGAGCCAACTTGGAAAAGGTGAAGGAGGGAGCCAAGTTGATATCTGGGGTAGTGTTCCTTGCAGAGGGAAGTTAGAACAGAAGCCCTAGAGTAGAAGTGGCCCGTGTGTGGGAGGAATAGTAAGGAGGCCAGTGTGGCCAGAGAAGAGAAAGAGAGGGGGCCAACAGATTATGGGGAGCCAGACCATGTAGTGCGTTCTAGGTGGATGACTGTAGAACTATCATACAATCTGGGATGCTCCCTAGAGTAAAGAATATGTATTTGTTTAATAGTTACATCAAAACAGCATGTGTAAATTGGAGCTATCCCAGGAAAACTGAAACATAGGGTCACTCAACTCATACAACAATATAAAGACTTTGGCTTTTACTCTGAGCAAAATGGAGAGCCATTGCAGATATTTTTAAATTTTTTTTTTCAACGTTTATTTATTTTTGGGACAGAGAGAGACAGAGCATGAACGGGGGAGGGGCAGAGAGAGAGGGAGACACAGAATCGGAAACAGGCTCCAGGCTCTGAGCCATCAGCCCAGAGCCCGATGAGGGGCTCGAACTCACGGACCGCGAGATCGTGACCTGGCTGAAGTCGGACGCTTAACCGACTGCGCCACCCAGGCGCCCCGCAGATATTTTTAAAGGATTGTCCTTGCTGCTATGTTGAGACTAGACTGTAGTAGGGTGGGTATAAAAACAGACAATAGGTGATAATTGAGGTGATACAAGCATATGACCAAGTCTAGAAAGTACTGTTCTAGTACATATGGCACTGTTAATCCTCCTGATCCAGGATAATTCTGTCAGGTCCCTAGAAGAGGTGATGTCAGGATATGCCTAAAGAGTTTGTACCACATCCCAAGAGATTAACACTTATTTTCTATAGCACTGAGCTAGGTACTAGAAATATAATATTGAAACCATACACCTAGACTCAAGAAATTTGATTGGAGAGATAGAAAACAAATTTATGTGACAAATAATAAACCTTCAAAGATTGTGAATTGGGAATACTAGCAGCCTGGTGAAGTTATTCTCCTGATGTTAGAGGAGAAACAAGAAAAGACATTCTAGGCAGACTCCAGCAGGTGAGTTCAAAGAACTCATATCTCATTTTTTCTTCTGAAACTCCTGACAAACCCCCAAAAAGAGTGTGTCTAGTTTTAAACCTAGAAAACTCTTCCTGGTGATTCTAATATTAGTGCTTAAGTTGAGAACCATTCACCATAGTGAAAGTACACTGGATTACGGGATATTCTTTTGGGACAATTAAAAACAGTGTACAGTTACACCCCATTGTGAGGTGCTAAAGATAGAAAAACTTGGAAGAGACTAGACAAAAACATGGGTTGAGTCAAGTTTTCATTTGTATAAGGAAATGCAACTAGATAGAGACAGACAGATAGATGGAAATGATAGAGGTGATCCCTGAAGAGCACAAATTTGAACTGTGTAGATACACTTAAATGTAGAGTTTTTTCAATAAATATATGTAAAGTACTATAAATATATTTCTTCATCCTTGTGATTTGTTTAATAAGATTTTTTTTTCTCTAGCTTCCTGTAAGAATGCAGAATGTAATACATATAACATACAAAACATGTGTTAGCTGTCTATGCTATTGGTAAGGCTTCCACTCAATAGTAGGCTATTAATAGTTAAATTTTAGGGGGAGTCAAAAGTTATACGTGGATTTTCAACTGCACTGGGTTGACACCCCTAAGCCCCACATTGTTCAGTGTCAACTGTGTATGTATTAGTCTGCCTGGCCATAAGAAGATACCACAAACTGGGTGCCTTGAACATTTATATCCTTACAGTTCTGGAGGCCAAAAGAGCACAAAGTGGCTTCAGAGCTGATTTCTGCTAAGAACTCATTTCCTGGCTGTTCTCACATGGCATCTTCTCTGTATGTATAGACATAGAGAGAGAGATCTCTGGAGTCTCTTCCTCTTATAGGGACACCAGTCTTTCAGAATAAAGCCCCACCCGTATGACCTCACTTAACCTTAGTTACCCCCTCTAAAGTCCCTATCTTCAATACAGTCGCTGAAGATTAGGGCTTCAGCACATAAATTTTGAGGGGACAAAATGAAGTCAGTAGCAGTATACAGTAAAACCTCGGTTTGAGAGCATAAATTCCATTCTGGAAACATGCTTGTAATCCAAAGAACTTGTATATCAAAAGAATTTCCCCAGGGGTACCTGAGTGGCTCAGTCAGTTAAGCATCTGACTTTGGCTCAGGTCATGATCTCACGGTTTGTGAGTTCAAGCCCCGCGCCAGGCTCTCTGCTGACAGCTCCGAACCTGGAGCCTGCTTCTGATTCTCTGTCTCCCTCTCTCTCTGCCCCTCCCTGCTCGCTCTCTCTCTCTCTCACACACACAAGAATAAATTAACATTAACAAAATTTTTTAAAAAAGAATTTCCCCAGAAGAAATAATGGAAACTCAAATGATTCATTCCACAACCCAAAAATATTCATATAAAAATGATTACACTACTGTAATATAATACAAAATAATAAAGAAAATACAAAATATTTTTAAAAGTAAACAAATTAACCTACACTTACCTCTGAAAACCTTCATGGCTAACGTGAGGGAGACAAGAGAGAGGAGGGTTATTTTGTAGGACGACTTTCACTATCACTAACGGAATCACTGCTACCTATTGGCTTAAATGAATATTTTTCTTTTCTTGCAACTTTAACAAAGAACCTATCCAATGGCACTTGCTTTTGCCTCTTTTTGAGGATTTTGAGGAAATGTGACATTGCACTGATGATCACCCACAATCCCGCAGCGAGAGAGAGAGAGAGAGAGAGAGAGAGAGAGAGAAGGAGTGGCTCAGATATGATCATGTGACATTTTGTGTCACATACGATTCATATTGCAAGACATCATTCATTTATCAAGTTAAAATTTATTAGAAATGTTTGCTTCTCTTGCAGAACACTCTCAGGAAAAAGTTACAATCTGTATATCTATAAATGTCTATGTATCTATATATATGAATCTAAATATGTCTGTCTATCTATCTATCTATCTATCTATCTATCTATCCATCCATCCATCTACTAAACTGTTGGCTACAGGTAACTCAGTAGGGGATAAGTACTTTGAATTGCTAGGTCCAAGCTAATTGTTGCAACTCTTCTGATAAACAGCAGGCCCGTCACTTTGAGAAGGAATTGATTTCACTTTGACTACATTTAATTAACTCAGAAGCAAAAGAAATATATCATTTGTGTATATCTTTTGTCCAAGAGCTGATTCGAAATAAGAGCTCTGACTCAAAATGGTTGCCACATTACATAGCCTGATTATACCTCAGGAGGTAGATACAGGCAAAAACCCTTGTCTGTCTCAGAGTCCTTACCATTTCCAGACAAGTGTATAATGACTAACAAATGCACCAGTAGGAATTCTTGGTAGAAGTAAACGTGCCTCTTCTCAACTTCCTCTAGCACAAGATGATAATTTCAGTGACCTCTGTCCTATTCACCAAACCTGTTTCCCAATTGTTATGCTATATGATTGTACAGGTTCATCACCTTTTCCCCAATTTGGGCTTTAGCTCTTGCTTTAATTAGCTTATGTTTTAGTAGAATGAACTGAACTTGACACCTTTAAGCTCTCACTTTAAATTGATCTAAACTCTTTTGTATTATACATGCCGTTCCTTTTTATTTCTTCCAACTGAATCTTACAAATTGAGTATCATCTGCATACTTGAAAGAAGAATTTCATGTCCTCTCTCTGCAGCTCTCCTGTC
The DNA here is from genome assembly GCF_022837055.1 of Prionailurus viverrinus. Lineage (NCBI taxonomy): Eukaryota > Metazoa > Chordata > Mammalia > Carnivora > Felidae > Prionailurus > Prionailurus viverrinus. The sequence goes on from NC_062561.1 coordinate 164,247,913, forward strand.
TTGTGGATAATAGTAATTCTAAAATGGGTTTGTGATAAATCTTCTCTGAAAGGAATTTAGGGAATATGCAAGTAGGAATGCACATTAAGTGTAAAATGTAAACTCTTCATTTCACAGAGGAGGAAATTGTGGTCTATAGAGATTCCATGATCTGCTTAGAATTACTCAATTAATGTCAAAGCAAAACCTAGAACCCAGAGAACTTAATTCCAAATAAAAGCAATGTTGTACTAAGAAAAGGATCTTACTGAAATGTTTTAAGAGATAATTACTCATTTTCTGAATTAGAAATCCAGACACCAATGTCCCCATTAATAGATTACCATTGGGAAATTCTATCTTCTTTTGTTATATGTTTATTTTATATGCAAAATAAAAGAGGTACTCTTGTCAAACACCTTAAGGGGATATATAAATTCACACTACAAATATTAGGAACCAGCAATAGTCACAAGTGATATTCTGTGACGTTCTTTGATATGCATCTCCCAGAAGCAGAATTGACAGGCACAATCTTCATGTTACATTTTTAAAAATGGAATGCACTGCCAAACATATAGAAAGCCATTCAGGCAAAGAGCAGTGTAGAACAAGCCAAGAGGTGATATCCTGGCCAAATAAAAGTCAGTTCTCAAATAAATATGTCTAGAAATGGAAATTTCAGTTTATGTCTTCAGTTGTATAATCTGATTATTGTAATAGGTAACATAACAATAATGATGATGATGATGATGATGATGATGATGATGGTGGTGGAGATGACAACAGTTAACATTAACATGGTACAACATGCCAGGCAACTTTTCAAGCATTTTACATTTATTTGATCCTCAGAAAAGTCATATAAAATAGGTACTATTATTACCCTTTTTAAAACTTCTTTTATAAAAAGCATAGGTGTGTGTGGAAGGTAGAATTTGATAAGATCAACGGAAAAGAGAAAGGCTAAGAGAGTAGCCTTGATGAGGAAGCCTATGTTTGGTATATTAAGAGCAGGGATTCTTCTGTCTACTTGAGAAGAAAATCCAGCTCACAGTGGCTTAATTAAAATGGAGATGTATTGGCTTGCATAAGCCAAAGGCTGGATCTAGGGGCTCAAACGGTGTCCTCAGCACTTGGTTTCTTTCTCTCTTTTGCGTCTGCTTTGTTCTGTGATGGCTTCATTCAGGTCAGTTCTTCCTGGAGGGCTAGAGAGTAATAACCACAGCTCCAGGCTTAGATCTCATCACTTTAGCAATCCCACCAAAACTGGAACTTTTCCATTCCAATCATCAAAGCCATATTACTATACTGGAGTTTCATTGGACTGACACCCATCAAATTGGGCCTATGCCCATCACTGTGGCCATGGAGCTAGAATATGATTCAACCAGAACTAGGCCATATGCCTATTCCTATGCTAATCATCCTCCAAAGAAAAATCAGTTTTTGTTATTAGATGAAGGGAAAATGACACCAGGAAAGCAAAAGTCAAAGCTGTCTACCAAAGCATAGAAATAAGTGCATAAACATACAGGGCAAGACAGAAATCATAAAATAGTGGTGAAGGGAGTTAAGGTAAGACAGTTCCTTTAGGAGGGGAAGAAATCATACAGACAGAAAAGAAAACGTTAGAATGGGATATAAAAGTGTTCTTGCCATTACGCAAGTAAAATAAAATCACAATGGGGTTTAACTTTTATTATGACTTTTATTCTGCATTGGGTCTTGCTGTAATTCCCAGGCTCTATGAAAAGTAAAAGACTACATTCAGCTGGGTTCTGCATTGAATAACCTAAGAGCATGTAGCATCAGCTCCCAAATTTAACCCAATGCAACAATCAAGCTGTTTGTGAAGCTCTGGGTTAAGCAGTAAGTGACTGATGAAAAAGACCGACTTATAACCAACTACAACTCAAAACAGACCATGGTAAGTACTATAACAGAAATGCTGACAGTTATTTAGTGGGGGGTGGGAATCTGGAAGAGGTTATTAGAGAGAGACAGAAGGTCACAGAAGAAAGCATCATGGAAGAAGTGGCATCTCCAGTAGGCCTTGAAAGATGAGAAGAACCGTGACATGAGAAATTATGGGGACAGTATTTAATGGTAAGAGGTGAAAGAAAGTAGCATCTAGTGATGTGAAAGCAGAAGTCTTGAAAGAATTCTAAAAATAAGATAAGGTTATAAAGGTAGCTGGTGAACAGAGTATGAATGGCATATGGGGGGATTAAAATTCTTCAGGCAACGAGGGACAATTGAAGAAGACCTTCAAGTATCAGCAGAGTGTCATTAGTTGTGTAGTGCTAATAGAATTGTCCTACAGAAAGAATATTCTGGGGGCACCTGCGTGACTCAGTCGGTTAACTATCTGACTCTTGGTTTCGCTCAGGTCATGATCTCCCGGTTTCTGGGTTTGAGCGCCGTGCTGGACTCTGTGCTGACAGTGCGGAGCCTGCTTGGATTCTCTCTTTCTACCTCTCTCTCTGCCCCTCCCCCTCTCGTGCCCTCTCTCAAAATAAGTAAATAAACTTGAGAAAAAAAAAAAAACATTCTGGTGGTAGAAGACAGATTGGCGGAAACAAGCCCAAGGCAAGGAATCCCACTGGGAGTTTATGGCAAAATTTTGAATGGAAGAATAGTGGAGATGAAAGAAGTAACAAAGGAAAGAAAGGAGAAAATAAGGCAAGAAATAGTTTGGAGTAGAATTCATAGAACTTGTCAATAATTAGTTGTGAGAATTGAAAGAAGAGATGAAAAACAATTTAAAGACTGGGAGCTTAGGAGAATGGTGAAATGGTGATGCCATTGATGAAGCTAGATGTCACAGAAGGGAGGCTGGTTTGTATGTCTTATTTGTCCAAATTAGTAGAGTGGGGCAGGGCGTGCATGGGGAAAGAGTGAAGAATGACCTCACAGCAAAAAAGAAACAAATGCATGATTGGAAACATTGTATGATGCAGGTGAAGAAGACAACCTTTCACAGGTTGTGACTGTTAAGCTATAAAGTATATTTAGACTTTTTAAAATGTTACTTATGTTCTCTAGCTACTAACTCTGAATCAGATTCATATAAAATGAAAGCTTAAAAAATACCAGCTAAATCGATTTTCATTTCCCTGACTGCACCTTACTAATAATCCTGAACCCTTGTCATCTAGACTTGCTGCTTTCTTCATTAAGTAAGCCTAAACTTTTAAGAAGGAATTCTTTAATCTGTACAAACTTTAGTTCATTTCCTGTCATTTTCAGAGAACTGATTCTTGTCTTGTGCAGTCTCCACGTTCTTTTCTCTAAAGATAGTGGAGAAGTAAATATTTAGTGAATATGCCCTTATCCTCTGACACAAGCTCTCTAGTCTGCTTTTAAAACACCCTGCAATTTCTTTCATCTTAAAACTAGCCAGGGGGAGAGGAAGAAGTTGGAGGTGATTGCTTGAAATCAAACATCATTTTTTGAAAAATGTCAAGCACTTGTTTTGAGTGAGATTCTAGGTGGACAGGGAAGGGAAGCAAATAACCTGACAATAGCACTCGTAAGGGATGGTTTCAGTGATTATAATGCCCAAGCAAATCTTTTTCCTCTGGCCTCTGTGTTCTCAGATCAGAAGTATTCCGTGAAGAATTCACCCCAGATTCAACATGATAAACAACATGCACTGAGATAACAATGCATCAGGGAACCCAAAGTGACTTTTGGTTAACTATCAAAGCTAAAAATACTTATTACAGCTGCAACTCCCTCTTGTCCAAGATGTTGGGGTATTAACTGAAGACTCAGCGAACGGGAGCACGGCAGCGGCAAAGTCAAGCCAACCGTGAAAGGAAGAAAGAGAACTCGGACTGAAGGGGAAGATGGGATAAAGGGTCAAATAAAGCTGAATGTTGCCCTTAAAGATAAAGTGGTCACATTAAAAAAGAAGAAGAAATACTTATTACACAGGTAGCAGATTTGCCTTCCCCACTGCCTCTTCCTTCTTTATTATTGTTCACGAAGCTCTATTTTTTCCCACCTCTCCTCAGATGACTTAAAATTAAGTCCTAATGAAGTTTACCAATGTCAAGAAAAATAAATCCCATTGTTCATATCAGTGATGGGCTGAAAAATGAATGTATTATATAATTCTGGCCAATCGGATGAAAATAAAGATCTGCTGACTGGTTTCTGGTGAAGTTCCCTTGGTGCTGCGAAGAGGAACACACAAAAGGATGTCCATTACCCTGCTCCCCATATTCTTTCAGATGGTGTCAAGTGTGAGTGTGGTAACACCTAGAACTTGAGCAGCAACCATCTGGCTACCATGACTGGTGCTAGTCAAAGACAGAGTCAGATGGCAGGGCAGACACCAGGAGAGCTTGGGTTCTAGGGGATTTCATTTAACTGCTGAATTAACCAATCTGGAAGCCACTGTCAAAATTATTATAATTTACTTTAAAATACTTCAGCATATACAAGGGCACCTGAGTGACTCAGTCAGTTGAGTATCTGACTCTTGACCTCAGCTCAGGTCTTGATCCAGCATTGTGAGTTCAAGACCCACGTTGGGCTCCACACTGGACATGAAACCGACATCCTACTTTAAAAAAAAATTCACCCTAGATTGTGATGTTATGTGAGTGTAACTTGGGTTGAGTTCTAAGCATTGTAATCAAACATGCCCTATCCCAGAGTGATCAATGACCATGGCAATCAAGAACACAGGAGTGATCTGCTGGCATTCTCATCAGGACATCTGTACTTCTGAAAGGCTAATTACAAGCACTTCTGTTACCTGGATCTTGCTCAATAACCTACACTTTGCTAATTAACATACTAAATGTCAGAAAAGGGCTTTGAGTGATAAAAATAGCAGCCTGTTGACTAGCATGATGCATGCTAAAATTGGGCTCTCACTGGTGAAATGGAAGGTATTTAAGTTGTGTTGATTTGCTAAAATTCTTTTACAGACACTTCCTACTCTTGCATGAATAGGGAATAAGAGTTAAGCAAGGTCATAAACCCGTGCTCCTCAGGATTTTTTCCCAGGCTAAATTCCTAAACCAGATAGTCCCTAGCCCTGGAATCTAGAATCCTATTTGCCTGCAGCCAGATGCAGGGATGGCAGAATCTTGTCTCAGGAATCCTCGTGATTATCTTCAGTGGCCCTTTCATACAAGATGGTGATCTGAGACTGTAGAAGGGTAGGGAAATGGGACTTCCTCAAGCCTAGAGAACAGACTGTACAAATTCTTTGCATTCACGTGCCCACCAATATATGTTTAGTACCATAAATTTCTGTAACAGTGTCATTACACTTAGATTATTTTGTAACATTACCCACCTTAAACCTGCTTATTTTGATAAGAATGTTTTTATTTATTGTCTGAGATGGCTGAATCAGGATTTTCTATTACTTGCTGCTGAGAGCATCCTAATTTATGTACCCTACCCACCAATGAGTTCAGCAGTTATCTCTGCAACTTAGGTAATAATTTGAAGGGTATGAGTTATAGGAAAGATTGAGGGGGGGGTGCCTACATGGCTTTGTTGGTTAAGGGTCTGATTCTTGATTTTAGCTCATGATGTCATGGTTCTTGAGTTTGAGCCCCATGTCGGGCTCTGCAATGTCAGCACTGAACCTGCTTGGGATTCTCTCTCTCCCTCTCTCTCTCTCTCTGCCCCTCCCCTGCTCTCTCTGTCTCTCTCAAAAATAAACTTAAAAAAAAAAAGGAAAGATTTTTTTTTTTTTACTTAGGAAATGTGTTGTAGGAGAAAAAAAGAATGAAACAGGAACTCCTGAGATGAAGTTTGAGACTCCATTCTGTGACAGCCTTGGATATATCATTCAACCTCCCTAAGAATGAGTGACAGGCAAAGTAGCAAATGAAGATGAGGGAGTCAGACAGCCTGGGTTTAATCCTGGCTTCATCACTTACTAGCTGTGTGAGCTTTTTAGGCTTTAATTTCCTTATCATATAATGGGCTAGTACCTACTTACAGTCGTTGTAAGGATTAAACAGGACATGACACGATCAACCCATAGCACAAAGCCTGGCATGGTAAATAGGAAGTAAATATTATCATTATAATCTCTAAAATAAGGTAATCAGTCTGATTGGTCACCTCATTCCTCTTCTTTCTTTCTTTCTTTTTAATTATTTACTTAATTTGAGGGAGGGAAAGAGAGAGAGAGAGAGAGAGAGAGAGAGAGAGAGCACGAGCAGGGGAGGTGCAGAGAGAGTGGGAGAGAGAGAGAGAATCCCAAGCAGGCTCCCAGCCATCAGCACAGAGACGTGGAGCTCAAAGAGCTCATGAGATCATGACTAGAACTGAAACCAAGAGTCAGTCACTTAGCCAACTGAGCTACCCAGGCTCCCTCTCTTCTTTCTAATACTTTGCAATTTTTCTTTCATTGTTGTATGCTCCAGAGAAAGCGTTAGTAAAGAAATGTAAAATTCATCTATTTTAAATTCAGGGTTAATCCTTGGGTAAGGCAATACCATCCACTCCCTTATTTATGTAGTCACACATTTATTGAGTGCCTACTGTAAACAAGGCACTGTGTAAACACAGGAGATATCTCTGAGGAGCTCTTAGTCCTGAAGAAAAACCAGGAATATCTGTTTTTCCCCCAAACTGAAATGCTTGCCCACATATATTCAAGTTTCATAATAGTCCTTTCTCAAAACAGGGCTTTGATACAAATTTGTGCTCCGTGTTACATAAATCTGTGTTCCAACTTTGAGCCCCTCACCCAATGTGGAAATTAACATTCATCCCTTTGTTGGTGGTGAGGGAACAATAGCTATGACCAATGAAGAGCCTGCAGAGAGTTCAAGGAAACCATGAACCATGCAGTTCCGAAGGATTTCGGTGCCATTGTCTGCAATCACAGTCACTTGTAATCTGACACAGACCACTAAGGAGACCTTCTATACTAATGAAATAAAGGGCTGAAAACAAGGATCTGAGACAAGGAGCTTCTTTAAAACTAGTAACTCTTTCTCCCCCTCTTCTCCATAGGCCTCAGTTTAAATTTGCTCCTTAAGCAAGAATGCCAATATTTTCCCCTCTGATCATGAAACACTGCTTACAAATTGAACTCTTTTTATCACATGCATTCTACCACGTGTGAGAGCGCAGTGAGCCTTGGCAACCGGAACAAAGCCCCCATGTGTTTGGACCCACTGTACTGCACACACTTGAAACACCATCTGCAGGCGGCCTTTCCTCTCCAACTTGTCAGGGTGAGCGGCAGAAGAGAATCATGAGCTGAGATGCTTCGTTGACTGGCAGTAAAGCTGTCAGTACGAGGGGAACATCTGTACCAGCCAAATCTGGTGAAAATTAAACAGTTAACTAAGTCTGAACATACATGCAAGTGAGACTCTCAATGTCCTTAAAACAAAAACCATGCCTCTAAACCCCTGATTATGTCTCCATATCTTAGCATTCACTGCAAGCACCAGGGTCACATGAGGGTCATTTAAATCTTGGAAATGTCTTAGAGATGCTTCTTGGATCTTTAGAGTGCTGGTGTCTTAAGGGGCGTGTGGGAGGAAGCTGGGAATCAGTCAGCCTTGCCCTTGTCCTGATCTTTCTTCACCTTTCTCCATGGTGAAAACAGTAAATTATCTCAGCATGGACAATATTTCAAAATTTTCCCCTGAAACAGTCTCTAAAGAATTAAGTGTTTATGATAGGAGGTTTTGTGAACTACAAATAAAAAAATTTTTAAATCAAAACTCTCTACTTCTGCACCAATTGAAACAGGTTGATCCTCTCAGTGTGATCCCTGAGTTTAGATTTGTTAAGAAGTCTGGCTGAAAAATTCTGAAGAAAGCCTGTATGTGCACACAGAAAAAAATTGGACAGGTAGAATGATAGCCAGCCAGTGAATCTTATGTGGGCTAAACCATGAAGCATGTTAGGACTTCAGTTAATGATGGCAGTTGGGGAAAGGGAGTCAGGAAGGGAGTGTCAGGGAGGACTAGAGTTCATGGCTCAAAGAGCGACCAACATTGTGAATCATGGTTGCCAAAGTATCAGAGCGAACTCTGGCTCCATCCATACCAGCACTCACACCTAACGAGGAAGTGACCTAGGACACAGGAGTTTCTAGACCGTAGGTGGCAATTCTGGTTGAGTAAAGATCTGAACCGGCAACCACAGGTGCAGAAAGCAAGGAACATTGAGAGATAACCAAGACATTTGGGCTCCAAATAAGTGAGCTAGTGTTAGGGCTCTATTCTGGGTGGGTACTTGTAATGCAGACAGGGTTATCTGACGAGTTGAGTATTTCACAGTGTAGGTAGAGAAAAAAGCTACCATAAGGTGATCAGGTGACTGGGGGCTCATCTCAGGGACCCCCCAGTTTCTAAGCTGAAGCAAGATAATTACAAACCCCCTCTTGTGGGAGGCAGAAGTATCCAATTGTATATGTTGGCAATATATATTTAGCCAGTATTGGCTCAGGGACTAGGTGGTTTGAACCTGTCTACAGCCTTCAGTGAATGCTGCTGAGCAGGGTCTGGAAAGGCAAGGACTGGCATCTGGCAAAATTTTCTTCCAGGACCTCTCTAAACTCACAAGCATGTTGCCCTTGGCCTAGGTGTTTCCTTATCTCCTCATTCTTGGTACTTGGTCACCACCCTACTAGTTAAAATGTATTTTTTAATATGGGAGTCCTGACTATATCTATACACACACCTGAGAGGACTGTCCTTATGAAGTTAGCCATCATCCCAATAGCAGCTCTTAGCCCATCATTATCCTGACCCCACTCTCAGCATGAACATCATTAAATATCTACTGCAACAACTACACCGACATAATTATCAGTAAATAGGAATAAATTAGGGTGAGGACCTGCTTTAAGATGTCACAATCATCATTTTCTTTTCAAGTAATTAGAGAAGAAGAGAAAAATCTGGAGATAAAACAGTGGATTGAATAATATTTCCATTAGTCATTAGCATACTCTAAAAGTGACTCACAATAATAAGTTCTGAGCTCTGGAAATGTTCACCTACTTAGCAAATTCTGGGAAAACATCAGAATCTTTTGGGATGAGGTCAACTCTCTGTAAGTATGTCACTCCTGCTTCCCATGATCTGTTGATGATTTAACATGTTTTTTAAATTTTTAAATGTTTATTCATTTTTGAGACAGAGAGAGAGAGAGAGAGACAGAGCATGAGCAGGGGAGGAGGAGAGAAAGAGGGAGACACAGAATCCAAAGCAGGCTCCAGGCTCTAAGCTGTTAGCACAGAACCCAATGCCGGGCTAGAACTCATGAGCCGGAATCAGACACTCAACTGACCGAGCCACCCAGGTGCCCTGATGATTGAACATGTTTAACAGGGCGACTTTGTAAAATAATAATAATGATAATAATAATAATAACAATAATAATAATGGTTTTAGCTTGTAGTTCATTCACACCAACTCCCCAAAAGGATAACGCAGAGTTCCTAAAATTTCTTTTGTGACAAACTGCATTGAGTAATTCATGAGGAGAGAGGTTGGGAGAAAGTAGCAAAAGGGAAAGACATGGGGAGGAGTTTGAAGTGGGTTTAGGGAAGAAGCAGAGATTGCCCTCATGGTAGCTGGCAAGGCCCTGAAAAATGGTTGGGTATCACCCATTTAAGGACCCAGAAAAGCTGCAAACTAGACTGAAACTAACAACCTCATCACAGACCCCATGCACAAGTAAAGAGCCAAAGGAAGCTTAGAGAGTGAGGGTCTCCACAGTGATCCGGGGGGAGCCAACTTAAGAATACCTCTCTCCTCTTCTGGACTGCCTCAAACCCTTCCTCTTTAGCATGGCTCTAAAGAAATGGGAGTCATATTAATTACTGGGAATTTCTATGATTCTGAATAATGGGGGGTTTATGGGCAAATATAATTTTATTTTGAAAAATGAAGGATGGTAAAACTTTCCCATTCTAGTTTTGAGGAATGTAAAATTTATACCCACTGCCCATGTAACAGACTAAAGAATACTGCCCAACTTTGTGTTTGTACAAGGAAAGAAGAATACTAATAAAACATTGTAATAGGTAATGGGGGAAAGTCTGGAGAAAAAGAATTAGAAAAGATAGGGGAGTGGCTCCTCCATGGTGTCCTAGCACCCTTTGCTCCACTCCAGACGTGCCATATGGGCAAAGGTGTGAACTGTAGCCTGAGTCATGGCAAGATGCCCTATGAACTTCACAGAGCAGAAATGAATGGAAGGCTAGGGATGGCTTGGAACCATTGCACACCTGCCTTTCTTTCTCCCCCAGGAGGCTGTCACGAGACAGTTTCCCACTGTCTCTGCTAAAGTATGAGAATTTCAGCCCCGCCTCCTTGAAGGTACAGTGACAGACTATGAAACCACTTAGCTATAGTCTAGAATGGGCTGCTTAGCAATGGGATAACCCACAACATGCAATACAGTCATTCAGTCCCTGTGGGTTCTGTGGCATCTGTTTTGTGGTGTGGGAAAGAGTACTGGCATTCGGCAGCTTTAATTACTCTTACATGGACGGTCTATGTAAGTAATAAACTCTAAAAAAATGAAAAGTGGCTCCAGGGTCACTGTTGTCAAATCAGGGTCAAATCAGTGTCAAATCAATTTGGCCTTGCCTTGTCTTCTGTGTGCAACAGGAGAAAGAAAAAAGCTAGAAAGGACCACCAAAGTCTCTAAAAGAAGCATGGAAAGCTATTCATGAAAATTTATTTTACAATAAACTTCTTAAAAGTAGTTCGAAAAAATGTAGTAAAGGAAAAAATGGTGCTTGTTTTAAACTCTCACCTTGTCTACACACATGAAATGTACAAGCCATCCCTCACGAAGTGAACTGTCTGGTGTGGTCCCTCAGGTGGGCCAGTGTGGACGGTCAGAGCTGAGCAATGGAGGGCCTGCCATAACCAGGATCAGAGATTACGATGCCTGCGAGGAAGCGCGAAGTGTCCTTCCCGTGCTTACATATTTCCATTATTGGTTTTTCTATTTTAATGTTTAATGTTATGAGATAGAAATAAGTTTTATTAAAAGCAGATTCTTTTTGTTTTCCTGTTCCTATATTCCAGGTGAAGTAATGAAAGTTCATTTAATGACAGGAAAAGACTTTAAGCCAAGAAGGAGTTCAAGTTTCTAAAACTGTGCTTCCTCCTTGCCCACGTAAACAGAGTCAAATCCCAAGAAAATGTCTTGGATTTGTTTTCAATATTCTGTCTGCAGCAAACACTAAACCATGAAGGGGGCACAATGATACTGAAAGGGCAGGGCTACACTGATACGCTATTAATATTTCTGAAACTCATATTTTGTGCCAGAACCAAAAAAAAAAAAAAACCACACAAATTTTATTCAATCCCTATGACTGTTATGTGAGCTAGTTGTTAGTAGAGCCTCTCACCATGTTCTTTCACATTTGTTTAGTTTAGCTGGTGGCAAAGGCTTAAAGAATAAAACTAGAAATTTAGAGAGAGAAAAATCCTAGAATACACACACACACACACACACACACACCTAGACAAATGCTCACATATATAAACATAAACCTTGGCACTTATTTCAGGGAATAAGATATAAAGCAAAAATGTTAACTAATTTAAGAAAACATCTAGAATAACATTCCAATTTTTAAAAAACACCTTAGGTTGAAATATGCTTTCGTAAAGGAAACGTATATGTATACTTCTTTTCCATAAAAACAGTATTCTTTCTTCTGAAGTACAGTCTCACATGATTTCATATTGAGTAACAAAGAGTCAATTTGTTTTAAGCTGTAATTACTCCTTTAGAAAAATTAATTCATGGATGTCATTCAGTATAGGTTTGTAGTAAGTTTGCTTTCACCTATACTGAGAAACAAACTAACAACGACTCTTCATCCAGAAATTACTGTTGTTTCTGTATATATCACTCCATCCCCCATCCCACTCCCAACAGTGATTGATACATGTGATGACGAAAATGGAAGCTGAAAAGGTAATGAGGCCAAAGAAATCCCATGAATTTTTTCGCCCTGCCTTTAGCAGCCTAGCCTCAATTAATAATACTCTGACACAGAGAAGAATGACAAAATGTCACATCTGCCATTAAGTAGTTATGAAATTTCTTTAGTTGTTTTTTTTTTATTTTTTTTTCAACGTTTTTATTTATTTTTGGGACAGAGAGAGACAGAGCATGAACGGGGGAGGGGCAGAGAGAGAGGGAGGCACAGAATCGGAAACAGGATCCAGGATCTGAGCCATCAGCCCAGAGCCTGACGCGGGGCTCGAACTCACAGACCGCGAGATCGTGACCTGGCTGAAGTCGGACGCTTAACCGACTGCGCCACCCAGGCGCCCCCGAAATTTCTTTAGTTTTAAATTGCATTTCTTAGAATATTCAACCAGTGATTCGCTCACTAGCAAATATTTATTGATCTCTTCATGTATGTCTGGTTCAACCAATTAAAAAACCTAGGAACTTCTGAGTCTGGGTTATTGACAATGGTTCTAAGGCCATCTTAAGTAGCCTAGGACATCAGAAAAGATCTCTAGAAAGCTGAATTCTTTAGGACCACCTGGGTGGCTCAGTCAGTTAAGTGACCAACTCTTGATTTCAACTCAGGTCGCGATTTCACGGTTTGTGAGTTCCAGAGTTCTTGCTGTGAGCAAGGAGCCTGCTTGGGATTCTCTCCCTCTGCCCTTCCCTCTCCCTCTCTCTCTCTCTCTCTCTCTCTGCCCCTCCTTTTCTTTCTCTGTCCCTCCCTCTCTCCCTCTCTCTGCCCCTCCCTGTCTTGCCCAGGGATGTGCGTTCTCTCTCTCTCTCTCAAAATAAATAAACTTAAAAAAAAAAAAAAACAGCCAAATTCTCTATCTTAAATCAAGGGGATTTATAAGAAAACTACTATGGCTTTAGAAGAAAAATTCTATATATTATATTCTTAATGGACCTTCTTCCATTTTCTATCTGTCACTGGGTAGAGGAAAGGCAGTTGATTAAGCGTCTGACTTCAGCTCAGGTCATGATCTTACAGCTGGTGAGCTTAAGTCCCACATGGGGCTCTGTGCTTACAGTGCAGAGCCTGCTTGGGATTCTCTCTCTCCCTGTCTTTCTGCCTCTCCCCCACTTGCACGTACTTTCTCTCTATAAACAAATAAATAAACTTAAAAGTGTGTGTATATATATGTATACATATATATATACATACATATAATAAAAATGCAACAAAAGTAGCTATAGTTTATTAAACATTTTTTATGTGCAAATCACTTAACACCTAATTACATCTTTTTCCTTGTTTAAAATCTGGGGGTCCATTGTTTTCTTCTTGGGAATATTGAAGAGATAACACATTTTAGATTGGATATGGTGGATTTGAAACCACACACACACACCTACTTAGAATTATTGCTATTTTTCAGCACACTGCTTAAACCACAAATTACTACCCTCACTACCCTCACTGACATCCAATTTTTTATGTTACATTTGTTTCTGTAGCCTAACTTCAGCATTTAAGAACTAAGAAGTAATAGGAAAATTTGGTTTCTTTATCTCTTTTTTTCCTATTTGTAAGTAGAGGAAAATGTATAATTCCATTCTGTTTTTAAATTGGAATATCCCTTAACAGTATGAAAATAAGAGTTGAAAAAAAAAACTAATGAAGAAAGCACTACTTCTCTCGGAAAAGCAGTATCCTCAACTGAGGCAGATTATATGATTCTTCATGTTAAATCTCAGGGGAAAAAAGCTAACATTTGAACTTCAATTCAAGGGTCCAATTTGTTTCTGAATTTCAGACCAGCATTAAATATGATACAGTGTCAGGCATCATATTTTGATTCTGAAAATATTGGTTTTGAAAATATTCCAATATACTTAAAGGGATATTAGAGATTAAGGAAGATAAGCATCACTTCATGTATACTAGAAACTGGAACTGCAGTAACTTGTTACAGAAATACGATTGCTCTAATCTTTCTTTCAGATAGCACTAGACACAAATATCATACATATTTAACAAGGATTTAAACAAATATTTAGCCAATATTAACAAATATTTGGTAAAAAGATGATCATTTGTTAAATCTGTTAAATGATCCAGCTAAATAAATGAGTAATTTTTCAGAATATTTATACATGTCAAGCCTAGTATATAACACATGCAGTACAGTACATTAATTCTCTCATGTGTCTCCATAGGTCAATGGAATAATAAACCCCAGTCGTTCATTATAAAGATGGAATGCTGATGTGATTTTCTTTGGACTCTAAGCCATAGGACTTCTACCCTGAAAATATTGAAAGATTTATACTTCAAAGATAAATTATCAACACAGAGATTATGCTTCCCAGTGTTGGAAAATGTGAAATAACAATAAGGTAGTGGTCAGAAAACCATATTTCTCTACTTATATTGTGTGACAGACATGAAAATAAACCATAGGACCTAAAGAAAAATCGGGACGGCTTTAGAGCATTTTATCTGTGTCTCTTTTTTCTGTTCCAGTTTATTTGGTTTTCATGAGATCCTGTTTATGAGATTCTCTAGGAGCCTTTGCTATAGAGTGCCTTTTGTTTCCTTGACCTTGTGACATGAAAAGTAGATGAATATAAAGGATGTGGGGAGGGGAGGGGAAAGACATTTATTCAAGATAATATAAAGGTTCTCACTCTCACAAGTTACAGAATTAATGATTTTTGACACTAATTCTAGGGCTAAAGAAATTCTTTAAGGGGTGATAGAAAAAAAGTGTCTAGTTGCTAAACTTATCATCATTTATTGCAAACCTAAAGGTTCTGACTATAGTAGATGGACTTTTTTTAATTCTACACAAAGACAAAGTAACTGTCTCTAATATTTTGCCCCCCCACCACAAACTCTAGTATGAAACAAAGTAATAAGACCCAATATTAGCACATCTTACTATCACAGAAATTAAATAGATTTCTAAATCACTGCATGAAATTTTAAGTATATTCTTTTGACATGTATTACTATGATAGTAATTACCAGCTTATAAATACTCCTTCCACAAACATTTACTGAACACCTATTCGGTATTAGACATATTGGTAGTCTTAGCAATGCATGGCCTATCTCTAACCCAGTACTTTTCAAACATTACAGAAATGATGCATTCTCTTACCGTTTTTTCAAACAGACTTGTATTCCTTGAAAGCAAAATCACTGTCAGTAGAGTTGCCAATAACAACTCCCCAGAGAAGAAGTTACTTGAACAAAATTTTGAAAGCCACTAATGGCAATCATAGTATTGATAATAATTACAATATTAAGAAGGAAGAGGAAAAGAAGAAGGGGCGATATTGAAGGGATTGCTAATTACTAATATTCTCTGTTTATTTTCCCATTTAATCCTATCATAACTCTATGAAGGAGATAACATTATGGATCGATCCCATTTACACATTAGTAAGTCAAGATTCCAAAGTGTTAGTAGCAAGGTGTTAGCATGATCAAATTCATCCAAGAAATAGAAATGAGGAGGTGGAGAGTGGTAGACGGAGAGAGGAGTGTCTGTGGCCCATCATTATGAGGCACTAGATATGTATATCTGGATTTTGGAAGCCAGAGGTCTGGGTTGTAGACATAGATTTAGGAGTCCTTGACTTACACAGAGTACTCAAATGCTTGTACGTGTATAAACAGGACAACAAAGAAGAAGAAGATGGGTTGAGTAGAATACTTACAGAATACAGAAGGGAGAGTATTATGAAAACAAAGGAGGAAATGATGTCAAGGAGGAGTGATGGAAGTATCAGATTCTGCAGGAGAGGTGAAGTAGGATGAGAAGGCAAAGTGCACATCATTTGAGAACTTGGGGTAAAGGAGTATTTGTAGTCATGTGATTGAGCATGTGATGTGGCAAGAGCCAAAGCTGAGGGCTATGGAAAGAAACAATGGACACATGCATCCCAATATTTATAGCAGCATTATCTACAATAACCAAACTATGGAAACAGCCCAAGTGTCCACTGACTGACGAATGGATAAAGAAGAGATAGTATATACATACAACGGAGTATTACTCAGCCATTAAAAAAAGAATGAAATCCTGTCATTTGCAACCATGAGGCTATAGCTCGAGAGTATAATGCTAATAAAATAAGTCAGTCAAAGAAAGACAAATATCATATGATTTCACTCATATGTGGAATTTCAGAAACAAAACAAACAAGTATAGGGAAAAACAGAGACGGGAGGCAAACCAAGAAACAGACTCTTAACTATAGAGCACACACTGATGGTTACCAGAGGAGAGGGGGCAGGGGGATGGGTTAAAAAAGAGATGGGGATTAAGGAGTGCACTTGTTGTGATGAGCACTCAGTGTTGTATGGAAGTGTTGAATCACTATATTGTGTCACCTGAAACTAATATTACACTGTATGTTAACTAACTGGAATTTAAACTAAAACTTTAAAAGAATGAAAGAAAGAAAGAAAGAAAGAAAGAAAGAAAGAAAGAAAGAAAGAAAGAAACAAAGAAACAAAGAAAGAAACAAACAAACAGGGGCGCCTGGGTGGTTCCGTTGGTTAAGTGTCCAACTTTGGCTCAGGTCATGATCTCACGGTTCATGGGTTTGAGACCCGTGTAGGCCGCTGTGCTGAACAGCTCAGAACCTGGACCCTGCTTCAGATTCTGTGTCTCCTTCTCTCTCTGCCCTTCTCCCACTCGCACTATCTCTCTCTCTCTCTCTCTCTCTCTCTATCAAAGATAAACTTTGAAAAAATTTATAAAAGGAAAGAAAAGAAACAACGAAGACATGGAGTGAAAACTTCTCTCAAGGAACTTGGCTATAAAAAAAATAATATAGAAGTAAGGGCAATATAAGATAAAGGAAAGAGCTTTTACATTTTTAACATAGGAGATATATAAATATGTTTCTGAACTGAGGATAACTTAGTAGCTCCCAGGAAGAAGTGAGATTTGAGATGGAGAAGGGAGGTGACTGATATAGGAGGTTGGGGATCATGGAATCCAGAACAAAGATGGAGAAATTAGGAAAAGCTAGCAAAGAGCCTCTAAAATGAATGTGGGTGAGTTAAGCCATAAGCTAAGTCATTAAACACACAAACATACTGGAAAAGAATGTGTGTATTATATTGTAAACAGCTAATCTCTGAGTATATACAAGGCTCTTTGAACTCCGTGAAAGTATGACCAACTATAAATAAAAATAGGGATATGATATGAGTAGCAAGGTCACAGGAAGGCAAAGCAAACAACCTATAAAAAAGATAATTAAATTCACTCAGAACAAGAGGTATACAAATGAGGATATACAGAGATATTTGTTTTCACTCATCAGATTGTCAACAATGCAAAAGTTTGACAACTTTGAACTTTTGTTATTGTCACAACCTTAAAAAGAAGGAAAACTTGCAATATATACATATCATAAATTTCTTTACCCTTTGAACTAGGAATCTCACTTCTGGGAGTTTATCTCATCCTTAAAGAACACCTTGGTCTTTCAGGATTCCTTTTTTTTTTTTTTTTAATCTTTTGTTTCTTTAACTTTTCAGATTCTGAACTTGTTGGACTCAAAAATTCCATGTCATTTGAAACATTTTTTTAAATTAGCAAATATTTATATCACTCACAAAATAACATATATTCAAGGTTATTTTTTGCAACATCCTTTATAATAGCAAAAGATTAGAATCTCTCTTAGTTTCCACGAATATTGGACTGACTAAAAATGTCTTATGGTATAGACCATGTAGTTTTAAAAATGAAATATATATATATTCTGTGTCATAATATATCATCAGAGTATGTGATGTAGAGTACCCTTGGATAAATTTAAAACTAAAAAAAAAGAAAGAAAAGAAAAGAAAACCATGGTGCAAGACAATGGATATAGTAGCCTTCATTTGTGAAATGAAAGAGGAAAATAAGAATATATATTTAAATTACATGAAGAACCACAAGTCAAAACTAAAAGTTAATGCCTACCAAAAGGGGCAAGAAAGGGAAAAGATATGAGAATGCGACTTCTCAGCATATATCTTTTCATATCATTCTGATTTTTGGATAATTTAACTATGTTAGCTATTAAAAAAATAAGAGCATTGAAAGAAAACATGAAATAAAATTTATTGTTTGCACTCTTAACCTTTATTCATGATTAAATCGGTAAATGCTGCACAAAAGCTGTTCTCAGCCATAAGGCTCTAAAACATTTTGTCTCCAACAGATGTGAAGTATTCTGTATAATAAAATATCAAGGTTAGGAATGATTTTTTAAAATATATTAAAGCCAGTGTTTTCCCCAATACTCTCATGCACTTAATATCCAATGTGCATTTGGAAATGCAGTGCAGTAGTCTTGACCTTATGCACAGGGATTCTTTCCAAGACCCCCCACTGGATGCCTGAAACCAAGCACAGAACTAAACCCTGTATATACTGTATTTTTTCAATACACATACATACCTATGATAAAGTTTAATTTATAAATTAGGCACAGTAAGAGATTAACAATAATAACCAATAATATAAAGTAGAACTATTATTAACAATACACAATAATAAAAGTTATGTGAATGTGGTCTCTTTCAAAATATTTTATTGTAGTGTACTCATCTTCCTTTAAAAATTTTTTTTAATGTTTATTTATTTTTGAGAGAGAGAGAGAGAGAGAGACAGAGCGCAAGCAGGGGAGGGGCAGAGAGAGAAGAAGACACAGAATCCGAAGCAGGCTCCAGGGTCTGATCTGTCAGCACAGGGCGCGCGCAAAAGCTCGAACCCATGGGCCACGAGAACATGACCTGAGCTGAAGTCGGACCGGCGCCCCTCACCTTTCTTTTTTAATTTTTTTTTAAGTTCATTTATTTTTAAGAGGGGGTAGGGGGAGAGGGCGAGTGCAAGTGGGGGAGGGGCAAAAAGAGAAGGAGGGAGAGAATCCAAAGCTCGTTCCTCACTATCAGCGCAGAGCCTCATGTGGGGCTGGAGCTCACAAACCGTGAGTTCATGACCTGAGCCAAAGTCAGAAGCTTAACTGACTGAGCCACCCAGGTGCCCTTGTACTCACCTTTCTTATGATGATGTCAGAAAATAAGTTGCCTCCATGATGAAATGAAGTGAGATGATGTAGGCATTGTGATGTAGAGTTAGGAAACTACTGACCTTCTGATGATTCATCAAAGAAGGATTGCCTGCTTTCCGGCTGAAGGATCGCATGCTTTACGGCAGAAGGATCACCTGCTTGTGGTTGCCTTGATCACAGGTAACTGAAACAGCAGAAAGCAAAACTGTAAACAGACTGCTTTACTTGTGGTCTCAATTGGCTCCAGGGTCTCTTGTGAATGTGACTCACATGTGAATATTATGGCCACATTTTATTGTAGAGAAGCAACAAGTTTAGCAAATGCTATTCTAGGGTTCCCCCCAAAAATGTTTAAACTAGAAATCTCAGCTTTGTTTGTATTGCACTGTTAAAATGTGAGAGACAATTCCTAGGAATTTCTACCATCAAAACAGGAAGTATAATGGTTTACCAATATATTACCTGGAACCCAAGAAAGACCATGATTGCCTGGTTCTCTTTTGCTCAGGTTCTGAACTTCTTAGACACAGAAGTCCAGCTCTTGGGAAATATATATGTATATATATATATATACACAGGTATATATATATATATATATATACACACACACACAGGGTTTTGTTTTTGTTTTTGTTTTTTTAGTAAGAAGGAGGCTATTTGCATTTGAAACTATGAAGTTTCACAGGCCAAATAATGTTTTTTAACCTCATGTCCAAATAAATTCTGACGGAGAGAAAAAGAATAATTTTTCATAGATGTTATTTGTATATCAGTCCCAAAGAATAAATGCTTTCAACACTGCTGCAAATAGCTCTCGGCTAGTGAAATTTCTGCAACAGACATTTTCCTCTAGAAAGTGTAAAATAAATAAACAAACCCGCCACAGTGCATTTGGTGGCTTGAATTCTAGGTAGTCTGAATTTAGAGTTACAAATTAGCTTAGCTCTGTATATCCAAAACCTAAAAGAAATTGAACTGTGTAAATAGATGAATAAGTAAGTAAATAACTGTGAGTTTACCCCCTACCCAATGAGAAAATTGATCTACAGCATCAGTTCTGATATGGTTCCTTAATCAGTAAAATTAAGGGTCTTGGATTAGACTGTATATAGCCCTCACTACCTTAAACATTCTGATTTCCCTTCCTCTTGGTTGCGCTAGGAAACAAAGCTGCATTTTCCGGTGGTCCTTACTCTGAGACCAACATTTCCAACCACATCACTCACTACAATAGACAAAAAAATCTGAGGCTTAAACTATACTTTCTGCCAAGAAAAATTTTCAGAGACATATTCTGGAATGAGTGGGAGCCCTCTACAATGCAGAGCTCTGAGAGATGAGAATCTTCTTTTTTGTTCCAGCATTTTCTGAAATTCAGAAGCATTATCATTGTTTCATACCCTAGCTGAGGTTTCTTTCCACAATCTAGGTTGAGAAATACCATATAAGAAAAAAAAATCGAAGTGATCTAACAGCATTCCTCTAAGGTGGTCTGCAACTTTTGCCCTTTCTTAACTGAATATTGAAAAATCTGAAAAAACACAGCTCAAAGAAAATAGGTTTTATATCTTTATTAACTTTAGATGTTTCTCCCAGGAAAGAGAGATTGTTGGCAGAAAATAATGAAAACACAAGGACTTGTGCTGTATGCTGAAAGAATTGCTCCTGAGATGATAAAGGTGAATGCAGATAAGGACCATCAAGATGCAGCCTATTTGCTTTTTTTAGTTAAAGAAAATTATGTTTCCATTCCATTCCTATCCATCCTGGCTATGAAGTAACTGTCAACCCAGAGATGTAGAAGCTCCAAGTAAATAATGTAGACTTAATTACTTTGGTGCCCTTTAGGTATCTAATGCATACTATAGATGATTGCACTGTCATTTTATCACTGGGAGGTACAAAATAATAGGTCCATCTTCAAAGGACATGGCCTTAATAGGACTAGTATTTTTACTTTTAGTATCCAGAGTACTGGAATAAAGGAAATCATTAACTATAACTTAGGAGTATGGAATAAAGGAAATTACTAACTATAACTTAAAGCAGAAATATGCATACATTATAGTCATTGCAAGCACTAAGTCAATTTAGGTATTCTCAATGCCACATTTTAATGGAACCAAATTTTCCTACTCGAAATAGGAATTTTATAATAGTCATATGTTAATGGAACAGGAAGAAATTTCTTGGGCCATCTCTGTGCCATGTGGTCCACTGAAACCCCAATTGTAAATATTTCACCTATTTTGAGACACATATTATCACGTTTAAACATTCATCACCTCCAAATGCATCTTACATTAGGTACTGAATCAATTTAATTGGCAGTGTTTTTCTTTTTCATTGGTACATAAAATAACAGTGCAACTCTGTGATCATGAAGAATGGTAAATGACTGATGCTTTTCTTGTCTCATATGGTAAGAGGATTACTTATTTCATGGAATGAAGCAAATAAATAAAGCATTAAAATCAGCGTATGTTTTCTCCAGGCACTAAGGGATGCTAATAGTAAAGCACGCAGTAAAGACCATAACATTATTCTGTGGTAAGCCGAATAATGTCTTTCAAAGATGTCCACATCCAGAACCCCAGAGTCTGTAACTATGTGGCCAACATGACAAAAGGGATTTCGCAGATGTGATTATATTAAACCCCTTGAGATAGGGAGATTATCTTGGATTATCTGGGTGGGCCCAGAGTAATCATAAGGGTCCTTATAACAGGGAGGCAGGAGGGGCAGAGTTCAGGAGAGATTTAAGGATGGAAGAAAAGGTTGGAGTGATGTACTTTGAAGAATGAGGAAGGAATGAAAAGATTGTTTTAGAAGCTGAAAAACATGAGGAAACATTTTCCTTCAAAGCCTTCAGAAGGAATGTAGTTTTGCTGACACCTTAAATTTAGCCTGTAAGATCTCAGATTTCTGCCTCCAGAACCATAAGATTAATAAATTCATGTTGTTTTAAGCCTGCGAGTTTGTGTGACTTTTTTACACAAAACGGACATTTTTACAGCCATAGGGAACTAATACAATCCTCTCCAAGAAACATCCTCTGAAAAATACAGAATATATTTTACACACCTTCTGGTTGGTCTCAATATATATACATATAGTAATAATTCCATTCTTATTTTATAAGAAGATATAGAGCTCAAAAAAAAAAGATGGAACAATAGATGTATAGAAAGACGGGTAGATTAGTGAGTACATAATAAAGCAAAAATAGCAACATGCTAATTACAGAATTGAGGAAGTAAGTATATGGATATTGGCTGCATACTTTTCCTTTCAACATTCCCATATATTTTTTAAACATTTTGTAACAAAATATTGGTAAGGGGAAATGTCAAATGCATATTTGACAGCATTAAAATAGAGATGATGTTATTCTTTGAAAGAAAAAAAAAACAGCTTTCAGAAGTGACCCTGCAAAAAGATAAGCCCGTGCATGGCTAACACTATGTACTTGGGTTAAATCACAACTTTTATATTAGTCGTAATTTTCATTTATGAGGTTTTTTATATATATAAAGCCAAAACCTGGAATGAAAAAAATGATTCTTTTTCTTCATTAAGAATAATTTTTTATTCAAGCATGACTTTTAAAATGGTAAAAGAAATCACATGCAGAATTTAACAACATGTACTGAAAGACATGCTTGCTGCAATTCTTATGTCAGCAAAAGAATTATAAAACAACCTTAATATTTCCCAGTCCTGGGAAAAAAATGTGAAGTAGAAATTAGCCTTTAATTCTCTTCCACCTTCTCTACTAGGACCCACTCTCTTGATCTCTCCCCCAACGCCTCTCTTCAAAGGGATTTGCTCTGTATCAGAGTTGGAAAATGAACAGCTAGGTTGTTCTTTACCAAGATGGTTTTATTTTAGCCGGCCTCTGCTAAAAATTTCAGTGCCTTTAGTTCCTACAGTGAATGAATAAACAATGGCAGAGTTCCAAGTCCTGTTCCAAGTCCATGCCACAAAGTGTCTGTGAATCTCCAAAAGATGAAGCCTGGCTTGCTTCCAAAATCAGTTCATGAGGTTAGCACTACAACCTATGCGCGGTGAATAGCTCCTGTTACCTGGTTAATAAGTGAAATCATGTAGGAACTGTAAAGTAGACTATTGTTTTCTGATTATTTCCATATCTTTGGATTCAGTTATGCTCACAGTCCACAGCACTGCTTCTGAAATTTTAGAAGAAAACACAATTAATAGGAACAATAAGGTATAAAACTTTTATTCCACCTTTAAATTCTGTGACTGATTTTCATTATCACACTTATATCTCAACTGGTTAATTGTATTTAATTTTTTTCATATTCCTTCTACTTGTTTCATTATATCTATTATCCTCTTAAAATTGCCTATAACCTACAGTAGAGTATCTTCAGAAATTAGCCAATTAAACAAAGGCACAGACCATTAAGTAACTTAATTGTTTGTTCAATGGACTTTGCCAGTTTATTTTAGATTATCCTATTTTAAAAATTCACTTAGATGTACTGCCAACATGTAAAGTGCCCTGCTTGATCTCAAGTGAAACCATACTGTTATTATACCTTTTCGAATCATCCTTGATTACTGTTGATAACATTTTCCTCCTTTTAGGTTTTAAATTGAACTCCTCCAAAAAAGCATCCCTTATGTCTTCACCTTCTTTGTTAGTAATATAAAGAATAGAGTCCTCTCTCTCTTTTTTCTCTCTTTCTTTTTAATTGCATTGGATTAGATTCCTCAGCTGGGCCCCCAAGTGCTACTCAGCAATTCTTTTATTTAACTCTAATTGATTCCCTATTGCACTTGCCACAGCAACTGTTTGAAAATGCATCTCAAGGCTCCTAATCCACACCTGTCATCCTTACTCTCAGTAAATAATTTTGCCCTCTACCTAAATCACACAGACGACCAAAGCCCTCTGAAGGAAATTCCCATTCTGGTATATATCCAGCTTTTGATATTTTCTTGGAAACTTATTCTTTCTGATTCCTCTATGATCTGAAGGCAGGAATGTTACTTCCTTCCAAGACTAAATCTTCTACATTTTCCACTACATAGGAAAAAACCTGCTTCATCTATAATGTTTGCCCTGTACGAACAAGTAGATTTCCCCCTTTCTACCCCATAGCACACCAAACAAGTCTGAAATATTTAAACATGACTTTACTGAGGGCTAGATGATAATGAAAGAGAAAAAGTTCCAAAGAGGTATGTGTAACCGGAGGATCTGATTTGCAATACAATGGACCCATCTTCAGTTTATGGCCTACTACAGGGTCCTATCTTCTTGGCTTCCTAGACTACCTACACAGAATCCAACAGCATGCAGGAGCATACATCTGGGTAGATGTCCTCCTCAGGAAGAGGCCAAGATAGCAGGATACAAAGAGATAAGTATTTCCTTTCTTGACTTCCCAGGGACCACCTTCAGAGTATTCTTTTCTTTTCTTCTCAAGATGGACGCTAGGAATATCTACTCTACCATGAAAATCACTCTGTGTTCTACCTACATAAATTTTTTGCCCACGTTCTATAAATACTTTCCTTATCCTGATTTATAGTCTTTGTTCCTGGAGTACATTTTCTCTGCTTCCCTTCCATGAATTATCTACCCATTCCTTAACACATTTCCAACTTTCGTTTCCTCCAGATGACCTTCCCAGGATTGGGAAGGTCTCTAATTGCACTTATTTGTTTTTCCTCTGATGTAGATGATTCTCGACTTGTAGGATATTTGTTAGTTGTATATTTGGCTGCCTCTTTCATGGGATTGAACTCTTGGGAAGTAAGAAATCTGCCTTTTTCATAATAATATCAAAAATTACATATAAGTTATTATTATAATTTATACTTACATGTGTTGAACCCTTTAGGCTGCTTAACAAAAATGCCATAGACTGGGTAGCTTATAAGCAACAGAAATTTATTTCTACAGATCTGGAGGTTGGAAAGTCCAAGATCAAGGGGCCAGCAGATGCTGTGTCTGTGAGGGCTTGCTTTTTGATTTATAGATGGCTGTTTTTTTCTCTATATCCTCACCTGGAGGAAGGAGAAGGGGAGCTCTCTGAAGTTTTTCAATAAGGGTTTTAGTAAGGTTTTTTTATAATCCCATTAGTGCCCTCGTGATCTAATCACCTTCCAAAGGCCCCACCTCCAAATACTATCACACTGGGGATTAGGTTTCAACATATGAATTTTTGGAGGACACAGTCAGCCTATGGCATTCTGGTCACGTATGTATCAGATGGTCTGCTTTCAAAATGTTATCTCATTTCATCTTTACCACAAACTTAAGAAATAGGTTCTATTATTAGCTCCATTTTACAAATGAGGAATAGGGGAAAAGAAGTTCGATAACTTGCCCAAATTCCTACGATATTAAGTATTGAACCAGGCTTTATGAGTAAGCATCTAATTCCAGTGATCTCGCCCTTGTGTCTTACACGACCCCCACAACAATCCCTTTCACTAACAAGTACTACATAAATGTTGGTTGACTTTGAGATTGCAATGGTTCTTCCATTTAAAGCAAGGTAAGTTTTAGCTCTCAACTATATTACATGAGAAAGAAAAGATTAGACTTTAAAAATAAAGTGCATCAAAAAGACCACTGCAAATAAGAGACCTCAACTCATACAATTTATAGGAAAAGGTATGGTTTGGGTTCATTTGGAATATCAACACGAGGGTTATTGGCTCCTAATTTAAAATTTTTTGCAGAAAAATAATAAATAAAAACCAAGAGACCATGTGAAGCCACTTACATTTTCTTTATACACATATTCTTGCACACCTAAGTTATGTTACCAAGTCTGATTGAATAGACTATGTTACCATAACATGTCACCACTCTATTTAACCCTATCAGTAAACAGTAGTATTCCCCATAGTACTTTCCTTTTCAGGCTCTTAAGTTAACTAAGAGCTGTATCTTCTAAATGAATCATCTCTTATAGGGAATTCTTGATGAATGTTGGCTAATACAAAATAAATGAATTTTCTTGGGAAGGGCAGTTAAGATGGCAAAGTAGGGGACCTGGATTTTCCTTGTCCCTCAAACACAGCTATATTTAGGTCAAATCACTTGGGACACCCATGAAATAGATCTGCGGAGCAGCAGAAGGATCTCCATAGCTGGAGGAAGACAACTTGGCGAGATGGAGGTGTATATATGTGTGTTGGGGGAGATAAAACAGTGGAGCTGTAGAGGAAAGGGAACCCTTTCTGTGGAAAGACAAACAAGAGAGAAAAGAGAGAGGGGTTGTGAAAATATGGCATGGAGTTAGCACAAGAGGAAAACCTCTCTGGACCACGGACTTGTGCAAACAGCCTTTGGAGCTGAAACTCCAAGGCTTTGAAAGTGCACGACTTTCTCCAAAGCAGAACCACAGCGCGTGCTCCTGGGGAGGGGGAGAGCTGGCCCAGGGGTGCATATCATGGTGTAGTGATCTCCGAGGCACATTGGGAGAAAATGCTTCCTTTCCTGGAGTACTTTGGGAAGAGGGCTTATTGCCTCCCCAAGGACAAAAGACCCTGAAGGTTCCAGCCACAGGTCTTTCATCAGCAGGGTGACAGGCTCTACTCGCGAGCAGGGGAGAGAATCCACACAGTGCTGGGTCCTTTTAAGACATGGGGTTTTGAATCCCAGCTGAGCGCCAAGAAGAAGGAGCAGGAGAACTGTGGTGCAGGGCAAGCCAACTGCCCTCACTATTCTGTGAGGGCTGCCTGAACAGCATGGGTTCAGATTCCTGGTCCACAGTGGAGAAAGTGGGGTGACACTGACACCATTTTTCTACTCAACACCAACATGGTGGGACTTCAGAGAGCAGCACAACAGCTCCCAGTGGAGGCAGGACAAGCTTATAACCAAACCTCACCCTTCCGTGCCTGGCAAATGGTTAGTTACCGGAGCAAGACTGACTGAGCCAACACAGCCAATACAGTGACAGCAAGAATGGGAGAAGCAGAGAAGAAAATAGATGAGATAGAAAATAAAATTATGGAAAATAATGAAGGTGGAAAAAAGAGGGAAAAGGAATTACTAGATGACAAGGGGATAAAACAAAACAATACCCTTATCATAGGATTCCCAGAAGAGTGAGAAAAAGGGGCAGGAGGTTCATTTGAACAAATTATAGTGGAGAAGTTCCCTATTCTGGGGAAGGAAACAGGTATCCAAGTCCAAGAGGCCTAGAGAACTCCCTTCTAAATCAACAAAAGCAGGTCAACAACACAACATATCATAGTAAAACTTGCAAAATACAAAGATAAAGAGAGAATTCTGAAAGCAGCTAGGGACAAAAGGTTCTTAAACTAACAGGGTAGACCCACAAGGGTAGTAGCAGACCTGTCCACTGAAACTTGGCAGGCCAGAAGGGAGTGGCAGGAAATATTCAACATTATGAATATGAAAAATAGGAGGCCAAGAATCCTTTATCTATCAAGGCTGTCATTCAGAATAGAAAAAAGGACAGATAAAGACTTCCCAGACAAACAAAAACTAAAAGAGTTCATGACAACTAAGCCAGCCCTGCAAGAAATTCTAAGGGGGACTCTGTGAGTAGAAATCAAAAGAGACTACAAATGACCAGAGAACATCACCACAAACATGAAATCTATGGATAATACAATGGCACTAAATTCATACTTTAAATAATCACTCTGAGTGTAAATGGACTAAATGCCCCAAACAAAAGACATAGGGTATCAGAATGGATAAAATAACAAGATCCATCTATATCCTGCCTAGAAGAGACTCATTTTAGACCTGAGGAACCCTACAGGTTGAAAGTGAGGGGATAGGGAACCATCTATCATGCTAATGGAGGTCAGAAGAAAGCTGAAGTAGCCATACTTATATCAGACAAACTAGATTTTTTTTTCAATATATGAAATTTATTGTCAAATTGGTTTCCATACAACACCCAGTGCTCATCCCAACAGGTGCCCTCCTCAATACCCATCACCCACCCTCCCATCCTTCCCACCCCCCATCAACCCTCAGTTTGTTCTCAGTTTTTAAGAGTCTCTTATGCTTTGGCTCTCTCCCACTCTAACCTCTTTTTTTTTCTTTCCTTCCCCTCCCCCATGGGTTTCTGTTAAGTTTCTCAGGATCCACATAAGAGTGAAACCATATGGTATCTGTCTTTCTCTGTATGGCTTATTTCACTTAGCATCACACTCTCCAATTCCATCCGTGTTGCTACAAAGGGCCATATTTCATTCTTTCTCATTGCCACGTAGTACTCCATTGTGTATATAAACCACAATTTCTTTATCCATTCATCAGTTGATGGACATTTAGGCTATTTCCATAATTTAGCTATTGTTGAAAGTGCTGCTATAAACATTGGGGTACAAGTGCCCCTATGCATCAGTACTCCTGTATCCCTTGGGTAAATTGCTAGCAGTGCTACTGCTGGGTCATAGGGTAGATCTATTTTTAATTTTTTGAGGAAACTCCACACTGTTTTCCAGAGTGGCTGCACTTCTCCACATCCTCGCCAGTATCTATAGTCTCCTGATTTGTTCATTTTGGCCACTCTGGTGTGAGGTGATACCTGAGTGTGATTTTGATTTGTATTTCCCTGATGAGGAGTGACATTGAGCATCTTTTCATGTGCCTGTTGGCCATCAGATGTCTTCTTTAGAGAAGCGTCTATTCATGTTTTCTGCCCATTTCTTCACTGGGTTATTTGTTTTTCGGGTGTGGAGTTTGGTGAGCTCTTTATAGATTTTGGATACTAGCCCTTTGTTCGATATGTCATTTGCAAATATCTTTTCCCATTCCGTTGGTTGCCTTTTAGTTTTGTTGGTTGTTTCCTTTGCTGTGCAGAAGCTTTTTATCTTCATAAGGTCCCAGTAGTTCATTTTTGCTTTTAATTCCCTTGCCTTTGGGGATGTGTCAAGTAAGAGATTGCTACAGCTGAGGTCAGAGAGGTCTTTTCCTGCTTTCTCCTCTAGAGTTTTGATGATTTCCTATCTCACATTCAGGTCTTTTATCCATTTTGAGTTTATTTTTGTGAATGGTGTGAGAAAGTGGTCTAGTTTCAACCTTCTGCATGTTGCTGTCCAGTTCTCCCAGCACCATTTGTTAAAGAGACTGTCTTTTTTCCACTGGATGTTATTTCCTGCTTTGTCAAAGATGAGTTGGCCATACGTTTGTGGGTCTAGTTCTGGGGTTTCTATTCTATTCCATTGGTCTATGTGTCTGTTTTTGTGCCAATACCATGCTGTCTTGATGATGACAGCTTTGTAGTAGAGGCTAAAGTCTGGGATTGTGATGCCTCCTGCTTTGGTCTTCTTCTTCAAAATTCCTTTGGCTATTCGGGGCCTTTTGTGGTTCCATATGAATTTTAGGATTGCTTGTTCTAGTTTCGAGAAGAATGCTGGTGCAATTTTGATTGGGATTGCATTGAATGTGTAGATAGCTTTGGGTACTATTGACATTTTGGCAATATTTATTCTTCCAATCCATGAGCAGGGAATGTTTTTCCATTTCTTCATATCTTCTTCAATTTTCTTCATAAGCTTTCTATAGTTTTCAGCATACAGATCTTTTACATCTTTGGTTAGATTTATCCCTAGGTATTTTATGCTTCTTGGTGCAATTGTGAATGGGATCAGTTTCTTTATTTGTCTTTCTGTTGCCTCATTATTAGTGTATAAGAATGCAACTGATTTCTGTACATTGATTTTGTATCCTGCAACTTTGCTAAATTCATGTATCAGTTCTAGCAGACTTCTGGTGGAGTCTATCGGATTTTCCATGTAGAATATCATGTCATCTGCAAAAAGTGAAAGCTTAACTTCATCTTTGCCAATTTTGATGCCTTTGATTTCCTTTTGTTGTCTGATTGCTGGTGCTAGAACTTCCAACACTATGTTAAACAACAGCAGTGAGAGTGGACATCCCTGTTGTGTTTCTGATCTCAGACGAAAAACTCTCAGTTTTTCCCCATTGAGGATGATGTTAGCTGTGGGCTTTTCATAAATGGCTTTTATGATGTTTAAGTATGTTCCTTCTATCCCAACTTTCTCGAGGGCTTTTATTAAGAAACGTTGCTGAATTTTGTCAAAGGCCTTTTCTGCATCGATTGGCAGGATCATATGGTTCTTATCTTTTCTTTTATTAATGTGATGTATCACGTTGATTGATTTGCAAATGTTGAACCAGCCCTGCATCCCAGGAATGAATCCCACTTGATCATGGTGAATAATTCTTTTTATATGCCGTTGAATTTGATTTGCTAGTATCTTATTGAGAATTTTTGCATCCATATTCATCAGGGATATTGGCCTGTAGTTCTCTTTTTTTACTGGGTGTCTGTCTGGTTTAGGAATCAAAGTAATACTGGCTTCATAAAATGAGTCTGGAAGTTTTCCTTCCCTTTCTATTTTTTGGAATAGCTTGAGAAGGATAGGTATTATCTCTGCTTTAAACGTCTGGTAGAACTCCCCTGGGAAGCCATCTGGTCCTGGACTCTTATCAGACAAACTAGATTTTAAAACAAAGACTGTAACAAAAGATGAACAAAGGCATTATATCATAATTAAGGGGTCTATCCATCAAGAAGAGCTAACAAATATTTATGCTCTCGACTTGAGTGCACCCAAATATATAAATCAATTAATCACAAAAATAAGCAAAGTTATTGATAATAATACCATAATTGTAGGAGACTTTAATACTCCATTTACAACAATGAACAGATCATCTAAGCAGAAAATTAACAAAGAAACAATGGCTCTGAATGACACATTGGACCAAATGGACTTAACAAATATATTCAGAATATTTCATTCTAAAGCAGCAAAAAACACATTCTTTTCGAGTGCACATGGAACATTCTCCAGAATAGATCACATATTGGGTCACAAATCAGCCCTCAACAGGTACAAAAAGATTGAGATCATATCATGCATATTTTCAGATCACAACGCTATGAAACTTGGAATCAACCACAAGAAAAACTTTGGAAAGGCCTCAAATACATGGAAGTTAAAGAACGTCCTATGAAAGAATCAATGTGTTAACCAGGAAATTAAAGAAGAAATTTAAAAATACATGGGAGAAAATGCAATGAAAACATGATAGTCCAAACCCTTTGGGATGCAGTAAAGGCAGTCTTAAGAGGAAAATACATTGCAGTTCAGGCCTATCTCAAGAAGCAAGAAAGGTCCCAAATATACAACCTACTCTTACACCTAAAGGAGCTAGAAAAGGATCAGCAAATAAAGTGTAAATCAGCAGAAGAAGGGAAATAATAAAGATTAGAGCAGAAATAAATGATATAGAATCCAAAAAAACAGTAGAACAGATCAATGAAACTAAGAGCTGGTTTTTTGAAAGAATAAGCAAAACTAATAAACCCCTAGCCAGATTTCTCAAAAAGAAAAGAGAGGACCCAAATGGATAAAGTCATGAATAAAGGAGGAGAGATTACAATCAACACCACAGAAAATAAATGAATTTTCTTAATAAAAATAAAAGATGATCCAGACTTTTGATGCCTAATATGTAAAGTGAGTTGCACCCAGGCAGGAAAAAGTTGCTGATGAAACTCTCAGTGTCTTTGAACATAAACATTCCAGGACCAACTGAATTTTTTGTCTAAGTGAAAGTATTTTTCTTTTTTCAGATAATTAGGGAAATGTATAATATCAAGACAGTAGCTATCAAGGGCATCCACCTGAATTGAGCTTATGAGACTAGAATATAAAATATATATAAACAAGAGGCAGAAAGTAAAGCATTTTATTGGATGGGTTAATGTAATGTAATATCGAATATTTTTAAAATATCTCATTTCCCAATTGTTTTCATACAATTGTTTTTGTTTTCCTTTAAGTGTATTTTAAAGTAAAACTGGAATTGTGAATATTACCATATTAGCTGCTGCACAAAAAAAAAATTGTTCTGATATACGGCCGTATAAGAGATGACAAGTATTACATCTTCTTTAGCTCATTCCAACACCACTCAACTTCTGCTGTACCTTACTTGAGCAGATGCAAAAATATGTTACAATATAGAAATCCTAAATACTGCTTTTGAATTCATACAGTTTGTATTTTATTGACTTTTTAAAATCAGTTTGTTTCTCCCCTTAATATTAGTAGCTCAGCACATCAATTTAAGAGAACTGTGCCCTGATGGATAGAGAGGCTGGATCTCAGCAGTATTTTCTTTCTGCTAGAAGCAATAAAATATAGGATGAGCTATTAGGATTGGGAGGTGGTCCAGAAAAAAATCATGAAGCATTCTTAAGCCTGCAGGAATTTATCG
This sequence comes from Prionailurus viverrinus, assembly GCF_022837055.1. Lineage (NCBI taxonomy): Eukaryota > Metazoa > Chordata > Mammalia > Carnivora > Felidae > Prionailurus > Prionailurus viverrinus. The sequence goes on from NC_062561.1 coordinate 164,280,218, forward strand.
GATAATTTTAATCCTTAAAAGGCATCTTTGAAGATTTTCATGCTTTCTTGTTGCCAGCAGTGTTTCTGTTGAAATAAGATAATTTCTGTAATTGTGTACCTCAGAAAAGAAAAAGAAAAAAAATTGAAACATTGGCACATTTTTTCTAAAATACCAAATTAAACAGAATGACAGACTGAGTTAAGGACAGAGAAAAGTGGCAAAGCTTTGCACATGCCATGACCTCAGATATCCTGCCATAAATTATGTGGATGCTACTTATATGCTTAGAACAAGTATCTTTGTGAAACATTTACATAACATGATAAAGGTAGCCAGAGTTTACTGATGAAGTACCTAAGAGAACAGAATTTCTTTTTAAAATTGCTGAGGTAGGGGCGCCTGGGTGGCGCAGTCGGTTAAGCGTCCGACTTCAGCCAGGTCATGATCTCGCGGTCCGGGAGTTCGAGCCCCGCGTCAGGCTCTGGGCTGATGGCTCGGAGCCTGGAGCCTGTTTCCGATTCTGTGTCTCCCTCTCTCTCTGCCCCTACCCCGTTCATGCTCTGTCTCTCTCTGTCCCAAAAATAAATAAAAAACGTTCAAAAAAAAATTAAAATTGCTGAGGTAGGGGCATTTGGGTGGCTCAGTCAGTTAAGCAACCAACTCTTGGTTTTGGCTCAGCTCATGATCTCACAGTTTGTGAGTTTGAGTCCTGCATTGGGCTCTGTGCTGACAGTGTGGAGCCTGCTTGGGATTCTCTCTCTCTCTCTCTCTCTCTCTCTCTCTCTGCCTCTCTCTCTTTCTCTCAAAATAAATAAGTAAACTTAAAATAAAATAAAATAAAATTTCTGACTTAGGGGGTGCCTGGGTGGCTCAGTCGGTCGAGTGTGCAACTTTGATTCAGGTCATGATCTCAAGGTTCCAGCACCACATCGGTCTCTGCGCTAACAGATGGATGCTGCTTGAGATTCTCTGTCTCCCTCTGTCTCTATCCCTCCTCAGCTCTCTCTGTCTGTCTCTCAAAAATACATACATATATACATACAAGCAAACAATTAAAAAATTCTTTCAAGTTAGAAGTAATATGTCAATTACATGAAGAACAATGTCTGGGTGTAAACATATTCCAAGTTTTCATAAAATGAACAATGTCTATTTTTGTCTGAGGCAACAATAAGGTTGAAGGAACAAAAAAGCATGGCAGGGCCTAGAATGATGATGTTGCTAACTAGTTTCATGAAATAAAAAGCTTTAAGCTAATATTATATGATATATATTTATATTTACATATAAAATACATAAAAATGTATTATGTATAATTATGTATTATGTATAAAATACATAAAAATACATATATTTCACAGATTTCTTTATTCAACCTTCCTCACATGGTACAATGTCCTTTAAAAATGTGTTTTTGTTGAGTTTATTATTCAGATTCATATCCTCATGGGATTTAAGCAAAGGCTGAGACACATTTATTAATGCCTAAAATATGGTTCATCTCACTGCAGTGATATGAATGCCAAAAAAAAGAACCAGATATTTCATTTTTCATCAAATATTGAAATAGAGATTATCTACTAAATGCAGTTTTTTTCCAGGAGTTTATGGGAAGTAATTTGTATGTATGTGACAGATATCTGAGCATCCTTCATTTAGTGTATGTTTTTGTGTATATTTGCACATATTTTAAAAATGCCACCCTACTTTCAATGTCCTGGGCCTCCAGACAAACTGACACTGACCAGAGCCCTTCCACCATCTAGACATCCCTCAGCAGGCCATGGAAAGCTTGGTGACTTGACGATCAAAAAGTAAATACCCATGACCACATCTCTCGTTTCCCCCTCTCCTTCTGCCTTTGACATTCTTTTATGCCATTCATGTAAAAACTCTGAGCTTATTCCTCCAGAAATTCCACAGGTTTTTAATCATCTACCTATCCAATAGGGTAAACCTGCTCACCTACTTCCTCTCAACCAGGAGTCTGCCTCCTGCTTCTCATGAGCCTGTCACCTTGACAACCTTCTGTGCTTCCCCTGTTACTTGTCAGTTACGTATAAATTCCCAGCTGCTCAATATAGTGTGAGAGATGACAGTATTTCATGTCGTATGAATTTTAGTGTAGTCCTAGTGAGAATATAAAAATGAGAGGTTATAGGTTAAAGCAGTAGTTCTCGAAGGTTTTGGTCTCTGTATCCCTCCATACTCTTAAAGATCCCAAAGACCTTTTTGGTTTATGTGAATAATAGCTACTGATATTTTTTGTATTAGAAAGTAAAACAAAATTTTCAAATATTTATTAATTCATTTAAAAATAATGGTCGTTTGGGGCGCCTGGGTGGCTCAGTTGGTTAAGCGTCCGACTTCGACTCAGGTCAAGATCTCGCTCTCCGTGAGTTCGAGCCCCGCCTCGGGCTCTGGGCTGATGGCTCGGAGCCTGGAGCCTGCTTCCGATTCTTTGTCTCCCACTCTCTCTACCCCTCCCCCGTTCATGCTCTGTCTCTCTCTGTCTCAAAAATAAGTAAACGTTAAAAAAAATTAAAAAACATAATGGTCGTAAACCCATTACATGGTAACAATAATATATTTATGAGAACAAAATACCCTACATTTTCCACAGTGAAAGAAATTCAGTGAGAAGAAAGCCATTGTTTGCATTTTGGCCAATGTGTTTAATGTCTGATTTAATAGTCAAAATTAAATGTAAATTCTTGCTTCTCTTATTTGCTTCTACAGTTAGTCGCTTATGATATCACATGTCATATAGATACTGGAAAACACTACCTGCTTCTGAGCAAAAGTGATAAAGGCAAATATCTGTCTTGTAATTTAACCTCACGGATTGTGGGGCCTTTTATACTTTGTGTGGCATAACTGTAAAAACGTTTCAGCATCTCTCAGCCACCCCCCGGATTTCATTGTGAGATCCTCTGGAAAAAACGACTCTGAGAAAGGGACCATTGAGAATACAGTGCAGTGCCTCTTAAAGGTGAATAACGAACAGAATCCTTCTGAGGTAAAAATAATTTCAGGGACTCTTCAATGATTACTTAAACTATCTTTAATACGATGTAAATATAAACTAAAATCTAGGTGGAAATTCATTGCATAAGCCTTTGGACAACTATTAAATTGAAATTTAAAATTACAAACTACATAAACAAAAAACAAAATTCTAATTCTTAACACTGATTTAATGTGACAGGTGATATTTGCTGGATATTTCTAACATGAATATAATACTCACTGCTCTAGCAGCAAGGCTTGTCAGTATGTGTGTACTATCATGTCCCATGTGTAACACAGTCTTCTCTCTCGTGCTTTCATTGGAACTCAGGTGCACAAAATTAGATAAATCATCACCTATAGTTCAGCGCACATTGTCATCATTAATCCATTAATAGTCCTCTTACACTTAGTTAGCTGGTTAATTTTTGTAGTGTTACAAACGACAGTAAACCCATCGCTCAAAATAAAACTCAGGATCCTGAGAAGGACGGTGATAGTGACCACACATTAGGGTAGACGTTTTACTTCCTACTCCTCCCTTACCTCAGGCTTTATTACTTCAGGCACACAACTGGCCCTCTTTGACCCTCAATTCCTCACTTGTAGAAAGAGGAGGGCTGATCTACATTACTTCCAAATTTCCCGCTGGCTTTCAGAGGAAAAGAGAGCATATTCTAGTCAGATCTTTTTTCTTTAAATTTTTCTCCATCGCCCAATAGCTTAGTTCTCACTTTAAAAAATGAGGATGTATACATAAGGGGTGAATCACAGGAATCTGCTCCTGAAATCATTAGTGCATTATATGCTAACTTGGATATAAATTAAAAATAAATAAATAAATAAGTTAGTCAGGATAAAAACAGTACTGACCTGATAGAGTTGTTGTGGAGATTAAATAAAATAATATGTATGAAACAGTAAAACACAACAACAAACACAGAAACAAAAACTTAGGATCCTGACAATAGCTTACACTGATAATACGGCCTCTTATTCTATTCCCTAGGCTCCTATGCCTGTGGTAACCATCATCTTAATTTCTGTACTTACGATCATTTTTGCCTTTTAAAAGATGGTTTTATGTCATATACATAGTTTTATAAATGTATAAGAAGGATTATATATTTCTAAAAAGTACATATTTTATTTTTATTGTTTTTAATTTCTTAGGAGAAATATGATATTTGGAAACATTTTTTCCTTTGGTATTATATTTCTAATATCCATCCATATTGTATTCCTGCATGGTGCTGCACTTTATTCACTTTAACTACTATATCACATTCTATTGTGTGAATATGTAGCAGTTTATCCAGCCACCTTTTTATTTGTGGGTAATGGGTTATTTCCTATATCTTCACTGTCAAGAACAATGCTTCTTTGAGCATTCTTATTCACACATCCTATTGTACATACGTAAGTCATTTCTTCTACCATTTTTCTCTATTGGAGTTCCAGTAAAACCTATAGCATACCTGATGTCACATGCTCTTCACTTGGCTCAAAAACATAATTTATATAATCAAAAGAATAGAGCATTTTGGGGCATTTACTGTATGGCAGACAATATTCTAAGATCTCTACTCATATCAACTCCTTTAATATTCACACTAACCTAGTGAGGTTGGTAGTTATCATTTTCTCTATTTTACAGACAAGGACGCTAGCAACTGAAAGTCAGAATAAATTTTCAGAGATATTGCCAGGATTCAAACACAGGCAGTTGGGCTCCAGAGCATGCTCTTTTATTTTATTTATTTTTTTTTTTATTTAAAAAAAATTTTTTTTTCAACGTTTATTTACTTTTGGGACAGAGAGAGACAGAGCATGAACGGGGCAGGGGCAGAGAGAGAGGGAGACACAGAATCGGAAACAGGCTCCAGGCTCCGAGCCATCAGCCCAGAGCCTGACGCTGGGCTCGAACTCACGGACCGCGAGATCATGACCTGGCTGAAGTCGGACGCTTAACCGACTGCGCCACCCAGGCGCCCCAGAGCATGCTCTTTTATTACAAACATCATTAATTCTTTTTCTTTAGCTCACAAAAATGACTTGTGACAAAAACAATGAAATTGCATGGCAGTCCTCAATTAGAGGGTCATCCAGATAAACAAGACTATTTTTACATAAATTAAAGTTAGAATTGAAATGTAAATGAACATTTTAAAATTTGTATATTGTTTCTGGACATTCCGAAAATATGTCTGTAGACCCTAGTTTGAGAAATAATGCTATCAAGGAATGACTGGTTGGACCTTCTCTATAATCTAGGACTTCAGTCAAGTTTATTGTAAGTGATAGGAATGCAACTGGAAGTGGTATAACAATAAGATAATTTTTTGTCTCACAGATTTAGGCAGGATGCAAGGTAGTCAGATGAAAAAAAATGTTGCAGGAGAAATAGACAAATCTGTGACAATAGTTGGAGACTTCAATACCCTTCTTTCAATAGTTAATAGAATAAGGAAACATAAAAACCAGCACAAATAAGGAAGAATTTAATAGCATAATCTGTGAAAAGGATCTAATCAACAGGTATAAAACACTCCACACTACAACTCTTCCCATTAAAATCAACTGGTCTATCTTGCATTTTAAGTTAACACTTATTGAAGAATGATTCAATAACATCATGGATGGTCATGTGAAAAATGTCAGTTCACTGAGTTATCCAAATCTTCCCTATTTTATTGTGCAACATAAAAAAGTACGTTTGCTAACATCATCACTGACCTTTAAGAAAAATCTTTAAGCACTGGAAAATACAAGTTTTCCAAAATTCTAATTTTGCTTCAACGTTTGGTATTTATTACTGGCAACAAATATTGTTATTTATTTTCCTTGAAATCACAGGCCCGCATTGTTCATTTTCCAGAAAATATCTGCCAAATACCTAAGTCTAAATAACTACATTTTCTCTGCCAGTAATTTCTTTTCAAGTAAAAATGGTGTTGTGTGGAGACGCAGCTATATTAGCTCACAACTTCAACAATTGCCCCAGTGCTTTTCCTCATAACAATAGTATTTGAGTACGCAGAAGTGCTTCATGAGTACTTTGCATTTGGTGACACAGAAAAGTACTTCATGAGTACTTTGCATTTGGTGACACAGAAAAAAATGGGTATTCAAGTAGCAAATGTAAGAGTTATTTTTACTGCTACATCTGTGACATTCTTAAGTAAAGTTGGCATTAAAATTTTTATAATGTAAGTGTATGGCTATAAAAAATTATTATTCATACAATTTGGTGCCTTGATTCATATTAAGGCACCAGCCGTTTTACCCATGATTTCTTTTGTGCCATCACTACAAATGGAACACAGTGAAAAAGGCAAATAATGTCTTAGTATTATTATTAAAGAAGTTTTGACTTCATGGATGCCCTGAAAAAGTAAGAGACTCTCAGGATTCTAGGGACCACATTCTTGACAGCACTGCTCTGTTAGAACAAATCTTTTGCTTCTCTGGTTCAACTAGTGTTTCCATCCTGCTAGAACAGTAACTAGAATGTAGTAGGTAGTCAATAAATATTTGTTGGGTAAAGAATGGAGGGATGAATGAATCATCCCTGTAGACACTTGGTTGAAATTTCTTTACCACTCTGTAAATGTACAAAGACTAAGAATTCATCCACGAATTAGTTAATTTACCTTTTTAAACAGCATGTAGCCCCAGAAAGGAGAAAGAAGAAATAGTTCTAGTTTGATCTCTAGCGTATAAAGTCAGGTGCAGATAAAAGAGTACATCTAATATGGATATAAAACAAAGATATCCATAAGGCATCAGAGAAATGGTGGGTTTTTTTCCTAATCTCAAACTTCCATGAAAATTCAAAGGGAGATGGTAGTAACACTTTTATATTGATATGAGTCAGATGATAAGTTCATTATAAAAATATGGCTTTATGGTTACTTACAAGAACCTATTAAGCCAGATTTTCCCAGGAGAGAGAGAAAAAGAATGTCCATAACAGTATTCCTTTGGCATGATTATTCAAACACCTAATACAATTATTATGATTATCTATTTTTGTTACAGATTAAATGCCAGTAGACAATACTCTGCATTAGATTTTATTCTTTAATAAACTGTATTTTTATTATAAAACATGCCACTTCTTCACCTAAAACATAGGGAAAGAGACTCCGTTACATAAAGTAGCTATTAGAATAAAAAGCAAGATTCAAAATCTTCCCCTTTGAATAGTCATCTACCATTTGCAGGCAGCAGTGTGTAGCCAAGACTTTAGGGTTAGAAGGAATAGGAACCAGAGTCAGAATCCCAGAGCCATTTTTTCCAGCTCTCTAAGCCCCTGGATGAGTTTTTTGTTTTTTGTTTTAATTTATCTAACCTGGAGTTCTCTCATGTAGAGGAGATCACAAAATTAATTTCAGGTGAAAACATTTTTGTGAGTTGCCAATTCATGAAGTAATGGCTTTGAAAGTGGCTGACAAATTATAAAGAAAAATCAACTAATAGTAATGTTCATTGCTATTTTTGCAACTCAAATAAGTGTGCTTATACCTAACCAGTCTTAAGTCACGTCAATATTGGAAAAGAATAAAGGTTTTCATCATGAATATTAACCTAAAGGAAAATGCCTCTTATTTTTGATAATAAAAAATACTGGCAATTTAAGTCATCATTTCCTATCTGCAAACTGATGAGCTCTAAATCTTGCATTTCTAAGGCTTCCAATAAAAACAGGAAAAGAGGATTATAAGAGCCACAATAGCAGATTAAGAAAGGATTAGTTGCAATTTACAAACTACTGAACACCTAAAAAACACCTATTGGACATTTAAAAACTAGCTACTAAATATGACCACATTAAGGTAATATATTTTATTCCCCCTTTAAGATATCCTTTGCATGCAAAGTATATCTATCTATCATGTAGTCAATTATCTTACACAGCATGAGATCAATCCTAACATATGCACATGAGAGTAATAACATGGTATACTGTTTGTTTGAAAGTAATAGGTGCACTAGAATAGTCTACCATACCGACATACCTTTAATGTCCCAGTGTTAAAAAGGCTCTTTAAGATTGTGAATTAGCAATAGTGTATGAATGCTCCAAATATGGTACTGATGCAATTACTTAGAATGTTAAATGCATTGGGAAATCTTTCCTTTTATTTTATTTTCTTCACAAATGCAGGAGAAAAAAGCTATAGGGATCATTTCTTGTCTTAGTCTGAGAACCCCTGTGGAGAGGATCCAAGCGTGATGTTTCCTTTGAAGTGAATGGAATATCCATTCTCAGATCAGCCATGAGGATATATAGAGGAGAACAAGAAACTGGCTGAATGAAAACTGATATTAGCATTTAAATAAGGCTAGGCTTAAAAGAAAATGTATGCAACAAAAAATACTAAGATTTGAAAACTAACATGCAATTTTTCAGAATCCTAGGTCAAACCACCTTGCATTAGAAGCAGGTCTTTGTTAGGTCTAACACAAAGAAACTAACAATAGAAAATGTTCAAAAAGCTTAAAGGTTAGGTCAGATATAGGAGATCTATAGCATATTGAAATATCATAGATGCCAAGTATTCCTACTGTGGATACACACAAAAGTCCTGCAACAGCCATGGATTGTATGTGTCCCAAATTCTGATTTTCATTCTGTATTTAATACTAGTAGACTGGCAACGAATAAAACAAAACACAACAAAAATAACCACCACAAAACAATATTCCAGTTAAGAATTCAAGCATAAATCTTGCTGATGTGAGAAAATACAGCATAGGAAATATAATCTTCTTTTAATGCAAAATGTATCTGCCATCTATAAAACCAAAATAGAAACCATAATCAGTGATTTCAGCAGTATCCATCATCTGTCAATCAAAAACTAGGCTTTGAATAGCAGCAGTGTTCTTGGTGTGTTCAGCTGAGTTTAAGTCATGGCTCCTGATTTTGATGTTTATACGTAAGAAGATAGCTAACTATATAAGGCAATATATGTTGAGCACCAACAATTTTTTGAAAGAAGAGAATCTTAGTAAGTTAAAATTCCCTGCAAAGGTTTCCTAGACAGTTCTCAAAGGATGGAGAGCACCTAGCCCAACAGAGTGGAATGTTGAGGTCCTGCACATAGAGGGAAGTACCCAAGCAAAGACTTGGAAACAGGCAGGAAGAGTGAGTTTGAGGATGAGAAGAGGACCATAGGTCTCTAGAGCAAAGAGACCTAGCAGTGCCTGGTGAAAAATAAAGGAGGAGAGGAAGGTTGGGAGCAGAATGAAGAGGGCTCTCTAGTCAGAGCTCTCATGGCAAGTCACAGACCTAAAGAATCATAATTGGAAGGGCGTGGTGGGGTTGATCAGGTCCAACTTACCAAGTAACCCTTGACTGCCTCTTCAAGCACCCATGGCAAATTGTCAGCCAGTCTCTGCTTGCAGAATGATGAAAAATTGATGTGCATATTAACTTTCTTAGGTCCCTGGTCTTTTCCCCTTGTATACATCATGAATTCATAAAATATGAACCCCCAAATTGTGTGTTGATGAATGACAGAATAACATACTCTTCGTACTGGGAGAATTCAGGGAATGGAAATGGAAATAGCCAGGAAAGGTATCATAGAAAAGGAGGACATCAATGGGCTTTGAAAAATGGGTAGTACTTAGGAAGTAGAGAGGAAAGGGATGGATTCTGCACAGGTAGATTTTAGGAGGAAAACCTCAAGGGCAAAAAGAACATACATTAAGGAGAAAAAACTACAAAGATCCACCTTTTTAGCACAGATTTTTCATTAAGAAGTGGTGAGTGTCAAGACCATCAAAAAGATATCAAAAGACTTTGGATTTGTTGATGTAGACAATAAGTTGCTACAGTAAATTCTCGAGTAAAATTAGCATTTAGAATGTAAGGAAAACATGCTGAAAGTAGCATTTTTAGGAAGACCAAATTAATGATAGTGGACACGATAGATGGATTTAGAAAAAAAATGGAGTCAGAAGGACTATTTAAGAATCTTTTTAACTGGAAAAGCAATAAGAATGAAATCGGTGTAAGCATTTTGGAAAACAATTTGGCATTACCTGGTAGAGCTCATGGCCCAGTGATTCTGCTCCTTGGTATAGTCCCTAAAGAAACTTCACATATGCACCAGAAAACATACATATGAATGTTTGCTGCAGTATTATTTATATTAGCAAAATCCTGGAAACCTCTCAAATATTCATTAACAGTAGAATAAATGCACTGTAGCATATTCATAAAGAGCAATGACAACAAGTGAACTAAAGCTCCATCAACATGTAAATACCACCAAAACATAATTTGACTGGGAAAAATAATTCACAAGAGAATTTTATATATTTGTTAATGGGTGTGTGTGTATATTTTTAAAAGTATATTTATATATTCATGTGCCTGTACATAGATTCTCTTGTGGGAATTTTACTTATTATCTTGTTTATTATATATACTCATTTATATATATAGTTGTATGTGTATACATGTATAAATTCTCTTGTGAATTTTTATAATTTCACAAACATATAAGACAACCATATTTTTGTTTAGGAATGCATAAAAATGTGGGAAACGTATAAGGGATGGTAAGGGAATGATAATAAAGTTCAAGATATTATTTACCTCTGGGGAAAAGAGCATATGACTGAGGAGGGAGGGTCTTTCTGAGGTTTTGGCAACACTATTTCTTTAACTGCATGTATATCTGAGTTTATTTTGTTATTAAACAATGTAGCTATATTTTATATACCCTTAAGTAGTTGTGATATATTTCACAAGTTGAAAACAAATATTAAGGATTTGATCTAGGGTGGTCACAGTGGGCATACAAAGAAATACACGCGTGGTGATATTCACTGCTCATTTGTAAGATTACAACAAGAGTTAATTTTGTACTACTAACACTAGTGCTGAGGATAAACTATGCAAACCAACAATGCACTAAAACTATGACTTAGATTTGGAATGAAAGAATAGCAATTCTGGAAGTCTATTGTGTATGGTTTTTGACAACAGGTAGCATGGTAGAGGGGAAAGAAGTCGTGAACTGTTGAGGCATGCTTGAATGTTGTCATCCACTCTGAAGCACAATGTGATAAGGCTCCCCTAACATGAGCTGCAACATGTTGGCCTTCCATTGTACCCCTCTTCTATCTCACCAATTCCATACCCATTGTTGATTCCTGGCTAATTGTGAAAGTTCTCTTTCACTTTTCCAAAAATATTTGTGAAAAATGAAGACTTATGTCTCCCTGTGATACTATGATTACTATATGCATATGGTCCTTCAGATGACCAGAATACATTTCTCATACGTATGTACGTGGTCTTCATTCAGTTCCTGGCTCATAGCTCCCCAAATCCTCAGAATTTTCTGAGCAATAACAGCAGTGGGAGCATCTTTTGTTATATTATTTGGTCTCTTGTCTTCAGTTTCTGAAAATGCTTCAAAGCCATAAAGGTAAAATGGGTGTCTTGTTACTCATAACAACCCCCTTTTTACATGTTACTGCAGTGACTTTTGGAAAGCACCTAAGGATGGGGCTGGTTGCCAGAAGAACCAACCATGATTAGAGGTTTGGAATTTTCAGTCCCACTCCTTGATTTCTGGGAGGTGAAAGGGGCTGGATATTGAAGGGTCATCAATGAGCAACTAGTTAACTCAGTCATGCCTATGTAATGAAGCCTCTATAAAAACCCAAAAGGAGGGGGTTGAGAGAACTTCCTGGTTGGGGAATCAGAATGTTTCTTTGTGCCACCGTGCCAGGCCCAAGCTCCATGAGGACAGAAGCTCCTTTGTTTGGGACTCACCGTATATACCTCTTCATCAGGCTGTTGATTTGTATTCTTTAATATCCTTTGTAATAAATCAGTGATCCAGTGAGTAAATGGGTTTCCTGAGTTCTAGCAAATTGAGTCCAAGGTGTGGGCCAGGGGAACCTCTGATTTATAGACATTCGGTCAGAAGTACAGGTAAGAATCTGAGCTTGTGATTGGAACCTGAAGTGGAGGGTGGTCCTGTGAGAATGCACCCTTTATTTTTGGAATCTGATGCTATCTCCAGGTAGATAGTGTCAGAATTGAGTTGAACTGAGTTGAATTCTCACACACTTCCTGAGAATTGTTTGTTGGTATGGGGCAGAGTCCACATACACAAGTTGGACTAGGGGTCCAGGAACTAACATACTATTTCTTACTCTCCCTCCCTTTTATCTTACTTTCATCACCCAATATTTATTCAAACTAAATGTCAATTCCATGCAAAGTACTAGGAGCCAGAGGTAAAGAGTCATGGGTCGTAGCTTTCATTCAAGATATAGTGGATGCATTGCTTTTCAATAATTGTTGTAACAAATTACCACAAACTTAGCATCTTGAAACACAAAATTATTTTTATCTTACAGCTTTATGGTCAGAAGTGCCAAGCGGGTCTCACTAAGCTAAAACCAAAGTGTGGCAAGGCTGAGTTCCTTTCTGGAGTCTTACGGGAGCATCGACATTCTTGCTCACCTAGATTATTGACAGACTTCAGTTTCTTGGGGTTGTAGGACTGAAGATCCTTTTTCCTTACTGGCTGTTGGCTGGGGCTCATTCCCAGCTTCTAAATCCATGTGCACTCTTTGGCTTATAGCCCTCTTTGTCTCTGAAGTCAGAAAGGCAGTTAAGTCTTTGTCATGTCTTATCTCTCTGGCCTCTTCTCCCATCATTGAATCTCTCTGATGAACTCTCCTGCCTTCCTTATCCACTTTGAAGGACTCATGTGATTGGACTGGGCCAACCCAGATACTCCAGGAAAATCTCCCTGTCTTAGTCATATCTGCAAAGTCTCTTGCCATGTAAAGTAACATGGTCACAGCCTCCAGGGATCAGAGGACATCTTTGGAAGCCATTATTCTGCCTACCACATTGGATTTTTTTTTTAATTATAAAATGAAAACCAAAGCCACATAATTATTAATGTGTGGCCATGGAGTGGTGATTAATAGTGCAGCCATGGTAACAAAGGATAAGAACTATCATTTGCTTCAGTACATTTTTCTATTTTTTTTCCTGGGAAGACAGAAAGATGCAACAGGTGAGGAGCACAGCACAGTGCCTGACACATAGTAAGCCTTCAACAAATAAGAGATCTCATGTGACCCAAATGCTGTCAATAATCCCATCCTCAGATGTCTTCTCTTTAACACTCAGTTAGCCAGTCCTCCACCTAGCTGGACTGATAGGAAGGGCTGCCTTTTACTATATTTCCCATCCCAGACAATTTAAAGGTCATAAGTGTTTCACCATCAGGCACCGTTACCCTGGGCGGCTCTGCAGGTCACAACACCATCATTTCCCTCTCCTGCAGCTGTTACAGACGTCTCTCATAGAGCTTCCCTAAGCATTAACCCATATCTTTCCCTTCATTCTCCAAAACTCAGTAAAGTCAGCATGGTGAGATGAGAAAATGGATGGACTGCAGACAGGGAAACTTATCATTGGATCCATTACCTGTATCCCTACACAACCATCTTGTTACTGACCATCTGCTGTTGATTGCTTTGCTTCTGGGACCAAAGTGGCTGCCAATGACCAGAGTAGACTGTGACCAATCCCTCTATACGTGCTTCAGGTATTCAGGCATTCAGTGTCTCAGGTGTCCTTTTCTGAGGAGATTCAGGCCTTGATCTCAGGAGAGTAAAAATACCCACTAATGCCTCTTCCCAACAGAAAACCCTTCCACAAAGGGCAGGAGCAGAGTGCCTGGTTGCCCAAGCCTCAAGAAAAAGCAGGCATTTAAAAATATGTACTTGTTTTTTGTAGCCATCAATATTTCAGAAACATAGGGGTCTAATCCCAAAGCACTTCCTTGAGTGAACTTTTGCTTTTTTTTTCCCCATAAAATAATCTTATGTTATTTTTGAAGAAACTTGAAGTTTAGGCAAACCTCTCACCATGTACTGGAAAAAGGACAGAGAGGAGAAGTGATGTGCATGTCGCACAACTCATCAGCAATAAATGCACAATAAGGAGAATCAGGTATTCTGACCTCCTGTATGCTATTTTGAAAAGCTTTTTTTGGTTCATGATAAAAACAAAAAAAAGTAACACCCATATGTGGTTTTCTTGCTGCTAAATAGGACTGGAAATTTTGTCATTCTTTACATATCCAGGATTTTGTTGTTGTTGTTGTTGAAAACAAATCTCCATTGCCATCCCACTAAGAACCTAAAATAGAGAGGCAAATTTACAGGTGTAAAATGAAACGAAAATACAAATATGAGAAAGAAAACTGTGAAGCAAATTTGCTTCATTTTCAGTTTTCAAGTCACTGAAAAGAAACAGGATGCTATGACAAAGGATGTAGATTATGCCTTTTGAAAATAACATTGGTCACTTTCTAACAATAAATGTCTTACATGTTATTTTGGAAGGTCCAGAAAAGTATAAACCTTTTTAAAAAATTCAACAAAATTGAGGTCACATATGCAAATAATTTCAAAGAATCTATCAGTCCTTCTAATTTCCTTTACATGTACTAATAACCATTTGTATATTTTCTACTTGAAAAATATGGGGGATTGCCACTTTCTATTAGGAAATCAAGTAAGTCCATTTGGTGAGAAATTAACTGAATTTATTATTTAAACAAATCTAAGCTCATGGAGCATTGTTGGAGTCATTGATTTGCAGAAATTTCTAGTGACTCAGTGGCTATTCTAGCCTTCATCTCTGCCATACCACCTTTATAAACTGCTAGTAGTCACTCCAAATAAGGTAATGAAGGAAAGCAGTAGCAACTCAGATTTAACTTGACCTTGTAATCTCTACTGGCGAAACACTATTAACTCATTCACCTTCTCCAATATGTCAATTTCCTATCAACTGATTTCTTTCTTATATCCTCTTTTCCCACCTTGCTCTCTTATCCAAGCATGCTAAATTGTATGAAGAGAGCTTTTATGGCTTAAATATGATATTGTATATAAAACCTATCATGTATTCTCTTTCAGGTTAGATTATTTTCATTCCATAAGCATATTCAAAATATTAACTACTTACGTGAAATTGCCAGAAGCATTTTGACACTCCGTTTTCAGAATCAAATATTTCTTTCTTCATTAGTGCTGAATCTACATAAAACTGATGATCCTGGTTGTTCTTGTAATGATTTTGTTTCTAAACCTTGGACTTTATAGAAATAATTAATTATAGCATGTATCCGTTTTTTA
Source organism: Prionailurus viverrinus (assembly GCF_022837055.1). Taxonomy (NCBI): domain Eukaryota; kingdom Metazoa; phylum Chordata; class Mammalia; order Carnivora; family Felidae; genus Prionailurus; species Prionailurus viverrinus. The sequence continues at coordinate 164,295,413 of NC_062561.1, forward strand.
AAGGCTAAATTGGATAATGGTTTAATAGCTCAAGGAGATTACTTGTGGGAATTTAAGACTTATAAGATTCGGTTTTCCCCAAGTCTATTTTCCTAAAGTGATCCATGGCTTTGATTCCAGTAAAAAATCACCAAAACCAGGGTAGGTGATGCACTTTCATTGTGAGCTAGCCTCGCTATCTTAGCCAAAAAGTTAGGTAGAGAGAACATAATTTGGTAAGGAAAACTTACCTTGTCAAACCAAATTAACAACTTTCATGATTTAAAAAAAAAAAAAAAAAGTAAAAAAGTGCACCCGATTGGTAGGTCAGTTCATATTAAATAGTATATTAAAAAAGAATAGCTTTATTTTTATTTGCTACGTGTTCACATGCTGCCAGTGGCTGCCCTGAGTGCAAATAAAAACCACCTAGGGAATTAAAGGAATACCTATCCTCGGGCTCCACCCTCAATGGAGTCTTGATTATTTGGTTGAGGCAGGCTTGAGACATCAGGATTTTTAAAGCTCCCCAGATAATTTTAACATGCAGTCAGGATTGAGAATCACTATGTCTAGCCAATAAGACTGAAATGTATTTTCCTCCCCAAATAAGGGGATTCTATGAAATTAGAGGGACTAGTTCCTGGGGAACGTGGGATATATGAATCATAATTAGGCCCTCTAAGTGTCAACCACAGCCTGGGCAGGGAACACCTGTTGAGCCAAGGATTAGAAATGAATGATGCCCTTTGTACTGCAATGATAATACATTCTACTCTCTGGGAAGCTATTAAGATATTCCTCTTAAGAATTTTTTTAAAATCTATTTTAAAGTGTCACAAGTAATATGAGGTATTCAAGAAGGCTCTGTGTACTTAACCTGGCAGGGCTTTCTGAAAAATATTTTGGTATTTTATTTATGTGTGCATCATGCAGTCAAAGAGGGGAGAATGGGAGTTTGCCTGAGAAAAGAAAAAGAGAAAAAGGTTTTATATTTGCATTACATCAAGGAAGTTTGACTTGGCCTAACTATCTCTTATTGCACTTTTCAAATCTTGAGGTCTATTTGATGCATAAATTTCATAAGAATCAAGCCTCATTTAAATGATAATTTATGTCCTTAGAATGCCATTTCCAGCCTTGTTCTTCTGCACACCCCTGGAGCTGATCAGTGTGGTGATTCCTTTGTTTTCAAAGGAAACTTCATGTTCACATTCTCTCTACAGGGGCTAGTAGAGGAAGACAAGAAAATAGTTCCATGGTGTTTCTGCCAGTTTATGAAGAAAATTTTTCCTCCTACATATATCATGGTACATAATTGAATTAGTACTCCAGTAGGAAAGGGTTTGCTATTTCATACTCCTATAGTTTTTTCTTAACACCATGAAATTAAAGACATGCCAGCATGAAGCTGCATATTCCTGATCACTTTCAAATAAGCAATGTAGTATATTATTTCTTTTATGTGCTTTTATAGCACATGCTGTGCAAGATAATTGACTCCATGACAGATGTCTGTATTTCAGAGGAAAATTTATTTGTGAAAGAACACACATATATTACTTTAACATGGCTCTATTCTTTATGTGGTCCTCAAGGTGCTTTTTGATGACTTGTAAATTGAAATTAATATTTTCTCTTGCCATTCTGTATATGCATAAGCAAATTTGACTGTTTGATATAACCAATTTGAAGCTTATTCTACTACTGAATATAGCCCTCTGTTCTCAATCAGGGTTGGGTGCTCTTAGATCTTATTGGAAGAGCTGCAGAATGTAGAAGGATGCAGTTTTCTTTCTTTTCAGAGAAGCCCGTAGGCCTGCACATTCCCCAACCGTCCAGGATAACTTCTGTCCATTGGACCTGTCTTTACAATGAAATGACTACCAGAAAGATCTAAAAGAGTACAGGAAAGATTTTCCATGGATCTCCTTTTATTCTGTCACTTCTGCTCAAAATGTCACTCTTTCCCACGACAAACACTGGTAGGCAACAGCATCTGAAGTCCCTAACACTTTTCTGTGAGGTGGATTGGCTTGGAGAACTGGCAATATTCGGTGGATGAGGCTGCTGCGAAGGCAAATTGAAGCAGGAGGGGTTTAAGGAGGACATGCCCATCTCAGTGTACTTTGTAATACTTCCTGAGACCAATTCTCCTTCCTGTAAATAAACTCTCCCATTCTTTTTGGCTACAAGAATTTTCCTAGGGGAAAAAAACTGGACTCTTTATCCCCATCAGCTGGCTGGACACTTTTTGCCATAGGATTGTACCATATATATAAGATCAAAATAACTAATAGGTATAGAGGGATTACCATATTCAGAAACGATGCAAGTTTAATAAGACTCCATTTCAGAGATGGTTTTTCTTTTAATGAGAAGAGAAGAAGAAACTTCTTATTAGGGCAGGGCCCTTCTAGCCTCTGGGACTTTTAATGGCTTAGCCTTTTGTGCGCTAGCAGAAATGAGGAAAGGAGATTTCATAGTTGAAATTGAGGTAGCCTTTACAATAGTAACAGTGGGACACCAGGGATGGTTCTGTAATGGCACTTCTACAGGGCAAAGCTCAGGGGAGGTGGAGCCCTGAGGCCAGGAGAAAAGAATCTTCTCACCTACAAAGTGGGGGTGGTTGGCTCTCTTCCATAAGTTGGTGCTAAGCTTGTGTGTGCTCGGTGGCTGGACTGCACACAGACTGGAACGTTCTGAGGCTGTGATGTCTGACTTCTGAGCTTGGGGGGGACTTCCTCAGGCAGACTGGCTCTGTGTCAGTGCAGGTGAAGCTGTGGCTGTGCTCACCCTCTCGAGACTGTGAGAGAGGGTTGCCATCAGGTAAAATAGAAAGCGCTGTCCCAGCCATTCTCTTATCTTGGAAAGGAAAATTATCTTGACATAAAAATACACCGAATTGAACTTAAAAATAACAACCACCATAGTCTTAGGACTTCCATCCCTCCCCACTTCCTTCTTTTCTCATCAAAAGAGACTTCTTAGTTCAAGGGAGGGTTCCAAGTGTTTGTTTCAGTAAATAACCCAGGCCAGGAGGGAGGGATAAGTGAGTTAGAGGATGCCTAAGGCAGAAGAACAGCCAGGCCAGCTGTAAACCTGACCCAGCTGTTTCCTTGTATCTCCTCAATGACCCATCACTTCCCAGGATGAATTACTCATCTTTGGCCAAGAGCTAGAGGGGTTATCAGACTTCCCAGGAATTTAGGAGGGAAGTGGAGCTGGTGAAGGCATGCTCTAGGTCCTGAAGTTTATCCGTGACTCCACTGCTCTCTGGGAATTCTGCTGGAGATAGTCCAAATTTTCCAATCTGTCTACTGCAAGCATTGATGCTTTCCCAAGGGAGAAATGGATTTTCTTTCTTGGAGTTGCCCTATGGCTGGAGGGCTTTGCTTTCTGCCTCACAGCCTATCTCCTGAGTTTTCATTCGGTTTGTATTTCCCTTCCCTGCCCTCAGTCCACCAGCTTTTCTTCCTCTTCACTGTTTCTCCTCCCAGATTGCTCTTCGCTCCCCAATCCCCCAACTCTCCCCGCCCCCCTCCCCCCCCCCCCCCAAGACCCCAGGAGGATCTGCTATTTGAAGAACCAGCTGGAATGGGAGAGGCTGGGAGAAGACAGAGTGGGATTTAGGGAGATGAGAAACGGCTGGCGCTGGGGAGGGAAAAAGCACGGTGCATGTACCCAAGAGCTCACCTGTAATGGGATACAGAAAGTGGCAGACACGGCCCTCGAATTGTACGCGTATTAATTTGTGGGATCAATAACGCTCAGCATGTCACCTCATGGGTACAGAACCTTCCCGCCGAAACTACCCGGATCCTCGGCACCCTGTTTCCTCCTGCTTTGAGGTGAGGCCCGGAGGGAGTTGGCTCCTTAGTTCCTTGCCCGCCCGCACTTTAGGGTAGAAGTGGTCAAGAGAGTGCGCGCTGGGCGCGCTGCAGGATTAAGATTTGGGCGGGGCGGAGGACGTGCAGACCTAAGTGGGAAGCCAGGCTAGGAAAGGGGGTGCCCCTAGGCCTGGGGTGCGGGCAGGAAAGGTGCGAAGAGGTGAGCGAGGAACCTGAACTCAGGGACCGGGTTAGGGTGTGTGTGTGACTAGAAACCGCACCTTTTCCGCAGGTTCAACCCCCGGTGCCCGGTCTGCTAGTTGCCTACCCTCTCTGTGCCAGAGTTCCCAGCCCCAGGCAGGAGCGGGAGGGGGCGGGGGAGGGGTCCTCGGTTCCCTCGGGAAATGTCCTCCCAGCCCCTCGCTGGGCGGAGGGAGAGTCGGACATTTTCCTCGGCCTCTTTCCGGGCAGCCGGCGTGGCCACCTCGCAGGGCTGCTTTTAAGGGACACGGGACTCGGGCGGAGCAAAAGGAGACTTTCAGGCCCGCCCTTCACCCCCTGCCCAGGCTCAAGAACGAGCCCCAGCTCTTGCCCACCTCCCGCCCTCACGTAAGTGTAAACACCCAGGACGAGCGATCCCCGCAGGGAAACCCCGGCAAGCTGCGCGCGACCAGGAGGTGACTCTGCGGGGACCTCGTTCCCAACCCCCGCGGCCCCCCGCCCGAGGGGGCAGGGGCGGAGCGCAGGCGGGCCCGGGGGCGGCCGGGAACCGCGGAGCCGCCCCGGGGGCGGGACTGCGAGCTGTCCCCGGGAGGGGAGGGCGAGCGGCGGACCGGGCTGGGCCCCGCGCGCGGCAGGAGGAAGGAGCCCCCGCCACCGCGGCCGCCGCGTGCTTAGGCTGTCCCCGCCCAGGGAGCCGGAGCCTCCCAACTAACTCCGCCCGCCGCGCCCGTCGCTTCGCCGCCGGCAGGCTCTGGCTTCCGTCCCGGACTGTGCCCGCGGCCGCGCAGGTTGGTGCCGCCGCCGCCACCGCCGTGGGGCGGGCCGGGCGAGGCTGGGGTGGGAGCGCCGAGGGGGCTCGGAAGTTAGGCAGATGCTGGGGCCGGGGCGCCGACACTGCCCCCTCGGCGCCCGACGCGGTTGTTGATTTCCTCCTCGGCTGCGGGTCCCGGGGAAGCCAGCGCCTCGGCCGGGGAGGGTCGCCGGGACTGAGCCTTCCTCGCGCTCCCCTGGTCTCTCCCTGGCCGCCCCGCCCCGCCGCCTCGGCCTCGGCCGCTTCGAGAGGGGTCACCCCCTCCTGGCTCTCTCACCTTCGCACTTCTTGCACCCATTAATTCGTACGCATTAATTCGTTCTTTCTGCCCCCAACTTCGGGAACTCTCGGTGCCGGTGAGAAAGCCTCCCTGGTTCCCGGCTTGCCCCTGAGACTAGTTTGGGGGGAAGCGGGGTCCGCCGCGCGGGGAGAGGGGCTGGAGCTGGGGAGCGACCTGGGGGGCTCGAGAACCGGCGGGGAAGTGCCGGGAAGCGGTGGAAATTCGCTCTCGCCCGTCGCGTCCTTGCCCAGCTCTGCCCTCCTTCCCGCCGTTCTGCCGGCCAGACTAGTGCGCCCGCCAAGGGTGATCGCAGAGGCGGGATGGAAATAGCCGCCACTTGGCGCTCAGTCGGGATTTCAGTCGGGTCTCGGTCATCCTCCTGTTTGCGTGGCCTTGGGACTCGACCCCTGGGCACTGGGTTGGTGTCTGCGAAACGTGCGTCCCCTCTGCCCACCGCGGAGGGTCGTTGTGAAGATCCAGTGGGATGACTTAGGGGTGTTCCTCGACTTCGAGCCTTGTCGCCCGTCTCTCGGGAAGCTGCTGGATGGAGGGTCCTGTGTTCTAATCATCGGAGTTCAGGTGCTTCTGCTGAGATGTAATTATGTCTCTAGGTGGTTGGGCGTGTAGCTCTTCTGGGATAAAAGGCTCGTGTTTCTGGATCGGGTCAGGAGTGTTCAGGGTTGAAATCGTGTCTTCCCCACCGAACCCGAAGTACCAAGCCAGGGACCTTACATAGATTTCTATGGCCATAGGAATTCAAACAGCGGAAGATCGTTACTGGCCTCGTTCTTTGTAAACGAGAATTGTGTGTGCTCCCGATGTTTGCCAACCTTTACAATCTCTTTTCCATCTGTACTGAAATTTAAATTTGCTAAAAATTCAGGAAGTAGACCTTTATTTTAGTAGGTAAGTTTAGACATTTAGCTCAAAGAAAAGATAGATACTCTATCGTTGGCAACTTTTCAGTTTAAAATCATAGGCACAAGAAGCATGGTTAGCACCATTCTAATTACTGTATGAAGAAAGCAAGTAAGTGGCCTAAGAAAGTCAGCTTTAGACTTCATATTAAATGTCTGAGTCCCACCATCCATGAATTCCTGATTTTGTAGACATTTCCTAAGTTCCTGTATTGTACAATACATGGTGATAGGTGCTTAAAAAGACAAATATACAGTATATTCCTTGTCCTAAAGAGGCTTCCAGTCTAAATTAGAGAATAATATTTTTACTTCCTATTTGTATATGAACATCGAATATATCCTAATACTACATACAGCAAGTAGAATGATATCAAGAATACATTATTGAAGGCCCTTTAAGATAATTAATTTGGTGAATCTACTTAATAGGTTGAAATAAAAAGTTTACCTAAGCCAGTGTTTTCTGAAGTGAAATTTCAAATGTTATTTCACCAAATGGGAGGCATTCTTTGTAATAAAATAAATTCTGTATTTTTAGAACGAAAACTCAGAAAAAGTATCCATGCATATATGATATGGTAATCAAATGTTAAAAGCTATAGAAAGTTCAATTTTAATTCAGCTCTCTTTAGTCAAGTCAATTTATGGTGCCCATATACGTTTTTTTCTCAGCTCGTTGAGAAAGGAAATTATAATGACTAGAAAAAGTACAGAGATTCAATGTAATATTTTTAATAAATTGAAACTTGAACACTTCAAGTCCTATGGGCCCTGGATTGACTCTGGAAATTTGACTGAAACAGTTACAAGATTCTCAGTAAGAGGTTGTGTTTTTTTGTTTGTTTGTTTGTTTTGTTTTTGTTTTTCCCATTTTAAAAGAATTTAGCTTGGCACAAAGGATGGGCAAGAATTCCATCTGGAAAAGATCGACCAGGCTGTGTTGTATTTGGTGCAACATTAGTGACATCTCTGGTTCTTGTCAGTGAGGCAAGCCACCTTGAAGGGCATCCTGAGGGAGATGAAGTTAACTTTACACTTGGCCTTTTTGCTTAGCACCTTTTTTTTTTTTTTTTTTTTAATCATTTTGAGTTGAGATTAAAGATCCTGTCACTGCTCTGGAAACTGTGCGGTTTGGTAAATAGTCATGAGTCTTCAGCCAGGAAGCTTCTTATGTAAGAACTTTATTTACCCCTTTTAACTCCTTTAACTAGTAAAAGCTAATTGTTAAAACTACACACACGTAGCTTTACAAAAAAAGTCTCTGAATAAAGTTGTTGCTATTATGTTCTCTCAAGTCTCCTTGGAGGAGTTTTGGTCATCTCTATCTCCTGTCATTTACTGTACTTGTGTAGAGAATAAGACCTTCATTTTTACCCAGGGTTGGACAGCTAGTTAGTGGCGGCAAGAGTAGATCTATAATTCATATTGCTTGACTAATAGTTCTGTGGCTTTCTTTCTTTCTTCCTTCCTTTCTTAACCCTGGGTGGTCTTTTATCATCTAGGGTATATTAAAAATCTCATGTTTGTAAATTGTATATGGTTAAAACTTTTGGATTTGGGTTCTGGTGGGCCTGGGTTTGAATCCTGCCCTGCCATTTAGTAGTCATGTAATAATGGGTAAGTTACTTAACCTCCCAAGTCCTCAGTTTCCTCATCTCCAAAACGGGGATAATGGAAGTACCTAGCTCAAAGGACTGTTATTAGGATGAAATGCGCTTAGCACATTGCCTTTATTTAGTACAAAACCTACTTCTCTACTAAAGTAGTTATTTTAGTTTCTTGGGGCAGGGGATGATGTTTCAAAATTTAAAAATAAATAAAATTAAATTGTTATTTAACATTTAAAACATAAAAGCAAAAACAAAACTATACGTCACCCCCCTCCCCAATATTTTGAATTGGTCATTCTTCAGCTAATGTTTGTTTATTTAGTCAGCAATGTTTATTGAGCTCCTACTGTGTGTTGGACTTTTTCCTAGGCACTGGCATACAGTGGCATAGAAGATAGTCATAGTCACTCTTTTATGACCTTAAGAGTCTGGGGAGGGATCTGGACTTGTAAACAGAAAATTATAATCTCATGTGATTTGTGCCATGATAGGGGTAATGCAGAGAACCACAGGAGATGGGATGGTGGGGGCCTGGGTGCGAGAGTGTCCTCCAGTGCATCACCTCATTGTACTTGGGCTGGTGGTGGGTAGGGAAAGCTTACTGTGAATACACTAAAACCTGAAGAATTAATGATAATTAGCAATTGCAGAAGTTGGGGATTGAGGAATGTCCCAGACCAAGGGGAACAAACAGAGCATGATGCGTTAGAATGGAAGTCAGGTAGATAATGTAAAAGAATAAATGAATGAGAGTGGCAAGGAGAGGTGTGGCACCTGCAGAACCCAGGCTTTGTTCAAAAGAAACAGTGATACTCAACTCCAGTCAAGTGTTGTCAGGTTGGGATGCAGGCCTTGTATGGCCAGATGCCCTGGTTGTTGTTGTTGTTTTTAAAAAAATTGTTTTTAGTGTTTATTTTTGAGAGAGAGAGAGAGAGAGACAGACAAAACATGAGCAGAGGAGGGGCAGAGAGAGAAGGAGACACAGAATCTGAAGCAGACTCCAGGCTCTGAGCTGTCAGCACAGAGCCCGATGCGGGGCTCAAACTCACATATTGTGAGATCATGTCCTGAGCCAAAGTCGGACACTTAACCAACTGAGCCACCCAGGCGTCCCAGAGGCCCTGGATTTTTAAGAAGAGCTGACTGTCTAGTGTAAGAGATTTGGGTACTCTAAGCTCCGGGTCCCCCTTCTGCAATGCAATCATTAGGTATCACTTGCCCTGTTTGCATCATACTGTGGGAACTGGGTTTCAAAGAGCTGGCACAACTGTATTAATACCCTTGCTATTGCTGTTTCCGTGAGTAGTGTAGTCCTTTGTCTCATACTTAGCAATCTCCTGTCTTCTCCCCGCGTCTATAAAGCTGTGGCATGCTTATTTGTTAGCTTGCCAATTGGGTAAAATCTAAGATCCTTTACAGTTCTTTAAAGCCACTAGCTACATTGTTTAAATTTAAATTTTAGTTAATTAAAAAAAAATGTTAATTCCTCTATCACACTGGCCACATTTTAAGTGTTTAATAGCCACATGTGGCTAGTGGCTACTGTTGTGGGAAGAGCAGATACAGAACATTTCCATCACTGCAGGAAGTTCTACCAGGGATTGCTGGTTTAAAGCTTCAGATTTTTTTGTGTGTTCTTGGGTGAGTTGAGATGAGTTGTTGATTTCGACAGCCTAAAAATGATAACTTGTTTTCATGTTAGGCTCATAGGAGTTCCTTTATACAAAGGAAATATTTCAGTTTGGATAATCAACGCAGTATTTGGTTCAGGCCTCTTGGGAAAATAAAAGCAGAAAATTACCTAAAGTGTCAGTTTGGAGACTGGACAGACGAGGGCCATGTGGCAACAGAAATTCTCCATGTATATGGCATTCCTCAGTATCATGTGGAGATAGGATCTGTGCCCAAAGGAGCTTGAACTTCTGCACACTGTCTTCAGTTTCATCTACTAGGCATGTTTACTGTGAAAGGATAAGAGGTGCGCATTCGCAAGGAGGTTCTGGAACACTGCCAGTCCACCAGCAGCACCCAGGCTGCTCCTTCTGCCCTCCAGCTGTGCCATCTGAATTCATATAGAGGATGGAGGAAAGGAACAAGATTCCCAGTGGCTCTGATTCAGGGAGTTTAAAGGGGCAGCCTGGAGGACAGAGCAAACTAGATTCAAACCGGAGAAAAAAAATGTAGTACTTTACAGCACAACTTTCAGTGACACCACGTGGGTGGGAGAAAATGCCAGGAAACGATAAAAACAGCAGATCCCCTCTCTGTCGGCGGGTGGGGGGGGTGGGTGGGGGGGGGTGGCGGGAGGGCAGTTCATTTTGAGGAGGTCATGGACCACGAGTCCCGGGAAGGAGAAGCACAACATTATTTCTATCATTCTTTCTGTCATTCTGTAGGCCCAGGCAACAGCAGTGGCAGCCTCAGAGGACGGTTTTTTACCTGCATTGACTGTGAAATTGACTGCAGTCATGTAGGTACAGCATAAGCAAAACAAAGGACAGTGGTTGAAATTTAAAAAAAATGAAGGCGGAGGCCCTTAGGGAAGAATCATATTACCACCTGCTATTTCCCTGGCTAGAAATGCCCTATAAAAAATTTCAGATTTGGGGAATTTCATTTACGTGTGGCAGAAGAAATTTGCTTGTACGTATTTCTAGTGTAATAAAATGGTTCGTACGTGAAGACAAATTCAAAGTTTTAAAAATTTGAGTTTTAGAATATTTTAAAAATTGCATTTATTGTTCACAAGTTCTTACATGCATAACCCAGAGTATGCTATGGCTGTCTTTTAGAACTCTTTCACAGAAGACTTTTATAAAAGAGACAGGTTAATTTTGAAGTCGCAAGATGATGGGATGATTGTTTGCATATAACTGGAGGGCTTCTGTGTTATTTAAAGAAAATTTGTGTAGGCTACACATATAGCTCTTGTTTACCCTGCTAAATGCATAGACAAACCCTTATTTTCACAGATACTCTTCAGGTTTTAATAGATTTGGGGAGAGCTGGATCATGTGCTGTTAGGGTTTGTACCAATGTAGAGTCCCCTGCATAAATTTCTCAGTTAGTGAGCTTTTACTCCATTTTGTGTTTCAGTGTTACTTTGCTCCATGTCTTTTTGTGTGTGTGTGAATTTTGAAATCTTAATTCTGGAGGGGTGGAAAAGGTTTGTGATCTTCCCTGTATTCTTCCCGCCCCTCCCAGCCTAAATCTCACACAGTCAGTTTTTTAGCATGCTTTTGTTTTTCCCTTTCTGTTTTGTTTGCCACAGTTTTGTTAGCACACTTCAGGCTTGCATTTCCTTGTGTCTCCTTTCTCTTCATATCAACAGCATGAAATTGGAAGTAATCATTGTCTGTTGTATTTCTGAAGATCAGAATTCTCAGCAGTTTCATGCTGTCCTTTCGCAGGCAGGGTGTGGTAAATCATCTTTGGAGAACTGGCTCCAGTAAAACTGGAGTATGTGGTTGAAACTGTTGTGCCCTTCTCAGAAACAAACCCAGGAGACTTGGCTGTTTATTGCATGAGTCACTGATGGGCTCAAATGAAAGGAGATGGTACTAGGTTGCTTTTCATTCACGTCCATGTTACCTCTTATTTTAAAAGAAGCCTGAAATAAAGAAAAACCAGCAAGTTCTCCCTTTTCCCTCAGAATTTAGAATTACATGGATTCAGCATTAGGTAATAAAAACAGCAACAGTTGAGGGTTACAAATCAGGCTTTGTCCTTTAACCCCTGATTTCCTGTGGTGTTCAAAAATTTTTAGTGTGTACATTTCCTCAAGTCATACATGAGTGGCTTTAATCAGTAGCAAAGTGGGTTCTTTCTATTATATGCCATTTCCTCCACGGACCTTGCCTCACTTAGCTATTGCTCTATGCCTAATTGACCACAGTGAAATGTCTTTAAAACATTTTCCGGGGACTGAGGACTTTTTTGAGAATTTTTATAAGAGCAAATGCCAAGAAGGAAAGTTTGAATAGTTTCTTTGCAGAGGCAATTGTTTCCAGAGAGACTGATGAGTCAAGGAGTCCTTAATAGGATATGTAGATGTAACCTTTCACCTAGTTACTGTCATTACCTAAGTCATAACTATGTAGTTTTAGCAAATTGTTTGGACTGGTTCTTGTCTAGTTCTTAATGTAACAAACTCCCTTCGTCCCATTCTTTTCCAGTCTGTAGTCAGTGTTGTTTCAAAGTTTGTATTGCCCTCGGCTTCCCCTTGTTCCTCCTGTTTTAGTGCCAGCTTGTTATCATATTGTACATTTTCACTAGTATCTTTGTCTTCAGCTCTTCTTCAGTGTTTGTGGAAAGTTTTTATATATGTATTTGATACTGGCTTCTAGCTCTTTGGTTCCTACCAAGGTGCCTTCTTTCACTTATTCAACAAATATTTATTCGGTGCCAGTCATGTACTAGGCACTGTTCTTGACCCTAGAGATTCGATAGGGAGCAAATTATTCATGATCTGTGCTTTCATGGAGTGAAGAGTCCAAGATGAAGACAATCATTAATTTAAAAATACCCACAGCAACTAAAATTACATAAGTGTACAGAGTTAAATGCTCTGAATAGAACAATACGGTGTTATGGGCTTGTGTAACAGGAACCCGAGTAAGTAACACTCGATTAATATCTGAAAAATGAGGTGGAGAATTTGAGAGAGGGTGGGGAGAAGAATGGTCCTGACAGCAGACAGAAGTTTGTGCAAAGGCCCTGTGAAGGTGGTTGGTCATGGGGAGGAGATGGATGGCTGCTGCATTCCAAGTAGAAATGACCATGTGCATTACACCTGTTTGTATGCTGTGGAGTGGTAGTGAAGATGGATTAAAAAGTGTTTTAGAGGATAACATCAGCCGTATTTGGGAATAAGATTCTTTTATTCAGTCAGCAAATACTTATGAGTCCCTGCTTTATGCCAAGATTTGTGCCAGGCTCTGGAGATACAGCTGTGAATAAGACAAGCAAGATCCCTGTACTTGTGGAGTTTATGTACTGACGAGAGTAATGGCTAGTCAATAATTTAAAAATAAATATAATTTGAGGTAATAACAAGTCTTATAAAGACAAATGAAGCCATGTAAGGGAATGGAGAATGACAAGGGGAGAGTCTTCTTGTATAGAGTAGTCAAGAACGATCTTTCTGAAGAGGTGGGTCTTTTGAACAAAGACCCAAATAAAGTGGGGGAGCTAACCATGCAAACATCCTCTACCAGGCGGAGGGAGCAGCTAGTACAAGGTCTTGAGGCTGAAACAAGAACCCCCCCACACCCTCAAAAAAAAACCAAGAAGGCCAGTTTGTCTAGAAATATGTAAGCTGTCAAGGATGTCTTGCTTGAAGCTGAAACTTGGAGCATCTAGAGAGATTCATTATACTCTGTGTAGTCATGACCACTCTTTCAAAGCCACACACTGTACCAGTCACAATCCCACTTTGCTCTGCCATTAAACTGTTGTTAACACTGCTACTGGGACAGTTTCCTTCATCACATCACACGCCTGCTGAAAGTCAGGCATTGGTAACTGCTTGTCCATCATGTCAATGATAACCCTTTGATCGGCTCAATGGAAGGACCCCTTTTTTAAAATTTTAACCCCATTTTCCATTATAGCCTTCTCTGGACTTCTCCATTTGGTCATTTGAAGGGCCCGATGTTTGTTTCGGCCTTACCCATAATTTGTTATCTTTCTCCTTGATGTTACATTTATTCACTATGGTGCCTCTTTCCTTTTTGTTAGTCTGTTTCCAGCTCTTCCTTCAAGGCCAGGTTCGTAAGTTACCAGTTACTTTTTCTACCAGTTTCTTCTGAATTACCCCATTTTATTTGGATCACTGAGCACCTCAGCCTAGTCAGTCTGTAGGATACCATTTTTTTCCTTTGTTCCTTGAGTCATTGGAAGAGGCACCACTTTAAAGTGCTACTGTTGTTTCAAGTTAAAATATTTATGATTCTATTCTTCCTAGAAAAGACTGGGCACCAATACTAGCTCTGCCATATGCATATGCGACTTTGGCCAACGCATTCAACCCTTTGAGGTTCAGGTTCCTTGTCAGTAAGATGAAGATGATAATCCTCCCCTATTTCATTCACAGTGTGGTTGTGAGAAGTAAATGAAGTAAAACACAGGAAACATGTTTTATAGCTATTTTTTTTTCAACGTTTATTTATTTTTTGGGGGACAGAGAGAGACAGAGCATGAACGGGGGAGGGGCAGAGAGAGAGGGAGACACAGAATCAGAAACAGGCTCCAGGCTCTGAGCCATCAGCCCAGAGCCTGACGCGGGGCTCGAACTCACGGACCGCGAGATCGTGACCTGGCTGAAGTCGGACGCTTAACCGACTGCGCCACCCAGGCGCCCCTAAACATGTTTTAAACAAATGTAAGTCATTATTTTTAAATACTGTAGATGGGCATATTTCATTTCCTCATCTAAATTGCCAGTTTTTCACACCAGTTCCTAGTGTGGAATCTCGTGTGCTGCTGGAATTCTTTGAGGCTTCTTGAGCTTCTAGCCTCACTATGCAAGCTTGGGACATGCAAGTCCATGTCCTGTGTAATAGTTTCCTGGGGCTGCTATAACAAAACACCAGAAACTGGGTGGCTTAGCACAACAGAAACATATTGTCTCACGGTTCTGGAGGCTCTGAGCTTAGTGTATGGTCAGGGTGGGTTCCCTCTGAGGGCTGTGAGGGGGCATCTCTTCCATTCCTCTCAGTTTCCAGGAGCCCCTGGCATTCCTTTGCCTGCAGATGCAATTCTCTTGGTGTCTTCACATCACCATTCCTCTGTGTCACTGTGTCCAAGTTTCCCCTTTGTATAAGGACACAGTCATTGGATTACAGCCCACCCTAATGTCCTCATCTTAACTTGATCACTTGCAAAGATCCTATTTCCAAATAAGATGACATTCACAGATACTGGAATAAGACTTTAACATCTTTTTTAGGGGATGTGATTCAACTCACATCTGCATGATTCAATACACATGAAGAAATGGTAATCACAAATATCATGAATTAGTTGTGTAGTATTAGAATGATTGATAGAGGTGATGGGTTAGGTATGTAAGAGCTAATCTTCTTTATGACATAGGGCAAAATAAATGAAATACTTGGTCAAAGTTCCATGTGAAATTCTGAACGTACGTATATACTTATTTAAGAATTCTGCAAGTCCTGTTAATTTCCAGTTGGTGTAAATTAGAATAGAGAGGGACAACCATACTTTTCTCTTAATAGTACATTCAGATATTGTACTGATGTGAATGGAAACAAATATGTAATTCTTCTACTTATTCATATAATCTTTATGTAGACTCTTGTGTGTGAAAAGTTTTATTGCTTCAATTGCTTCTTTGGCCTAAGCATGCTTCCTTTGACTCTCCGGAAGGCCACATGTGGTCCTGTGACACAGACTAACCACTCTCCACTAAACGTCTGGAAGGATCTGTGGTTTTTATGTTATTAGATGGCTCAGCCTCGGTTGATTAAAAACTCACTCTTCTCTTAGGCTTAAAAATCTCATATATTTGTTATTATCATCAGTTTCTTTTTTGTTTGCATTTATTTATTTATTTATTTATTTATTTATTTATTTATTTATTTATTTTTGATACCGCAGGGAAGAGTTTAATACGATTCTATCTGTTGATGTTGGAGAATACTTAAGTGCTTCTCTTGCAAGAGTTTTTATCATATTTGGCATTAAGGTGTTCCATTTTTCGTGTTACTCTTCAGACGGCCTCTTCTTCTAGTGTTCAGGACAGCCTTTGTTACAGGGGCCCTGAGAAAAGGTACCTGCAGCTGGTGTGGTGGTATTTTTCTGTGTACCTGGCCGACCTGTTTAAAAGTCTGACCATTTTTTATTTTCTAATAGTCTAGCACGTAGATCACATCTGAGAAGCCTATGGTAGGAAGCCATTCAGATTTAGTGAATAGAAATTGAATACTTGACCTTTACCACAAAAGTGGCTATTTTTGGTCAATCAGAACTTTTTTAGCATAGCTCTTATATTCCAAATAATTATGTGATAGAGAAAGGTTTTAATTGTTGCACTTTAATTAATTTGTTTCACTTGCTATGTTGAGATTTTTGCTAAAGGAAAAACAGCCATGGATTATTTCTGCTTATACTTTTTTGTAAAATTTTTTTAAAGAAAAAGGCAAGCAGTGAATTTCAGATTTCACTGTTACTGTAGAAATAAATTTCCTCTTGGTATGCAATCAAGTAGATGTCATCAGGAGAAAAAAATGTTTTGATCGTTATTTTCCAAATCTAGAACATCTTTCTGAAACTAGAAAAAAATTGAAAACTCATATGAGAAGGATAAAATCATCACAAGAGATTAAATTTATTGCTACCTTAGTCTTCACTATCTGCAAAATTTGATTTTTCCTTGTTCTTAAGTGAAGTTTTTGACATATATTTTACTTTCTAAACATAAACACCAGAGGGTCAAAACAGTGACTGAAGCGATAACATCAACCAAAAATATGTTGAAGAGAGAACATGTTAGATAGAAAATTTCATGGGTTGAGGAGTGAGACATGTGGGGAAAACATTTGAAAGAAGTATATTTGTTCCTGGAGTCAGGAAAGATCTTGATTCTCGTCATTTAAATTTTTTTTGCTATTTTTGTTTTGACAGTTTTTCATTGTTCCACTTTAAATGTGTATATTTTTTCTCCTGAAAACATGAGCTTTAAGCTATACTTGGGACTATTTGGTGTTTCATGTAATCTCAGCATCTAGTAGAGATATTTGACCCAAGGGGTGCTTAATCACTAGGTTCTGGGGCAGTCATTCCAGAGCATCATCAACTTCATTGATACTGGTTGTCTCATTGAGTAAATTCTCTATACTTGAAAAATACAGTTTTTGTTTGTTTGTTTTGAGGTAGTGAAAAGGATGGACTTGAGAGTTAAAATGCCTTATGTTCAGACTCTAGGTCTGACTTTTACCAGTTTGTGACTTCAGACAAATGACTTATTTTCTCTATGCCTCAGTTTCCTAATCTCTGAAATGAAATAATAATAATAATAATAATAATAACAACAACAATGACTCCTCACAGGGTGCCTGGGTGGTTCAGTCAGTTAAGCATCTGACTCTTGATTTTGGCTCAGGTTATGATCTCACGGCTGTGAGATTGAGTGCTAAATCAGACTTTACCCTGAGTACTGAGCCTACTTGGGATTCTCTGTTTGCCTGTCTCTCCCTGTGCCCTTCTCCCACTCATGCTCTCTCTGACTCTCTCAAAATAAACAAGTAAACTTAAAAAAATAATAATTCACCAGTAGCCCTTGTGATACTGGTTATATGCCAGGCATTGTTCTAAACACGTTACATATTTTTAACACATTTAAGTCTCACAGCAACTTTGTGCCATAGGTAGTTATTACTCCAGTTACAAATAAGGAAAATCAGCCACTCATAGGTCAAGGTAATATACCCAAGGTCACATTGATATTAGGTGGTGTGGCCACTTTTTGAATCCAGGGATTCTGGCTTGGGGGCCTATGCCACCCTGGAACAGAGGAGATGCTCATGTAATGCACTTAGCCCGGAGTCACGCACTTAAGAGCACTTGAACTACCACTCCTTTTCATCACTACTGCTATTACAATAACTACTACTACTGTTTATATTGCCCACTCTGATTCATACCTAACTATATTTTAATAATAATCATTTTCCCAAACACTCTCTATAGACTCTGAAAAAATGACTTTACTAGTGTCTCTCTTATTGTTTCCCCTTTTTTAGTTATTTTCAAGGCATTGATTCCTAAAGGAGTTTTTGAACATAATATTTTAGCATGTCCATATAATAAAAGTATTTTGTACAGTGGAGCCATTTATAGGTCATAGCTATACAAAAAAAAAAAAAAATCCACAGGTGTTGGTTAAGCTTTTGGGAGTTATAAATTCTTGACAGCCATTTTATTAAAAAATTAAAAAAAAATTTAATGTTTATTTATTTTTGAGAGAGAGAGAGAGAAAGAGAGCATGAACAGGGGATGGGCAGAGAGAGAAGAGAAGGAGACACAGAATCAGAAGCAGGTTCCAGGCTCTGAACTGTCAGCACAGAGCCCACCCAATGCAGGGCTCGAACTCATGAGCCGTGAGATCATGACCTGAGAAGTCTGACTGAACCACCCAGACACCCATAAAAAATTTTTTTTAATGTTTATTTATTTTTGAGAGAGAGAGAGAGCAAGCAAGTAGGGGAGGGACAGAGAGAGACAGGGAGACATAGAATCCTAAGTGGGCTCCAGGCTCTGAGCTGTCAGCACAGAACCTGACACAAGGCTTGAACTCACAAACTGTGAGATCATGACCTGAGCTGAAGTCAGACACCCAACCAACTGAGCCACCCAGGTGCCCCATTGATAGCCATTTTAGTGTCTCTTTAAAGAAGTTAAGCCCTGTCATAGTTTAAAACCTTTATATTTCAGTACATTTTATACTTGATTCTGGGGCGGGGTGGGGGGGGAGGGTGGGCAGTAAGATGTGAGGGTAGTTGGGAACTAAATGTCCTAATAACCTTTTTTTCCCATTGCTAAAAATTATAATTCTGATAATCATTTAGGATGATCTTTCTTTCTTTCTTTCTTTCTTTCCTTAAGTAATCTCTACACCCACTGTGGGGCTCTAACTCATGATTCAGAGATCAAGAGTCTCATGTTCTACCAGTTGAGTCAGCCAGGTGCCCCTAAGATGCCTCTAAAAAATGAAAATAAACCCATTTTCCAGTTAGGAATGAAATTGAAGATTTTTGTCATTGGTACTACATTCTAAGCAGGGGAAACATAGGAAATGGCCAGAAGTGGTTTTAGTTTTTAAAGTATAACCCTGTATGGAGTTTAAACACACCAACTTTGCAATGTTAACTAAGATTTTTTTTTTTATTTGTACAACAAACTTGGTGGTGACAATGATTTTGGCTCCTTCCCATAAACACTGTGTACTTATGCCTAGTGACTTAGTCTAGAGTTATCAACTATGGGAATACAAAGGGAGGAAACACTGGGGGAGGAACCTTTTAGAATCCTGAGAAGAGGAAATTGATGTTTACACTGCTGTTGGCTAGTTTTGAAGCTTTTAAAAATAAAGTTGCATTGTATGTCTCAAATTTTGTAGAAAGAAGACTAATGCCAATTGGAAAATAGCATTCTGGGAAGGTTTATGACCTGAGTGGCTCGGAAACCCCCTCAGAGGCCATGGCTCACTAGAAGGTCTGTGGCTAGGTTTTAAAGAAGAAATGTTTATGTGTTCTCATTCTAATAAACTATGGACATAAGTATCATGATAATTGCTCCCATTTATTGAGGGAGTTTTTTATAAAGGAGAAGAAAATCAGCTTCCTGGCCTTATATATTTTGGTTAAGTCTTAGCTCTCCATTTCAATAGCTACGTGACCTTGGACAAATCACTGAACCTCTCAGTGTCTTAGCTTTATCATCTTTAAAACAAAGATATGCTAGTACCTATTATATGTGGTGTAGTGGTTGTAATTATTTTGAAGTGATGCATATAAAATGTTATGTGTGTATAAAATGCATACAAAATGCCTAGCACATGATTAACTGTATAGTAAATATTAACTATTACTATTGTTATTACTGTTACATGTTGTATACCTACCTGGAGTACTTCTACTGTTTTCTATAACCCTGCAATGCAAACCATTATCCCTGTTTTACAGAAGAAAACTGAAGCTCACAAAGGTGAAGTATTTTGTTCTGAAGGTGAATTCATGTGAAAATGGTCCTTCTTTTGGCATCCTTTTCATCCTGATGGTTATGTTCTGCTGTTGCCCATTAATACCAAGCTTGTGAGATAGAGCATAAGGGGTTTGTGATTGTTTTTCTCAGAATTTATGTACTAGGATTATGATGCAATTTACAAGATACAGCATTCTCAAACTTATGAAATACAAAGCCCTCTTTTCATCCTTATTTCCAGTTTGACTTAATTATGTTTGTCGTAATGTTATGTAAATATATCCCAACATGGAGTAAATGTCTTAGTTTATAGCATTTACACAGTTATAAAATAAAGCAAATTTACAAATTGCCAACAAAACTGCAAAAACAATAAAATTCAAGTAATGACATTAATTTATGTGACAGATGTGTTATTCTGCTGCAAGTAAACTGTCAATTTTGGGTTTATCCATACTCCAGATGGGTTTTATGTTTAGTCTATGACTACCTTTTGATTTAATACTATTAATGTATCATAAACCTTTGAATATCTATGGTTTCATGTGTTCCAGCTCAAGAAACAATGTCTTTTTAAATGAATGTTTTATGATTTGATAGCAATTTCAAGCTGTTTGACAGCTCAGAATAATAGGACTTTAGGAATACCAGTTTTACCGGGTGTTACTTGACAAACCTGAAAAGCTGTTGTATTCCCTTCAGAGTCAGTGTTTAAGAGTAACCTTCACCCCAGTCCTGGCCCTGAGCATAGGACCTGGAGTCAGACTTCTTGGGTTCTCATTGCTGCAACAATACATTTACAGGAAACTTTAGGTGAATTATACATTTCTTTGTGATAAATGAAAATTACTGGGTCAACTCGTGTGAAGATACGCATATTTTGTTTTGCGTTGCATTTGATTGCCATTTACAGTGACAGTGTAGAAAAGGGCCCAGTTTACCACATCCCCAATTGGGAGACAACAAACATTTCTTGGAAAAAGCCAAATGGGATAAATATTTTAGGCTTCGCAGGCCACATGCAATCTCTGTTCCAACTGCTTAACTCTGCTGTTATTTGTAGACATTGAAATTAAACTTCATATAATTTTCACGTCACAAAATTTTCACGTTACACGATTTTTTTTCCCCCAACAATTGAAGAATGCAAAAACCATTCACTTTTAGCTTGCAGACCATGCAAAAATGTCTGGCAGGGCATTTGAGTTCAGGGCCTGGTTTGTCCAGGCCTGCCCTCGACGACATGTGATAGAATGAAAAGATATCTTTTTTCCTTTTATTTATGAAGGCAGTAGAGTGTGGTGAAGAACACAGCAGCTCTGAACAGAGCCTGTTTGCCCTTGGAATATGACTTTTTCGTTGACTCCGTTTTCTCAACTGAAAAATAGGGGAAAGGTTTTTTTTGTACCTCGGTTGCAGGAGATGAGGTAAGAAACTGGACGTATAACATGTAGCACAGAGTACATCGTCTGCAGCTTTAGCTCTTGTCATTTCTTTAATTACTATTGAGGTCATACAGTTTTCATGTACTTATTGGCTATTTTAATATTTTGTTCTTTTATGACTTCTACAATCATATTTACTCTTTATTTTGATGCAATGCTGTATTTATATATCATCAACCCATTGTCAGACACTTAGTGAATTATTTTTGTTTGCCTTCTGGTTTTGTAGTGGTGAGTTTTTTAAAAAACAAAATAGTCTCTCAGTTTTATATATTTCAGTTATTGGAGAAATGCAATTATTTCAGTTGTTGAAGATAAATGCAATACATTTATCTTCTCCATTGTTTTTATTTTTGTAAAAATATTCTCACACTAAGGTCAGATAATATTTACCTATATTTTTAGTCTAGTTGTTTTGTAATTTCACATCTTAACTGTTTAATTCTGGAATTAAATCTTACATATGTCATGATTAATACCATTTAATACAGATTGTTACAAATTAGTTCCACATCATGAATTGATGAGTTATTTCCTCCCCACCCGTTTAAAGTGCCACTTTTTTCTGATTCCAGGTAATTTGGTTGAATGGAATTGGACCTGAAAAATATTTTGGGGGGGGAGCACCTGGCTGGTTAATTCAACAGAGTATGTGACTCTTGATCTTGGGGTTGTGAGTTCAAGCTCCATCTTGGGTGTAGGGATTACTTAAAAATAAAATATTAAAAAAAATTTTATTTTTAAAAACAAGGCTGTCAGTATGAGACTATTCTTTGGCCTTCAGTATTGGTAATTTGGTACAATATGAAGCTTTTATATGACTTTAATAATTTTTATCTATCTTTTAATTGTAAACAACGTCACAAAGTTTATCATATGAACTCTTTTTAAGTGTATATAGTTCAGGAGCATTAATTAAATTCATATTTTTATGTAACAGATCTCCAAAACTTTTACTTATAAAGCAGAGGCTCTATACCCATTAGACAATAACTCTTCACTTCCTCCTCCCCTTGCTCTGGTAACTACCATTCTGCTCTATGTTTCTATAATTTGACATTTCAGATAACTCATATAAATGGAACCATGCAATATTTGTCTTTTTGTGACTGGCTTGTTTCACCTAGCATAATATCTTAAGTTTAGAACTTCTTAAAAATATTTTTTCTAGGACACCTGAGTGTCTTAGTCGATTAAGCCTCCTCTTTAAAAACAAAAAAATTTTTAACGTTTATTTTTGAGAGAGAGAGAGACAGACAGACCGTGAGTGGGGGAGGGGCAGAGAGAGAGGGAGACACAGAATCCCAGGCAGGCTCCAGGCTCTGAGCTGTCAGCACAGAGCCAGACATGGGACTCAAACCCATGAACCTTCAGATCATGACCTGAGCTGAAGTTGGATGCTTAACTTGAGCCACCCAGGCACCCCTAGCCTCTGACTTGATTTCTGCTCAGGTCATGATCTCACGTTTGTGGGATCAAGTCCTGCATCAGGTTCTGCACTGAATCCCTGCTCGGGATTCTCTCTCTCTGGCCCTTCCCTGCTGGTGCGTGCTCTCTGTCTCTCTTTCTCAAAATAAGTAAGTAAACATTAAAAAAATTAAAATAAAATTGTAAAAAAAAAATTTCCCATTATTTGGTATCTTGGTAATTATGGGTGAGATTGAAATGTTTTTAAATCTAGTCTCTCATCTAGTGGGATTGTGGATGTCCTTTATGTCTTATTACTTTCAGATATATCTTAATGTATTTATCATACATTTTGTAGGAAAAAATGATGCAAGAATTTCTCCTGGACTTTCAGGTTATTTTCTGTGTGTCTCTTGTGGTAGGACCTGTAGCTGGTCACTAGCCCTGTTCTGGCTCATTGGCTGCACAGTTACTTACCACATCTTCTCTGTATACCAGAGTACCAAATCTGATCATCTCCTATTATCAAAATTTGATTTGGTCCTAATACATCACTTGTATCAAATACTTAATTGTTACAACTTATCACTGTGATTGGACATTGAGTTTTTCCAACTTAAAAAAAAATTGTGATCTGCCAGAGCAGGAATTTTTAGCAGACTGAAATTAATAATGAAATAAAAAAAAAAGAAGGAAAGGAAAGGAAGAAAGAAAGAAAGAAAAAGAAAGGAGGAAAGAAGGAAAGAAAGAAAGAAAGAAAGAAAGAAAGAAAGAAAGAAAGAAAAACACCAAAGCAATATTTAGGAGAAAACACTTTTTAACATGAACAAAACACTTAAAAACAGTTTTAAAGCTATTCTTCTCTTAGGTGCCCAATTTGCCATTATGTGAAAAATATCAGTGAACAAATTAACTACATAGCTTTGAAAAATAGATACCATTTAAAGAAAATTAGAAGCTACAAATATATTGCATAACATTAAGAAACTGAACACAAACCAAAAGGGAAAAAGAATCAGCCAGAGTCAACTACTGTTAACGTGAGTATTCTTACAAATAGGTGGGTTGATAAATATAGAATAGAATCATGCTGTGCTTACTGTTTTGTAACCTGTTATCTGATCTAACTTGTGGATATATGTCGGTTGCTTCTTTTTCTTCCTTTCAAGTGATTTGGTAAAAATAACCTAAATTTTCTTATTTTTTTCTCAATCATTTTTTTTTCTGTGTCCTCATCCCTAATTCTTTAAGGTTTTTGTTTTGTTTTGATTGGTATGATTAAAATAATTTCAGGGGTGCCTGGGTTGCTCAGTCGGTTTAGCATCCAACTTCAGCTCAGGTCAGGATCTTGTGGTTCATGAGTTGGAGCCCTGTGTTGGGCTCTGTGCTGACAGCTCAGAGCCTGGAGCCTGCTTCAGATTCTGTCTCCCTCTCTCTCTGCTCCTCCCGACTCATGCTCGCGCTCGCTCTCGCTCTCTCTCTCTCTCTCTGTTTCTCTCAAAAACAGTAAAAAATAATAATTTCAAAGTCTTGTCCATATGTACATTGTAAGTCGAAATCTGTATGTTCTACAAAGTGATCACCACTAAAAGTCTAGTTACAGTCCATCACCATACAAGTGAACCCCTTTCTTCCGTTTTGCCCACCCCTTGCATCTCCTTCCCCCCTGGAAACCACACATTTGTTCATTGTATCTGTGACTTTGTTTATGTTTTCTTTAGTGTGTTCATTTGTTTTTTAAGATTCTACATATTAGTGAAATCACATGATACTTGTCTTTGACTTATTTTACTGGGCATGATACCTTCAGGGTCCATCCATGTTGTCACAAATGGCAAAATTTCACTCTTTTGTTATGACTGAGTGGTATTCCATTGTGTATAAATATTGCATCTTCTTTATCCATTTATCTATCTGTGGACTTTTAGATTGTTTCCATTTCTTGGCTATTGTAAATAACACTAGAGTGAACAAAGGGGTATATGTATCTTTTCAAATCAGTATTTTTGTGTTCTTTGGATAAATATCCAGAAGTGAAATAGCTGGATCATATAAGTTCTATTATTAATTTTTTGATGAATCACGATACTGATTTCCACAGTGACTGTACCAATTTATATTCCCATCAACAGTGCACAAGGATTCCCTTTTCTCTACATCCTCACCAACACTTGTTGGTGATAATAGCCATCCTAATTGGTGTGAGATGATATCCATTGTGGTTGTAACTCGCATTTCCATAATAATTAGTCATGTTGAACAACTTTTCATGTGCCTGTTGGTGGCCATCTGGATGTCTTCTTCGGAAAAATGTCTTTTCATATCCTCTGTGCATTTTCTAACAGGTTGTTTGGTTTTTAGGATGAGTTGTGTGAGTTCTTTACACATTTTAGATATTAATCTTTTGTTGGATATATGACTTGCAAAAATCTCCCATTCAGTTGGTTACCTTTTCATTTTGATGATTGTTTCATTTGCTCTGCAGAAACTTGTTAGTTTGGTCTGTAAGCCCATTTGTTTATTTTTGCTTTTGTTTCCTTTGCTTTTGGAGTCAGATGTACAAGAACATCACTAAGACTAATGTTCAGGAGCTTACCACCTACATTTTCTGTATATACAAAACCCAAAAGTCTCTGTCATAAAGCTGTTAGAACTAATAAATGAATTCAGTAAAGTAGCAGGATATAAAATTGATGTATAGAAATGTGGCATTTCTATACACAAATAACAAATTATCAGAAAGAGAAATGAACACTTACAATAGATGCATTTACATTTACATCAGAAAGAATAAAATACCTAGGAATGAATTTAACCAATGAGGTGAAAGACTTGTACACTGAAAGCTGTAAGACAGTGATGAAAGAAGTTGAGGAAGACACAAATGGAAAGATATTTTGTGCTTATGGATTGGAAGAGAATCAATATTATTAAAATATCCATACTACCCAAAGCAATCTGTAGATTAAATGTAACCCTTATCAAAATTCCAATGGCATTTTTTACAGAACTAGAACAAATAATTCTAAAATTTGCATAGAACCACAAATCATCCCAAATAGCCAAAGCAGTCTTGAGAGAGCAAAACTGGATATATCGTGCTCCCTGATTTCAAACTACACTACAAAGCTGTAGTAGTCAAAACAGCATGGTATTGGCATGAAAACAGACACATAAATCAATGACACAAAATTGAGATCCCAGAAATAAACCCACACATATATTAACAATTTATGACAAAGGAGCCAAGAACACACAATGGGGAAAGGACAGTCCCTTCGTAAAGTGTTGGGAAAACTGGACAGCTACATGAAAAGAATGAAACTAGATCACTATCCTACACCCTACACACAAATTAACTCAAAATAGGTGAAAGGTTTGAATGTAAGACTTCAAACCATAAAATTCCCTTCAATTTTTTAATCTACCTGGTTGAGTGAGTGTGTGTGTGTGTGTGTGTGTGTGTGTGTGTGTGTGTGTGTGTTGTGTAGGTCTGTGTAGTCTGAGGTATAATTTTAAGTTGATCCCTTCCCCACGTTGCTTAAAATGATTTAGAGCATAGTGTATTTCTTCTCCATTGAGCTGTGGTTTTTCTTTTATGTGTGAATACAGAACATGACTTCCTGGGAAGTTTATAGGTTTATTCGTCTCCATGAGAAGATGTATCTGTCTATTCTACAAGTACCAGATCTTATTTTTTGTAGTTTGAAGATAGGTTATATGACTGGTAAGTCATACTTTTTAGTGATCCTTTTTTTCCAATTAGATTCCCTATCATTTGTTATTCCCAGTCATTGATTCTTAACCAACGTTATGCATAAAAATTATCTGGGAAGCTTTGACCAAATATATGTGACATTTGTAAGTTGTAATTTCCTAAGTGTAAGGTGGGACACAGGCATGTGTATTCTGATAAAACTCTGATGGATTCTGATATATGCCTATGTTTAACAACCACTGTTCAGAGATGTTAGCATTGTTATGCTCATTTATGCTCTACCTTGAGATTTTTTTTAGTGGAATTGCATTAAATTTGCCAATTAATTTTGGAAGAAATAACATTTTTATAGTATTTACTCTTCTCATACAGGGTAACAATATTTATTTGCCATTGTTGCATAGCTGTATTTATTGCTCTCATAAAAATTTTATTTTTGTGTATCTCACACGTTTTTTATTAGAGTTATTCCTATATATTTAGGGTTGTTTTGTTTTGCTTTGTGAATGGGTAAGGCCTCCCTTTTGCTCCCTCATATTTTCTTATTTGTTTTTGTGGGTATGCAGAAAAGTTTTTGTGGGGAGAGAAGAATGTTTGTATTGTAGGGCAGTTTTCTTAATAGTTTCTGGAACTTTATCTTAGTTGAAATGGATCTTTTTCAAAATCACCATGCAGCAACAAAAATAGGGATACAAAAATGGAAAAAGTGAGGCAACATATGAGTTGATTTAAAATCTAGAAAGGAGATTTTCTGTGAATTAGACTGTTCAAGTTACTTTCTCATTGAGACCTACCTTGACTATGCTGTGTGAATTTGCACACCTGCACCTCTAATTCTTTATCCTTTTGCCCTGCTCTCTTTTTCTCCCATAGAACTTGTTATTGTCTAACATATTACATAATTTACTTTAAATATTTTCCCCTTACTGTATATCCTGATCAGAATCAAAGCTTCATTGGGCTCATTTTTTAGAATAGCGCCTGGAACCTAGGAAGTGTTCTATAAATTTTAGTTGAATAAAACTTCAGTTAGGGAAAAATCAAGTATTTAAGTGAGGGTTTCTGAAAATAATGACCTACTTGTCTGAGTAAGGGTGAGAAATCTGTTCTACTAGAGAATTTAAAAATTAGGGGCGCCTGGGTGGTGCAGTCGGTTAAGCGTCCGACTTCAGCCAGGTCACGATCTCGCGGTCCGTGAGTTCGAGCCCCGCGTCAGGCTCTGGGCTGATGGCTCAGAGCCTGGAGCCTGTTTCCGATGCTGTGTCTCCCTCTCTCTCTGCCCCTCCCCCTTTCTCTCTCTGTCCCAAAAATAAATAAAAAACGTTGAAAAAAAATTTTTAAAAATTAGCCAAATGAAGCTTTTTCTTTGCGGAAGGAACCCATAGGTAAAATGTGCATTAGGGAAGCAGACTTTTAGCTAAGAGGTCAGTGATTTATATTTGAATATGTGAGAAACAGGATGTTGCTGTTCATGCTGAGGGCTCTGTTAACTATGTGGAGATCTATTTTCTTTCAGCAATAGCAGATTGGGTTAGCCCCTCTTTTGTTTCTCCTACAAAAGAGAGGTCGTTGAAGCTATCATTCTCCATTTTTAAAGATGAAAATAAACATGAGAGAGAAAAGTTGTTTTGCTAGATTAGAGATTAATAGGGGCTCGTTCTGTTTATTTCTCCTGTGATGTTGTAAGTGAAATGTCATCTGCCAAATTTCTTCCTGCCCTTGAGAGACCTGTAGTCATTTCTGTTACAGGCAGAACTGTATTAATTATGGCTTAACACTTGAATGGCACCAGCCTGGATATCTGCTAGATATATTTGTATTGCCCTAATATATTATCATGCCCTTTTGTAGTATATATAATATTTATGATCAAATAACATTTCAGTATGTAAATGCTTAGTTACAATTAAGTGAGAAGATGTAATGAAGTATTCAGAATCAACTCTTGGAGCCCCCACTAGTTTGAAAAAGTTCAAGGGAGAAAGCCCACATCACAGAAAATTAAAAAGGAGACTTGGGAGGGCCGCCTTTCAGCTTCTCAGCTCCCCACATTTTTTTTTTAAGATTTGATTTGTCTTCCCTTCTAATACTTGCGTATCGTTCTTCCGCAGTCTCCTTGATTTTGCCCTATGCTTGTGTTTATATGTTTTTATTTGCTCTGTCTCCTGTTTTAGGTGGTAACATTGTCAGTGGCAGACAGTTTGTCTCCCATTTTATAATTCCCTAGAGCATTCTGTACAGTGTTTTAAACAAGAAGCACTCAATTAATGTTTGCCTCACAAGTAAACAAGAGGGAAAATTAAGGTTCCAGGAAGGAGATTGTAACATTACCAAAAATTATATTAAGGAGTCAGAATAATCAAAACAGGCATTTGGTCTCTCTGGCATTCAGAGTGAGATGAAAAGTGGACCTCATACGGATGGATAAAATGAGTTTGGGGACTGCTCAAGTAGATTACTGTTATTGTTTGCTTCCAAAGCCTGGTCTGTGGCATTTGTTCCAGAGGAAATTCTAGATCAGTGGTGATTTAATCCTGCCAAATGACAAATGTCTGAAATGAGTCATTCCCATTTTCATTCACTTTGTTTTTATTTTATTTATTTATTTTTATTTTAGAGAGAGAGCACAGGCGGGGAGAGGGGCAGAGAGAGAGAGAGAGAGAGGAAGAGAGAGAGAGAGAGAATGAATCTTAAGCAGGTTCCATGCTCAGCCCAGAGCCTGACCCAGGGTTCTATCCCATGACCCTAGGATTATGACCTGAGCCAAAAATCAAGACTCAGACATTCAACTGACTGAGCCACCCAGGCGCCCTTCACTTTGTTTTAACATGGAAGACCACATGGACAACCAAATAAATGAAGCTGAGCTTTCTGGTTGGTTGGCACTGACAATTTTCACAATTCATCCTTGTCGTGGTTCCCACAGTAATATTTTAGATGTGGATCCTGTACAAGACGGGTTTATATTGTATATTTGGAGGGAATAGTTTGTGTGAATTTGAATCAGGCAGTCCCTACTACTCAGAGATCTTTTGATAGTGTGAATCTAAGACCAGAATTACCTGTCATGGAAAACTCTTGGACTTGCCATGAGGAACCTGGGCTCCTCTCCAGGCATCCAACTTGACTTCCATAAAATGAAGGAGCTGAATAAGGTATTCTGTAAAGCAAAGATTCTCAACCCTGGAAGATCCAATGCTTCTTTTTTACAGCATATGTTTTGTAGTACCTTCTTTGCTACCAGGAAGTGAAATCCTATATAATATAACCTCCTTGCATGCATAATTTTATAAAAATATATATATTACTTATATTTATGTGTATATAAAATTCCTACCTGTAATATAAAATAACAATACAAATCAAGTAATTTATAATGAAATAATATGCTTTTAATATGTAAATTAGTTACAGTTACACAGGAAGACATAATGAAGTATTCAGAAGGCTGTGCCTATATGTAGAATAACAGTGTATGTGATGGCTATACACATAGATTGATGTTTTTATTATATTGCCCACTCGGATACTATAAATGGTGTTGGTGATGTTATTTTTCCAGAATGATGAGCAACTCTTGGCAGAGTTCCAGATTAAACAAAATGCTGCCTTCTCTTGATTTATGTAGTTTCATTTCTAAACATAAAAGTTTTTAAACCATACAAAATTTTTTTTGTGTTCATATGTATGATGGAATTAGGCTCTGGCTTAGATAATCATAAACACGTTGATCACCATTGTGGTTCATGAGACATTTGAAAGTTGAGTAGCATACGGTATGGCACTCTATTAAGAGTGCACATTGCGTGATGTATCCCTGGACCTGGCCACCTAATGCCTGTAGCCCCCTTTTGTCACACCAACCCTGATGCCAGATTTCTGCATCACCTTCTAGGGGACAGTACTGCCCCCATGGAACACCATTGTCCTAGGGTGCAGTTTCTTAACCTTAGTAACACTTTTCACATTTTAGGCCAGGGAATTCTTTATTTAGGGGAGCTGTCCTTGTGTTGGAAGATGTTTAGCAGCAATCCCTGGCTTCTACCCACTCGATGCCAGTGCTCTCCCCTAGTTGTGATAAACAAAAATGACTTCAGACATTGCCAAA
This sequence comes from Prionailurus viverrinus, assembly GCF_022837055.1. NCBI lineage: Eukaryota > Metazoa > Chordata > Mammalia > Carnivora > Felidae > Prionailurus > Prionailurus viverrinus. The sequence continues at coordinate 164,325,470 of NC_062561.1, forward strand.
TGTCTCTTGGGGGGTGAAACTACTCCAGGTTGAAATGCATTACTCTGAGGTCTCTACCAGCTCCCCAAATCTGTCATTAGAATTATGTAATATTTGTTTATATGGATAAAAAACATTGCATACCACACTAATAGGTAGTATTAATTTTTCTGTCAGGCTCAGCACTAATGGAGGCTTTTACCAATTTCTCATTCTTGATTTTCTAGTTATTCAACAGTGGGATTATTTTATTGCCTGGCTTTGGAGGGGTAGGAAGTATGTACAGTGTAGGATGATAAATTTCTTAGTATGAGAAAAATGAGAATTTCAAGAAAAACTACCCTAAGAAGACCCTCTGATAGGTAGGAGTTCATGGAATTCCTTTCTGACAAGTTTGACATTGATGTTAAAGGTTACAAAAGTAGAATTTCAGTTCTGCAGGAAATATTAGAAATTCTATGGGTACTTTCTCATTTTACAGATGAGAAAAGGACTAAAAGCTAAAGTGCGGTCATAGTTTCAGTGTGAACCAGTACTTTAATAAATCTCATGGGTGTCTCCCTGATGCTCTTTGTACATTACAATGTCTCCCAACCAGGCTATATTTGTAAAAATAGTTCTGCTTTTTTGCAAGCTCTGACTCTTGATACGACATAAAAGACAAAATAATACTTTTCTTTAAAACCTTGATGTCCATCATGCTTGCCAGGAAAAACAAGTGAGAAGGTTCACTATCAGATACAGGGACTTATATTCCTAGATTAAACAGAAATGTTTTCAATACTAATGTTAATAACACCACTTGCATGAAGCTTTTGTGGACTAGGCCTTTTTCCAAGAATTGTATCTGTTAATTCTTACAATAGCCCTATGAAGTAGATACTGCTTTTATCATCCCCCTTATGTAGGTGAGGTGCCAAGAGCCCAAGAAGCCTGCCCAAGGTCATGGGGTTCCTACGTGGCAGAGCTGGGATCTAAGGCCAGTCAGTCGACTGCCAGATCCCACGCTCTTGTTCGCTATCTGCTCCAGTCTACTTGCTTCAAGCCTTAAGCACTGAACTCATGAAGGACAGATAGCTGTTACATCCTGCTGGTGAAATTGGTATTCTTAGGAGTTAAACGTTTGGAGCATTTCAAACCTGAACACTTTCGGGACACACTCTATTTTCTCCAAAGATGAAATCATTCTTCACACTTCTCCAACATTTACACCGAAGGTGAACTCACTCTTTATAGGGTATAAGAGCTCCTTTCATCTTGTCCATATCTGAAGCAAGTAAAGCAGAATTCTGGCATGAAGTTCATAGCAGGAAGGAACCAGGATCTGAAATGAAAGGATTATATGAAGTCATCTTCCTTTTTGTTTTACCGTTTGTTATTCTCCCAGAGGAAGGAGAAAGGATTTTGAAAACGTTTATTGCAAAATGAGTTCAAACTCATATATATTTGATTGACAGCTATAAGTAGAAAGAAAGAAAAATCCAACCCTTACTTAGGTAAGACAGTTGATGGAAAACCATCTGTATTTATTGAGAAGTGAATGCAAACCTTTTCAAAGGTAATATTTAAAAAATCAAAATAGCACTGCAGGGTTTAGAAATATTTCCAAAGTCAATATTAGGTTTGTAAGTGCAGCTAGTAGAGAAGGCAGAATCAATTAAGTTCTATATTCCCAGTGCTTTCTCTCTTTCTCTCTGGTTTTATATATTATTGGTGATACTGGTATAGGCAACACGTTGGCTTCTTTTTTCCATTTACCTTTTTTTTTTTTAAAGAAATTGTGCTTTTGTGAAAAGTATTTCTTAAAATTTTCATTCTTTCCATATACTCTCCATACTGTTGGTAGTGTTTAAATCTCTAAAGGGCTTTCATTTCCAGGTTTTTATTTCCTAGTTGGCAGCCACACTTTTACACCTTCGTGCGATGGAAACTTGGCAGGAAAGTTGTACATCAGGGTGTGTTTCTGTGGGGGATTTGAAGACAGGAAAGGAAGATGCTCAAATAAAAAGAAAGTTTTTCATTCAGTATGATTTCAGCTGGTGTTGTATATTACTCAGTTCATTCATTTACCTTATGAACTGAATGTTTAGATTTGCTGTCATGCTCAGGAGGGGTTACACAATTTGTTGGGCCTGGTTTGAAATGAAAATGTGGGTAGGGCTACCAGACTGAGCAAATAAGAATAGGGGACACCTGGCTACATTTGTGGGTTTTGGGTTTTTTTTCAGTGTTATTGAGGTATAATTGACAAACTCTGTATATGTTTAAATTTTTTTTAATGTTTATCATTTTTGAGAGAGAGAGAGAGAGCAAGAGGCGAGGGGCAGAGAGAGAAGGAGACACAGAATCTGAAGCAGGCTCCAGGATCTGAGCTGTCAGCACAGAATCTAAGGTGGAGCTCCAACTCACAGACCGCGAGATCATGATCTGAGCTGAAGTCAGCCACTTAACTCACTGAGCCACCCAAGCGCCCCCCAAATCTGTATATTTTTAAGATGTACAACCTGATGTTTTGCTATAGGTATACACTGTGAAATGATCATCACAGTCAAGCTAATTAACATACCCATCAGGCCATATAGTTACCATTTTTTTGTGTGTGGTGAGAACACTTAAGATCTATCCTCTTAGCAAATTTCAAGTACACAATACAGGGATGTCTGGGTGGTTCAGTCAGTTAAGCTTCTGACTTCAGCTCAAGTCTTGGTCACATGGTTTGATTCATGGGTTCAAGCCCTGCGTGGGGCTCTGTGCTGACAACTCAGAGCCTGGTGCCTGTTTTGGATTGTGTGTCTCCCTCTCGCTCTGCCCCTGCCCTGCTTGCACTCTGTCTCTCTCAAAAACAAACATTAAAATTTAAAAAAAGAATTTAAATTCAAGCACACAATACAGTTCACAATAGTGTGCAAATCAGAATCACCTGGAGGATTTAAAAAAACTCCACACAATGAAATCCTGCATGTATTTGGTTGAGGGTGTATGGCAGGGCATTTTATGAAACTTCCCCACGTAGTTTTAAAGTGTGGTCTCTGGCCCAGCAGCATTATAACCACCTAGGAACTTGTAGGAAATGCAGATTCTTGGGCCCCATCTTAGTCCGGTCAACTCGGAAAGGGAGAGGGGTCTTATGGCAATCTGTTTTAACAAGCCTTTCTGGTGAATGTAATATGCTTTATAGTTTGGAAATTCTGCTTTATTTTTTTAAATTTTTTAAATGCTTATTTTTGAGAGACAGTGTGAGACAGAGTGCAAGCGGGGGAGGGGCAAAGAGAGAGGGAGACAGAATCCAAAGTAGGCTCCAGCCTTTGAGCTGTCTGCACAGAACCTGATGTGGGGCTTGGTCCCACAAACCGTGAGATCATGACTTGAGCTGAAGTCAGACGCTCAGCTGTGCCACCCAGGTGTCCCTGGAAATTCTGCTTTAAATGATTGGAAACTTAAAAGCTTTTAATTTTCTTTTTATGTTAGAAGAGAACTCTGATAGAGATGTATGAAGGACTGATTAAAGAATAAAACAGAGGATAAGGCAGTCTGTTAGAAGCTGTTACCATTACAGGTTCCTGGGGTAAGAAAATGGGGCTCAGAACTGGAGCAGTGAATATAGGAATGAAGGCAGGTGACAGATTCAGGAGATGTGCCAGAGATAGAATTGGCAGAATATTGTGATGAATGATTGCATTGAAGGTATTGAAAGACGGGCTGAAAAAAATATGAAGTTTCTTTTTTGGTTGATTAGATGATGTGATTAAACAAGGTAGAAATGTGTTTGGGAAGTGTAAGCTTGGGGGAAAAGATAAACCTGTTGAATATGAAGTGACCTTAACCATCCAAGAGGTTTCTTGCCTAAAATTTGGCTCCAGAACTTTGAAAGCAAATGGGGATTAGGGGGGAATTGTGAGTTCTCACTATGGTATTTACATTTTTAAAATCACTCATTTAAATGGTTATATATGTACTAAATTATATATATATACTAAACATGTCCATTTCACATCAGATTGAACCAAAGATGATGAACTTTAAACACATCTGTAAACTCTCTTATTTGGATCATTTATATGGAGTTATTTTTAGTAATTAATAAAATCTGTAGAATATGTTAGCAAAATTATAGTAAAACAAAAGTTACTTTTTGTAAACTTACATTATTCCGTTCTTGGGTCAAACATACACAAAAGATATTCGTTTCAGAGAAAGAACTGAGATAGGAAAAAGAAAATCTTGTTGCAGCTTTTAATTAAAGGAGGTGGTTTGTGTCATGATTAAAACTACAGGTTCTGGAGCTAGACTGAGTTACACCCACTTACAGGAGTAGTGACTTTGGACATAGTACTTACACTCTGTGCTTTCGCTTCCTTGTTTGCAAAGTGGCTTAGTTGGTTGGTATTATCCATTTTATAGGGTTTTATAAGCATTGATGAATTCATTTCTAAAAGTATTTTGAAAAGTGCCTCACATTTAGTTAGCCATAATTAAATTTAAGCTCTTCCTAATACTGAAAACAAATTTTCCCTCTTTCTACTTGGTCTTACTTTCTAAATTGCTGCTGTTAACAGTTTCTGAGTCTTCTGTTATTTCTGTCATTTTTATGAACTTCTGAACATTGAAGGGAAGATTACAAACCAGCAGATTTCTAGGAATTGTATTCTGAAACGTTCATGGAGAAAAAGTAGACAATACCAACAACGTAGTACAATTTATATATATATGAAAACTAAACCTTGCCTTTCAGTTTTGACACATTCCAGTTTATTAGCTAATAGTTGACGGTCAGGAGGACCTAGGCTCCAAATTCTTTACAACTTTAAATCTATTCCATTAATCTTCATTCTGAGTAGTCAGTAGCAAATCAATAATTTACTCTGAACAGGAATAAGTAAATTACTACTCTTTTGATGCAAAGTATAAAGGTCAAGAATATATCATAACAATTCCTATACCAAAAGTTGTGTGAAAGAAAGCTACCAAGCAAAGTGTGATTATAATTAGGTATAATAATGATAATTCCCAGCTGTAACATTTGACCCTTAGAACGCAGTGAGAAGGTAGCACCTCTGGAAGCAGAAAATCATCTTATTCTTCTATCTGAGATTTGTAAATTAAAACTGTTCATCACCACTCTTGAATTATAATGGCATGACTTTCACTTTAAATCTTCCCTTAGTTTAGAAATCATTATGCAGATGTAAAGGCCAGGGAGAAATGCTCCATCTTTAACATTTTGCTTATCCTCTTCAAAAATGGTTTTACAATCCACATTTTCCCATTTCAGTTGAAGTGGGGAGCTGGCAGAAGAAGAATAGATGTAGTCTGGGGTATTTGTATGTCCAGGCCCTATCAGACCCATAGGACTCTTGTAACTTGGGCATATGCCCAGGTTCTAAATATAGCTTTCACGATCCTGTGCTACTTGGAATTCTTGTGTTCTGGGAATGGCCCATGGTTGGAGTCAGTAAAAGGTATGGAAAATATGCCACGTTATGGTTTAAGTGCCTAAACTCAAACTTCACTTACCGCAGTCACCTTTACTTCCAGAAGAAAACTATTGTGCAACTCTCACCAAGGAAATCCAAATTAACGATACTCATGGGGGGCAAGTAGAGGTGTGGATTCTTTGGCAAAACAGATAGGGCTTTACAAAAAAACTAATGTTGGATATTCTCAGGAAATATTGGTTATTTCCAGTATTGATCAATAGCCTCCCATCTAAGGAATTGAAGTTCTCTATGTTAGGATTTAGCATGTATAGTGAGTACATTTTTGGGATTTATTAAGTGATGCATATATTATAGATATTTCAAAGTTGTTAGTATCAGTGTTGATGGATTTGGCAAAATAGATTCTTTAATTTTTTTTTCAATTTGGTTTATTCATTTAATATTGCAAAATGGTGGCATCCTAATTCTATCATTCTATCTTCACTTTACTTTTTGATTTAAGAGCTAAAATTGTATCACATCGTTGAAAACTTCTTGTTCTTCCTCGCTGTTAAAATAGTTGAGGGAAGTCTTGTCCTATTTCAATTAATTTGTATTTCCACAGCTCTAACTGACTTCAGTATCAATCACTGGACCCTAGTAACATAAATCGTATATTTGATGTCTTGGAGGAGAAATGAACAGATATGAAGTAATTTTCTATTATAACAATCACATAATTCAGCTTGCTTCAAATTGTTTGTTAACAATGTGTGACAATTTATGTATTAAAGATAAAAATTTATAATAAGTAACTGCCCACATACTTTACTTGAAGGGTAATTACCCTTCATAAAATCCATAATTCACCAGCTTTGATGAAGGTGGCAGTGAGTTATGATGGTCTTTACCTTGTCAGAAAGACTTTAATAACTTCATCATGCCACTGGTATCTTAAAATTATGGATTGTATGCAAGGCATAATAACTCTATTTCTTTTTGATAGAAACTACATTTCTCTTCTCAAGTGGTCAGTAATTCACAGTTAGGAATTCAAATTGGCTTTGTATCTCTAGAGTATATTTCCACTCACTATAGTGATGAAATGCCTTTAGTATATTTGCATAGTTTTAAAAACTACTCACATATTAATGTGAGTATAATCCTCACATATTAATTTTTTTATATAGTGGAATCCTTTTGTAGTACCACTGAATAACAGATAGTAATATTTGTATTCTGGGCCAGGTATATTAGATCTGGCTTTTATGGTGGTATGAAATTAAATATTGTGTTGAGAGGGTCATGATTTGATCTGAAACATACTACCTTGTTCTTACTCTATTTGGTTGAAGTTCTTCCTATTAAGTAACTATTAGTTTAACAGCAGAATTGTGAGCATTGTGGTGGGCATTTTCAAAATATGTATGTGTTACTTGGAAGTGGGAGGTAAGAATATGTTAATAGTTGGAGGGGAACATATCAGCTACAAAAACAGAATGGCTTGGTGGTTTAAGTGCCCTGATGATTCACACTGAAAAGCAGAGAATACAAAGTGTGGGGAAACAGGAAGAGTATTTATGGATGACAGTACCAAAGAGTGATGCACTTTGCTAGGGAAAAGTTGGCTAATGTTGTTATTAGCAGGAGGTTTACCATTAAGTCTTAAGTGTGAAAAATTCTTTTATTTTTAACTTGGGTTTTTAAAGCATATCCTGAAAGAGAATAAAATAGCTATTTTGCTGTTAAAAATTCAGTCTAGAGACTGAATTTGATACTGATTTTTAAAATATCAAAAGATATGTTTATTGAAAGTTGGAATTCTTAAAAGCAGAACTTACCTAGCAATTCTCTTTTGTGTTCATTCCCAGAAGATTTGAAATCAGGAACTTGAACAGATATTTGTACATCAGCGTGCATAGCAGCATTATTCATAATACCCACAAGGTGGACATAACCCAAATGCCCATCAATGGATGAATGGATAAAGTGGGATATACATGCAGTGCATATTAGTGTTAAAAAAGAAATGAAATTCTGACACCTGCTACAACATGGATTAACCTTGAAGACAGTGTGCTAACTGAAATAAGCCAGACATAAAAGGAAAAATACTGTATGATTCCACTTGCATGAGGAACTTAAAGTGTACAGATTCATAAAAATAGAAAATAGAATGGTAGCTGCCAAGGGCTGGGTAGGAGGCGGGCAGAGAATGGGGAGTAATTGTTGAATGGACACAGAATTTTGGTTTGGAAAAGATGCTAAAGTTTTGGAGATGGACCGTGGTGATGCTTGCACAATAATTTGAATGGGACTTAATGTGAAGTCTAAAAATGGTGAAAAGGTAAATTTTATGCTATGTATATTCTACTTTAATAACAGAAACAAAACTTACTAAAATGGTATCATAAAGTAATAAAATGGTTCCAGTTAGAGAACAAACTAATAAGACATATAGAAGGGTTAGCTAATTATTCATATTCATAAATATTCAGTAGTCATCGTTAGACTGAATTGGAGGAAATAAATTCCTTGTCTTGTATATGATCTAGGGAGTGATTTGCCTAAATAATTAAAAATATTTTCTTTCAGTACTTGACATAATTCATAGAACATGGAAGATGCTCAGTAAATATTTGTTGATTGCTCTTTGTTTATTCAGGAAATTATAGTCATATCTTCATGTGCAAAATAATGAGCTTAACTGTACCTCGTTAAGCCTACTTATAAGCTCAGTGAACAGATAGAAAATATAACCTTTAAAATATAGACAATAAAACTGCAGTGTACAATATATTAGATTATGAGAACTGGTATTTCTTAGTCATTATAAAATAGGCCAAGACTTTTTGTCATTGGTATTTAAAACAGTATTAGTATTATCTTGAGAAATGGACGGTTCGTCGCCTGAAAGATTGGCTGTAGGGTTGATAGTGCTATTATCTTCATTTTATAGATGGACAGAGATCACTGTGGGTCTCGTGGCCATCTCGGTGCTTCTTTTACCATGACCACAGCTTCATTTAAGCCTGTGGTTCTTATGAGGGTGATTTAACTATTTTCCTGGGAAGAAATCTAAGTGGCGATGCAGAAAACCTATCTAAATAGTATGGTATTAGGTTACGTAACACTGCTTTTTCATATGGCTGGTTTTGCCAGGTTGAGAGTGATGCCACTGTGTATTTTTGTTGGCAAAGAGTTGATTTTAGTCTTTTATAGGAACATTATTTTCATTATTCTGAGCAGTATGATTCTAGTTATCAGAAACTATCTCCTACATAGGAACTTAGAGTTTTGTTTTTCTGAGTAATTATGTTGTCTCCCCCTTCCCCCACCCTGGCCCATTACTTCTTGAATTATATTCATTCATTAGGCAACATTGGCAAATGCAAATGCAAAAAACAAAAACAAAAACAAAAAACACAAAGGTAATGCTATTTTTTAAATTACCCATATTTTACCACTCAAAGATAAACACTGATATCATTTGTTTGCTTGCCAGCAGTTTTCCTGTTCTGCCCCGCATGTATGCACACACAGGAACAGAGATACAAAACTGGAAGACATAAAATTAGGATCGTAATGGTTACTGTATTTTATAACCTGCAATTTTTTTTTCACTGAGTGTTAAATAGTAAACATTTTCTCGTGTCACTAAATATTCTTTTACAGCTGCTTTCTAAGTAGCTGCATTGCCCTTTATTTTATGCCTATACCAATTCTCTATTATTTTAGAATATTATTCTGTTTTTGTTATTATAAATGGCAGTATGCTGGAAATACTTAGATTAATCTTTTGCCTATTTCTATTTATTTTCTTTAAAAAAATTGTTTTTAAGTTTATTTATTTATTTTGAGAAAGAGGGAGAACACAGGCAGGGGAGGGGCAGAGAAAGGGGAGACAGAATCCCAAGCAGGCTCTCATGACCTGAGCTGAGATCAAGAGTTGGATGCTTAACCGACTGCGCCACCCAGGCACCCCTCTATTTTTTTTCTTAAAATAAATTCCTAGAAGTAGAGTTAAGTAAAGGAATATGAATATTTTAAAAGGTGTTTGATCCATATATGCCAAATTGCCCTTCAGAAAGATTCTTCTGGTTTATACTTCTGTGACGTTCTATATGAGAGCAACAACTGCCTATTCTGGAATTAGTTTGTGTGTGTGTGTGTGTGTGTGTGTGTGTGTGTGTGTGTGTGTGTGTGTGTTAACTGTCAATTAGAGAAATAAAGAATTATGATCGTTTATTTTAATTTTCAACGGTGACTTGAGCATTTTTTATATGATTGTTGAGCATTTATTTTTCTCCATGTTGGGGTTAATCCTATGTGTTCCTCTTTTCTATTTGTAAGACTTATTTATATGCACATGTAATGCCCCCGATTTTGAATCCGAGAGACCACCAAGGAGCCGATACCGATGCAAATGCATGAGGGTTTATTTGCAAGCTAGAGCTTGCGCCCAAGTATACCCGACACAGTGGAGCAGGGACTTGGACCCTTAGGTTAAGAGGCGTGGCAGTTTTATAGGGGCCAGTGGCCAATGAGATTGTAACACACACAGAAACTTGCATAGTCATGTCAGTCCACACGCAGGTGGCCAATTGAATTATAATTTACCCTATAGTAACTGTTTGAACTAGCCTATCACTCTAGTCAGAATTGAGGCGCAAGTTTGGCGGGCAAAAGGCGGGGTTTAAGAATTGGCGGTTAGGGGTTCCACATTCCTATATGAGCCAGTTTCCAGTAAGGGTGTGCTCAGCGGCTTGACTAGGGTGGGGGAGTGTCTTAAGCAATAAGTAGGTCATGTGGGGGGTATAATAAGATGGTGGGTGTAGCACAAAATGGAGTTAGTCTTGCTTTGCTTGTCCAGGGGTAGGGGATTTTTGTTAAATTCCTTGGGTCCCACACACATTAAAGATATTACCTGTTTTATGTTATTTTTTTTTTTGCAAATACTTTTTCTCCAGTGGATTTTTCTATTTTCAACATTTTGCCAAGTGTTACCAAGGTAAAAAAAAATAAAATAAAATAAATTAAAAAAAACAAAAAAATTCTTTTAGATAGATTACTTAACTTTATTTCAGTTTTGTTTCTGAAGGCAAGATAGTTTCCTTTCTTCAACCCCAGATGAGAAACATTTACAATTAGCCCTAAAGCTTTCAGTCTTATAATAATAATAACTAGGTAACTTTAGATCCTTTCTTTCTAAAGGGATTTGTCTCTGATAAGGGGTTTTATCTAGGTGTTAGTAGTTTCTTGAAGGAAAGTGTAGGTAGAGCGAACATTTCCATTTGGATATGTTCCATTACACCAAGTATTGCTGAAACACAACAGCAGTTGGCATTTTTGCTGGGTAATATGCAAACGTGGAGAGAAGGTGTACCCATGCTAATAAGGAAGATAATAATTTAATTATTGTGTAGAATTGTGTTTCTTACAGCAGAGTGTTTAAGTAACTAACACTTTTTCCAAGAAGGAGATTAGAGCCATTTATTGTTTGCAGGTTATAATTTATATTTAAACATGGTACATATGCAATTTAGGAAATTCACTTCAGATATGTGAAAGTAACACTGATGTGTATACATAAATGTGGGTTTGTATATATATCAGATATCAGAGGGGATGGGGTGATGAAAGTAATGCCAAAATCATAATGTTGAGAAATATATTAAAGGTAAATTAAATCTTTATGGTCATAAATTGCTCTCCAATCCAATAGTGATAAAGTGCATGTGAAAAGACTATAAGGTTACTTTCAAAACAAACAGTTACCAGGTTCCAGGAAATGAATGTATTTGCATAAAAAGCACTTGGCAATTACAGAAGGCCTGTTCTTTATCTGTTTACCAAACAATTGACTGTTAAGGTCTCTTAGGTTGTGTTAGGGGCCCTTGATGTGCACTCTCTTAAGCTTTCAAAAACATGATACAGGAGCACCTATTTGCCACTAACTGGCATTATGAAGAGTTGGAATGGGGGCAGTGTACTAACATAATCTGATAGCAAATTGAGTTTTTGTAATTTGAAATCCCTTCTAAATATATTAGAGGTACTTGCTGTTTAAAGGAGCCCTATAAATTGTAACTTTGTCAGGTGAAGAATTTGCAATTCATAATTACCATTGGTTTAAACTTCTTGCAAATCAGAGTACAGCTTGACAGTCTTTGAGGCTTATGGTAGTTTCAGTTTGACTATGAACAAGAAATGTGCTGTCTGTAGCCATCTTAGAGAAAAAAAGTAACAAAGTCTCAGGTAGCAAGTAAGTTAATAGTGCTGCGAAGTAGACTCTGATGTTAATCAAGTATATAGAAATTTTTTTTTCTCTCTAAAACATCTGCCCTTTGTCATCATGGTTGGTTAGGAGTCTTGGTCGGCATAGGAACAGAATACATTCTTTTCGTTCTATACCAAAATGTCTTAAACCTTTTTCCTTTACAAATTGTGTAAGATAACTTGTATGAATTTGTGAATTTTTGTAGAACACCTGATTCTTTGCTTTTAAAATTCTTAGAAGAAACACCTAGATATATATTTGAATATCCATATAAATTGAGTTATGTCTGAAGTACCTAGGCTTTTTCATTTCTAATGTTTAAATTAAAAGCTTTTGTCCATGGGAATTTGTCGAAATTTGAAACTATTACAGAATGTTTAGAACAGTTACTGGTTCAGTGCGGTATTTTAAGCATATTATATATATAGTATATTTAAGTAAACTAGGTGCAGTAAGTCCTGGTTTTATTTTAAAGCTCAAAAATCACAGATATAGTAATGTCTTTTCTTATTTAAAAACTGAACTAGTAAAAGATTTTGAAGCATTTTGAAAATATTAAATGTGTTAAGTAATTACAGCAACACTGTAAAAAAAATGTTTATTTATTTTGAGAGAGAAAGAGAGAAGGAGAGAGAGAATCCTAAGCAAGCCCTCACTGTTAGCACAGAGTCCTATGTAGGGCTCCAACCCACATACCATGAGATTATTGCCTGAGCCAAAATCAAGAGTTGGAGGCTTCAGCGACTGAGCCACAGGCACCCCAGAGTAGATTATTTTTACATTAAGAATTTAAAACTTAAATTCAACACTATGTGAAACATATTGAATATATTGTGTTATATTTACCTGAGAGTTTCTGGTTTAATAAATTAAAGGCACATTGCTCTCTTTTTAAAAATTTGTTAAACAGGCACGCCTGGGTGGCTCATTTGGTTGAGCATTCGACTTTAGCTCAGATCATGATTTCGTGGGTACAAGAGTTCAAGCCCCGCATTGGGCTCTGTGCTGTCAGCCTGCTTCAGATTCTGTGTCTCCCTCTCTTTCTGCCCCTTTCCTGCTCACACTCTTATCTCTCTCAAAAAAATAAATAAACATTAAAAACATTTAAAAAATTTGTTGGGGCACCTGGGTGGCTCAGTTGGTTAAGCATCCGACTTTGGCTCAGGTCATGATCTCACCGTTCATGGGTTCAAGCCCTGCATCAGGTCCTGTGCTGACAGCTCAGAGCCTGGAGCCTGCTTTGGATTCTGTGTCTCCTTCTCTATCTGCCCTTCCCCCCCTCGCGTGTGCACTCCCTCCGTATCTCTCAAAAATAAACATTAAAAAAGATTTTTTTTAAATTTTGTTAAGCATATTCATTCATTCACAGATCTCTTTATTGAGGAATTTTAAATAAAATTTATTACTTATCTAATACTTTTGAGTTTATAATGTACTTAAAATGGTTTATTTATCCTTGGCCAGTTACTTCTTGAGACTCATACTTTCTATTTTATAGGGCTAATTTAAATGATCATTTAAATATGTTTTGTTTCCGGTTATCTTCTATTTCTGGTATATTGAGGGTCATACAGGACTGACTGTGATCACCAGGTCTCACAAAGATGGGAGTAGAGGCAGAACATTCATCTTAATAAAGTCCAAGAATGACCCAGCCTGGAGCAGAGGTGTGATTTGGCAGGTAGAAATGAATATTTTCCTGGAATGAATTGACAGAAGTGGGTTCTTACTGATTTAGATACATTTTCAACCAACTAAAGGTAGGAATTATTAAATCTAGGATTGAACAAAGCATTTCAAGCATTTTATTAGAAGTGATTACATGAGGGAGATTTTTCTGTCCTTAAAATTAGACAGAAGATATTAGTATGATTATAATAGCAGATTCTTCTTAATCTGTAGTATTTCTAATGTAGACTTTTACTAAAAATTTAACTTTTGTAGAAAACTGAAGCCATTTGATTCAATGTGAAATTTAGTGAAATTTACAAGTATTTAGTTACGCTGTTCCCCACCAAAAAATTGTCCTGTGTAAATTGTCGTGTGTATAAATTAAAGATTATCAGCTTTAAAAATGTGTATCAATTGGACATGTAAAATGTAACTATGTAAATTCTGATGTTGATGTTTTGCTTGATGACCACGCACTGCAAAATCTGACACCATGTTTCATGACAGTGATGATTTTATTTCCATTGTTACTTACTTAGGTTATGTGACTTTTCACAAAATTAAATATATGTTAGCTGGTTCCTCTAAGCAGTGACAAATAAAAGAATAGAAAAATGGTTGGAAAGGAAGATGGGTTATGTTGCCCTCATAATTATTCAGTTTGCTTACTGCTGTATCTTTCTCAGCACACCCTTAGGTAAAACTCTGTACTTATTATTGAGATCTTTGTGGCCACCAAGTGAGACAAGAAGAAAAGTTTAAAACTGCTGCTTGACCCCTAATACTAGAGATGCTCAGTTGTTTGAGTGCCACTAAGTTTAAAAGTGCTTATCAGAGCAACTCTTTACAGCCTTAATTTGTGTGTAGATTGCTGTTTGTGTTGGGACTGTCTGCTTTGTATCAGGCTTGCTAGCTAATTTCCTTGTTTATTAGCTAAGTGATTTTCTTAATGGCTACCCTTTTGACAAAGGAAGAAATCTTAGCTACTCTGACAGGGAAAACAAATTTAAAGACTCACGGTGAAATGAATGAGGAACATCTGAATTCATGCTGCTGCTGTATTGTTGGTGTGGGAGAAAATCTGGTGACTGACCTTGAATCTTGACTGAAGTCACAAAAATATGCATAATTTGGCCTTTATCCATGAAACAAATAGCAACAGTCTCCAGTCAAGGCAGGGATTCAGTTTCCTTTGTTTGGGGTGTGGAAAAAGGAATCTTTCCCAACCTTATTATCTGAGATTTAGTGAAATTTTTACTGAAATATTTTAGAATCTTCATTTTGACAGATGCATTTTGTATGATTCCATGTTTTATTAACAAAGAGGTATTTTGTTTAATTTGTGTTTGAAGATTTACAGGCTTACAATGTTGTGTTTTAAGGGGAAGTGTTTTTGTTGTTGTTTTATTTGTTGAATAATCAAAGAAAATTCAAATACCCAGTTGCACCAACAAAACCTCTCATGATCCGATGATAGGTTTTGGATTAGGGCCCTGGAAAGATCACTGGGCACTTATATTGGAGAGCCAGTTTAAGATTTCTTACAAACACATTTAGCATGGCTCAAGTCAGTGAGGGTAACACCAGGGAAGCTGAGACCTCTCTAGAGCTAACAGCCTGGGAACTCCACTGACCCTTTTTGAAGTCAGTCTCCAAGAGTTGCCCTCGATCCATCTTAGAAACCAGGTTTATTTATTTATTTTATTTTTAACATTTATTCAGTTTTGAGAGACAGAGAGAAACAGAACATGAGTGGGGGAGGGGCAGAGAGACACACACACACACAGAATCGGAAGCAGGCTCCAGGCTCTGAGCTGTCAGCACAGAGACCGATGTGGGGCTCGAACCCACAAACCATGAGATCATGACCTGAGCCGAAGTTGGATGCTTAACCAACTGAGCCAGCCAGGCGCTCCTATCTTAGGAACCAGGTTTATAGGTGAATAAAATAGGACTCTTAGAAACCCATTTCTGCCTCTACAGTTTGCGAATCTGACATGATACCAAAATGTGTATTTATCCATTGGATGTAATCTCAGGGCTTGAGCAGTGAGATTGGGTATTTGCAGGCCACAAAACAGAAATCCATCTTTTAAGTAACACAAGAAAATGTGATCTTCCTAGTATTTAAGTAGAAGTCATCTTTGCCTTTGCAAACCAGATTACAATTCTGTTACCTCTTTATTTTGTTTATTAAGCACACCACCATCAGTAAGATTAGAGAAGATAGTAAACAGAAATAAATAGAAATAGAAAATAGAGAAAAAGAAAAAGCCTTTGTTTCTCTTCCATCCTTTCTTTTGGCTGTCCTTGACTTAGGCCTCTTTTGTTTTCTTTCCTGTGGTTGCCCATCAATCACATCAGGACTTCACATTTTATAAACTGTAAGTTTCCCTCCTTGAAATGTAGCCATCTGCTGTCTGTATCACTGTGAGCAAATTCCTCAACCTCTTTGTGCCTTGATTTCCTTATTTGTGAAATACTGATAGGATAATACCTATATCATCAAGTTGTTGTGGGGATTAAATGCATTAAGATTATGTCATGCACTGAGCTTAGTACCTGGCTATACAAAGTGCCACATGACCAGTCATCTAATAATTGCAAATAGAACCTATTAATATATTAATGATATTGAGCTATATACTTCATTGCCAAGTTTCAAAATGTTAAACAAGACAGGGTTGTGAATTCTTTATGTGCAGTGGCACAGAGGCTGGTGTTTTGCTTCCTTTTTCTGAATGACTTGTAGAATGTCTTATTGATACAAAAGGACTGTTGGGTCAGTCCCCAGAAGACTACTGAATGGTGAGAGAGAATGTCCTAAGAATCCCAGGAATCAAATTAAGTCTGTCACTTTATTGGAAAAAGAGACAGTGGTAGCCATTGTGTTGAGCTGCTTGGTTATTATATGTTTTCATTTATATATTTTTTTTTTTTCAACTTTTTTTTTTTATTTATTTTTGGGACAGAGAGAGACAGAGCATGAGCAGGGGAGGGGCAGAGAGAGAGGGAGACACAGAATCGGAAACAGGCTCCAGGCTCTGAGCCATCAGCCCAGAGCCTGATGCGGGGCTCGAACTCACAGACCGTGAGATCGTGACCTGGCTGAGGTCGGACGCTTAACCGACTGCGCCACCCAGGCGCCCCTATATGTTTTCATTTATGTATTCATTTCTCTCATAGTAGACGTGGTACTTTCTTTATCTAATGTGAATACTCCAAATTATATGACCCTTATTAAATCTTATTTTGAAATTAACTTCTGGCATGGTGAGTGTATTTCCTTTCAAGGCATCACATTTTAAAACATTTAGAATATAACTTCACCCATTTTACATTGAGAATATTGTATGCAGAATAATTTTGAAGGGCATTTTATTTCCTAGTATGTGTTTCCAGCAGGTGGCTAATGGCTTTTGACCTGCTGTAGCAGCGTACAGAACTGAATGTCAGACAGAGTATTTTTTAAAACCTGCATTTTCATCTTGCATAATGTGCACAGTGATTTTTTTTTAGATTGTCTTGCATATTTTTCCAAGTAGTTATTGATAGAGATGTGTCAATTTGATAGGAAATAGAAAATGTAATGTTACAGCATTTAATTTTTAACAATATTTAAACTTGTTCAGATTAGCAAATATAAGTATCTTAATAAATAATATCAGATCTAATATGTTTACATGTTAAAAACCATTTAAAATTCATGGTATCAGCCTTACATCTTTCCCATATCTTTGAACCATTGTTAAGAAAAATCCCACATTTTAATCCATTCACTTCTCTTTTTAGTGATTTCCATTTTCTCTTGAAATTTATACAGGATATTCCATGGCCTATTTCACACAGCCTTTGAGAATTATACATACTAAATAATAATTCTCAATTTTTGTGTGAAAACAGACCATGACATATACTCTATAAATGATAGAGATTGCTCAGGGTTCCAGGATTAGCAATTATAGATCATTGTCAATGTTAGTTTCAAGTTAATGTTGGCACAAATTTTCATACAACCATAGTCTTTATAAGGATCTCCCACATGGTTTGTACATTTGAGTAACACTCCTGATTTCAACTTTGTTGGATTTTTGAGATGAAGTTGAGATGAAGCTTGATTAATGCCCAGAGTACCTTGTGGGGTGGTGAATCAGAAAATGCCAATGTAAAGAGTTCTGTTTCCTGTACTGAGCGTATTAGAGCTGGCATTTTGCCCCTGAACTGTATGATGAAGGAGGAATATTGTTTGTGTGTTAATGCATTTAAGGCTTAATTTCTGAGGCTGAGTTCTAATCTTGTTTATTCCCTCAGGTAATTACTGGTTTTCAAAATGCAAAAGAAGTATATCATTGGATTTTTTCAAATGGTTAAACTTGTAGATGTCCTTTTTTTTTAAATTTAGGCACTAAAAATTCTCACACATCAAAGTAGCTTGTGATTCTCATTTGTGGCTAGAGAGTTAATCTTTCAGTAGTGCTTTGAAGTTGGCTTTTCTTCTTCTTCTTCTTCTTCTTTTTTTTTTTTTTCTTAACCCAGCATGAATTCATGAATAAAACTAACCACTCTGTTAGGTATCGTGCATTATTGCTTTTGCCTATGGCTCTTGCTAATAAAAATTCAAATTCTGGGTAGTTTGCTGGAATTAGATCAATGTAGTATGTGGCATACTTTTTTCCTGTTATGAAGCCCTCTCACAGAAAATAAGTGCAAAGGAAAGCATGGTGGCGGGAAGAAAGGACAAGGCAATTCAAGATTAAATATATTTAGCTTTTCTGCCTATGGTGTGGTTAGTCTGTAACCTACACAAGAGTTTTTATTTCTCAGTGCCCTAGAATCCTTGAAATTAAAATTACTATTCCTTAGGACATTAAATTCCTAAAAATTTCTTTTCTTTAGTCAAAGTATATCTGCTTTTGTGTGTCAGGATGGGGTAACAATAACAATAGCAGTAACTTCATTGATACAGGGTATCTGTGGGCTTGTGAATGCAGCTAGATGGGAAGCCATCAGCTGAAGAATAGGTAGGTGATTGCTAAAATAACTTGGAACTCTGACAGTTGCTAAAATTAAGTCATTTTGCTTACAAAATTACCTAATAATCAAATAGGATTTGATATTTTAACAACTAGGATGTTTTCCACTAACATCGTCACAGAAAAAGAATTGTGCCAAGATGCTTCCTTAAGAAAGCAACATGTTAATTTAGAAACCAGCGAACATGCCAGAATTAGAGAGATGATTGAACAAGACATTCCATCCTGGAGCCAGATGTGCTAAGCTCAACTGGAAAGACCCTTAAAGTGCAGTTAGGGGAATACATATAAGGACTTATTTAGCAAATTTACATGAATATATTACAGTGGGCGGGAGCATGGTCTCAGGAGTTAGAGATGCCCAGATTTGGTTCTTAGTTTTAATTATTTGAAGGCTGGTCACTTTGGGCAAATAAATTATTCCCTCTCAGCCTCAGGTTTCGTAATTACGTAATAGGAATAGTAATGGTACCTAATTTATATTATTATAAGAAAAAAGTACCAAAAATTTAAATGAAATTTATAGTGAACAAACACTGCTAATTCTAGAGCCTTGGAAATATGCTACCATTTATATATCTTGCATATATTGGAACACATTGTTACTCAGGCTCATACTTGGCCTCAGAATCCTGCTCAACACAGAATGCCCGGAATTTTGTAGAAGTTGGCAGTCAACGTGAAACATTCATTCTCCCTAAACTAATCCACTTCCACCAGTCTTCTCTCTTCCTTCTGTTTTGCTGACAGTATCGCTAATACAGGTGTCAATTCAGGTACTTAAAAAGTGGGAATAGAGAGATTAGTTATTCATAATCATAATGTTCAGACATTGTGCTGGGTGTTAAGTAGATGTTTCCCAAATTTACATTTCCAGTTCTATCCTCTACCCCAAGCACCATTCATGAGTTCATTACTTGGCTTCTTCACTTACTAGTCTAATAGGTATCTACATTTACTGCTCACTGCTCTCTGTCCTCCAGCCACATTGGGCTTCTTTATGTTCTTCATACATTATGAGCTTGTTTCTGTTTTAAAACTTTTAGTCTTCCTGATCAGTTATTTTACACATCTTGCTCCTTCTCCTTATTCAAGTATCATTTCTTCTGAGGTTCAGGTTTCTCTGACAAGTGTATCTAAGTCATCTTCCCATTCAGTCAGTTTCTTATCTTCTCATCCTGTAAGTTTCTTCATAGCCCTTTTCCATACATATAAAATTATGTTATTTATATAATTTTTTATTGTTTTATCTCCCATCCCACAATGCAAGCTTCCTGAGAGCAGTGACCTTGTGTGGTGTGTTCAGCACTGTGTATTCTCAGTACCTAAAAATGTGACTGTTTCCTAGAAGTGCTCTCAACTACATTCAGAGATAGGATTATTATTTCCTTAATTTTATAGGTAACAAAAGTGATGCCAGGGAGGTTGAAGGCTTGTCCAAGATCACAGGAATGGAGGTGACAGAGCTGAGATTTAGACCCAGTGCTGTGCCCTAGGAACCTGTGCAACAATGCCTCCCTTTTCACAACTGAAGGTCAGGGACATAAATGGGTGGGAGGGGGCTCTGTTGAGTTCTTGGAACTTCTCTGAGTCTCTGGGCCACAGTTATTGTTCCTATAGCATTGTCAGACAAGCCCTGGTCCTGATCACTACACTCTAGTATTCTTGGCTTATCTTCTCTTCCCTTTGCCTTTTCGACTCAGTGCCCAAGATATGCATGATTAATATTTTACAAGAATGTATTCAGTCCCTTGGGAAAGACAATGAAACAGTGGACTTTAAAGAAGCTCTTGAAGGGCCAGAATTCATAGTTTTGAACCGAGATGTAATTTTCCACCTGGTGTGGTTCTTCTTCTTTCGTAATGCTATATCCTGAGCATCTATTACTTGACAGTGGCATTTATTAGGGCTGTAGCTTTTTGTGTGTGAATTTGCTTTAATCACACAGATAATGGTTTGCTTGTAGTTGGCCCCTATTGACTAGACTAGAATAGTTCGGCTTCTGCCCTTTTCTGCTCCATCCTCTACCCCCCATGCAAAATGTGATGCTGAAGCTGGACCACTTATATCGTTTTAGTCTGATACACTGTAGAGTACAATAGGCAATCTTGTAATGTATATATATCATTAAAATGTAGAAATGTTTTAGCTTTTGGGGGAAAATGAACAGAAAAAGAAAACCAGGGCAGTTGATTAAAAAGGGATAATCCACTGCATAATGAGTCACACCCAGCAAATTATAGAGGAAGAAGTTATTGGTGCTTTTTACTCTAGGACATTTGCTGTGTGTTGCTGCATTTGACCTTTTAGAAGCTATTGACATCATTTGGGAGCTGCCTGTAAACCTGCCTTAATCAGTTAAACGGAAGGAATCTTAGCATTGTGGAACTGACCGGTTGATTAATTTCAATCCAAACTCACAGTCCTGCCTGGATGCCCTCTGTGAGACCCTTGCACAAAAGGATTTCATTCAGAAGCATTATAACCCACATCCTGCTGTCAGACCCTTTCAGCCCCGTTGGTCTCCTTAGACTGCAGGCAGCTTCTTTAACCCTGCTTATGCTCCCTTTTATTTCACGAAAACAATATCTATGCTGTGATTCATACAAATGCTCTACATTTCCTTCAGAGTTCTTTATTTGTATCCTAGGGAAAATGTATTTTAAAGTTCCACTAATTGAGAGACTAAAATGGGAATTTATTTTAACCTGGCTTCTTTAGAAAAAGTGTATTAGAACTTAATCCAGAGCTTCCTCTGGGAATCATAATCAAAATTAGAGTCACGAAATGTTGAAATAACTTTTTGGTATTAGACTAAGCCATCATCTGTAATTCCTTTGACTTTTAGATTCAAAACATTGAAGGCTTTATAATCTGTGTTTAGCTTTGGGAAAACATTAATTGACTCTTGAGTGAGTTCAGAGGTAGTATAAAGATCTAGTTCTGGATCTTTAAATGAAAGCAAAATTAAAATTCTTTAAGGATAAAACTTTGAATAATTTCAGTCTGTTACATAAAGTGAGAAAAGAATCCACACATTGGGTACTCTGCTGGGCTTGGTTACAAAAGAGGGCAGGTATCTGTGGGGAGGAAATGAAAAAAAACTGCATTCTATAGAATGCTTCCACACATGGAATATTAGCCTGGAAAAGACCAACATCCCCATTTTAAACACCAAAAGACTGAGCCCCTACCCACCCCCACCCCCACCGGCTACTTGATTAGTCAAGTTCTTAAGGGCCCTTACTTGGTCAGTTTCTACTTCCTCATCACCTAATTACAACACTTTTCTGGAATACAAAGGAAGCTTTTCAGAGATGGTGGTATAATCTGCTTCTCTGTGGTTTTGTTCATTTTCGTTAATTTTAATAACTACGACTTACTGAGTGTTTGTGTTGTGCTGGTACTTTGTGCCTTATCTTTGTCTTCATTACTACAATACGAGGTAGTACTCTTCTTCCCTGTTTGAAAATGAGGAACTGATGTTTAGCAAAGTCAGGGGCTTGCCCAGCATATCAGTTACTCTGAGAAGGTAGGATGAAACAGAGGAAGCAGCCTTTCTATGATGGTAGCTAGATACAGGGAAGATAAATTGTAACAAAAGATGTTTCTCCCAAGCCTTGTAAGTTGACTTGAGAATATTATGGTGAATATATGACTATGCCATGGATCATTGGTAAGATAGAAAAATTAAGGCCATTTTGGCCTGAATTCTTCAGAAACAGCAGATCCACTGTGTAGGAATATGAGGGCACCTCCTTTCTGGCTGCCATTAGAAGTAGTGGAAGTCCAGGTGGGGAACATGTTGGGAAATCGGGGAATCTAGAAGCTATGTGACACAAGAGAATTCATGGCATCATTCTGAGCTTCTGCTTCTTATTTTTACTTCTAAAAGTGAAATTCCAATTTCTACTTTACCCTACCTACCCTGCTAGCTTGTTTCAAAGATTAAGTGCAATAATTTCATCTTAAACACTCTGGAAAATGAAAAAAAAAATTAAGACATAATAAATTTTTGTTCATGTATCCGATAAGTATTTATTGAATGAATGCCAGATGCAAGGTAAGGTGCCATGTAGAGAATAAGAGGCAAATACAGACTTTTGTCTCTACCTTTCAGAAGGTTAAATGGAGCAGGGAGATAAGACACATGCTAATAACTAGACAGTGGAATGCTTTAAATACAGTTAGTAAGATAGAGAACATTGGTGTTTCTGAGGAGGAACCCATTCCTGATGGAAGGGATGGGCCGTAGAGGATTGTTAGATTGATAGGGAAGAGAGACAGGAGGAGTTGTGGATCAGGAAGTAGGTGTGGGATTTCATGAGGAAGAGACAGAAAGCGCAAAGGCCTGGAGGAGGGAAAGGATGAGGACATATTAGTGTGCCTCACTGGCTGTATGTACCTCATTGGCTGTATTTAGTTCATTGACTATGTAGCTCAAGGAGGTAGGTTTGACAAAGATGGGTTTATAGTGAAGCTGTGAAATCTGCAGTTGATTCCGTGGCTCACAAGGGGCCTGTTAGGATGTTGGATTTTTGTGGTAACCTGGTAAGAAAATGTTTTGTGATGACTCATTAAGGACACAGTGATGCATGAAATGATTAAAGAAGTGAGCAACACACTGAAGTCAGGGAGACCCGAGACCACAGCACTATGGGAGGACTGATGGAGAAGGCTGCACTAGAGGGGCAACCATGGGACAGGAACAGAAAGGAGATAGATCACTGAAATTTGGCCCCTGACTGGACTTAAGGACAATGGGGAGTTACAACCCTTTTGCCATTGGAAGTTCTTGTGATACTTTTTTTTTTCTTTTAATTAAATCAGTATGAATTTGTTTTAGTGAACTAATTTGAACCCAAATGCTAGTATAATCCCATATGCCACTGTCATTTTTGGTTGTTTTTGTACTTATAGTATGTTTAACTGAAATTAGGAAAAGGGTTGTATTAAGACCAGAGGAGCCAAGAACATTGCTCATCTGGGCTAGAAATTCAATGTAAATTATGAGGCAGAGCTGATTTGGGATTAAGGGTGTTTATATATATCATCAGAAAAGTGATTTGGGGGAGGAGGTAGGCTGGCTACTGTGGCTGACTGTTAAGGCTTTAGAAATCCTGGCCGAACATCTCCTCAAAAGTGGTACTTTAACCCCCATTTGCTTCTGAATCAGCACTTGCCAACATAAATTTACTTTAGTTAAAGAAACAGGGTCAGCTCAGGGCTTTGTTGAACACTAAACTTTGATTGAAGGATTACAGTGGTTGCATGGGAATTATATGAGATTGATCATACTTTGGTAGTTAAGGGGTGACTTCTTTGGGAAAAATGCTGTCTTTTGTTGTTGTTGTTGTTGTTGTTGTTGTTTTTGGAAGAGTATTTTCACCTTCTAACTTTGGTTTTCTTTCAGTTTGAGAAATTATAATATTGTTGGATATCTGTGAAGCCTTGGGATCTGCTAGGAAATAAGAAGTGGATTTTCTGATGTTTAGGACAAATTAAAGGGGTGTACAGTTATCCAGCAAGAATATGTCAGAGCTTGGTGGAGCTCATGCTGTCATTGGGTAGATTCTGTCCCTGATCCCAGCTCTGT
Organism: Prionailurus viverrinus; assembly: GCF_022837055.1. NCBI lineage: Eukaryota > Metazoa > Chordata > Mammalia > Carnivora > Felidae > Prionailurus > Prionailurus viverrinus. The sequence goes on from NC_062561.1 coordinate 164,349,446, forward strand.
GCTGTGAGTGGCTTAATGTAGGTGTGTACTTCACAGGGCTTCTCTGTGAGATCCTCAGGGATCCAAGGAAGAGGTAGTGATTTTTGTACGAAGTTGTCAATTTAGGAAAGCGTTTATAATCTTCTCTAAGAAGGTGGTGAGATTGCACTGATTATAAAGTGTATTGGAGTGGCAAGAGGAAATAGAACACTGATGAGAAAATGATTTGTAGATTAAAAGGAGAATAAAAACTAAATGAAGCCTCGAGTTAGGGAATGGAAGTTGGAGAGATTACGCTTCTTTTCTGTAAAGTAGACATCTTTTAACTTTATTTTTTAATGTTTATTTATTTTAGAGAGAGAGAGACAGAATGCAAGCAGGGGAGGGGCAGAGAGAGAGGGAGACACAGAATCTGAAGCAGGCTCCAGGCTCCGAGCTGTCAGCACAGGACCCGATGCGGGGTTCTAATCCACAAACCACGAGATCATGACCTGAGCTGAAGTCGGATGCTTAACCGACTGAGCCACCCAGGTGCCCCTAAAGTAGGCATCTTTAATAAGACCCATAATCTGGCTACCTGGGGCCATTTGTCTCAGTGACACTTGATTTCTATTCTTGCTGGTGGTCTTACATGTTGCGTTCAGCCCTTTGGTCGGAAATCTCTTGCTTTGGCCTTACTTTTGGATATACTGTTTTTTAAGCTGTACCTTTTAAAAAAATGTAACAAACTAGCTTTACTGTTGGACTATTCCTTTTTGACTGTCAGTTTTCTACAAAAGTCCATTCACCTTCTCCCTTTTGTGTGTGTGTTGTCCAGATAGCCTTTATTTGCTTTTCCCATCCAATTCTGTTTAGACAGGTGGATCATCTTCCTTCTGAGAACTGTTTAAAGCAACCTTAAAATTGTCTGGCTGGTGTATTAGGATATAGTCCACTAAAGCTGTCATTGGTCTTCTCTGAGAGCAAGTAGAATAGAATAACAAGTTCAAACACATTTTCCATTTTTTGAATTACAGTTGTAATTCATATCCATGGGTAAGAAAAACACTTAAAAGTATAAAACTATTATATAAAGTAAAAATTGGAGCATACTCTCAGTCTGTAATTGGATATGTAACTTCTAGACATTTTCCAATGCATATTCAGGTAAGCAAACGTTTATTTTAAAACATGAATCACATATATAATATATATGTGTGTATGTATATATATATATAACTATTGTCACTTATATCATGATACACTTTGCATATGTATTTACATTTTCATTTATATCCTGATAAAGTGTGCATATTTTGCTTCTCAAACTGAGGATCTCAGGAAGAACAAGTGAAATGAAGGCAGTAATTCCATTTTGTTGGAAGGCTTTTTCATCTTACCAAAGTTAAGGAACCCTGAATTTCGTGTTTTTTTGTGACAGCTGACTATTCTACTTTCACAATTCTCCCTAACCTCTACAAGCAGTGAAAAGTCCAACTTGTCAATGAGTATAAATTCTCTACATTATTCCGGATTGTAAATCGGTGCTGTTGTATTCTATTTTACTATTTTTTTAAGCAGTATTATCGCTATGCATTTGTACACTGTTTACTCACATGGGAAACATTAAAAGGCAGACCGCACCTCATCTAGATTGAAATAGAGATAATAATAGTTTCTTTGAAGTAGCTTAGATCTAAGTATACTGTACAGAATGACAACCTTCATTTTTTATTGCGTTATGAATATCTTAAAGACGATCTGCCAAGTTACTTGCGTTACGATTACAGTATCTGCAGTAGAAAAATTAGAGCAGGGTATTGTTAAAAAACATGTCAATCCAATCTTCATGGAGAAGAAAACAATAGTTTTTATAGCACAGATGATAAATTGTATATTTATTAAAGCATCACATCTGATCGAATAAGCATGGTATATCATTACAGATTCAGTCTGATGTTGAAGTGTTGTTATTTTAAGCAATTACTTTAAACCTGTTATTTTTTAAAGGGATTGTATTCCCACGAACGTGGGTGACAGATGTGGAGGATAACAAATAGTTCAAAGGGAGATTTAAATTATGTGTAGTTTTAGGGAACGTTACAAGTAGAAGTAATTCTGTGTGTGATAGAAGAGACTTAATCAAAAAGACTGTGTGGCAGTAAGACAGCAGATTTCTTCTGATTGTATCTGGGTGTCATAATTAGGCATTTCGCTGGAGGTGTTTCCTGGATAAGTGATGTATTGGCAAGGCTTTCCTGGAGCTTGGAGATAAATGGAACGGGCAGCTGCTGCCTCCTGGAGAAGTAAATAGAATCAGTTTTCATTGTTATCAGCACATTGACCTCCGAAGGCACAGAAGTGAGCTTTCTTTTCAAATGGAATCAAGTATTCATCCTCAAGGAAAAGGATGTTTGTAATGCAATAATATTAATGCTCATTAAGTGAGAAAACCATCTATGAATACTTACACTGTTGCTACCTGGGAGCATTATTTATTGACCTGTGACTTTGTCAGAGCTTCAGCTGTGAGATGAATATTGCTAGTGGAATCATGTAATGACATTTGTCATTAAAAAGTCGCGTCTCAATGAATAGATTCAGAATTCACTGAGTCCCCTTGCTCTGTGTCACATTTGCCGCTTCTGTGACAATCTTCACTTCCCACTTAGCAAATCTGAGCCTGGTAGCTTGAGCCCCAGGAAGTTGTTAAAGCAATTAAAGGCTTCTGTCTCCCAGCACATTGCTTGGTTACCATAGTATCCTCTGCCTCCAAGTCTCTCCTGATGATGTCAGTATGCATACAGGGGTTGTTCAGAGCTTTTACGTGGGGATGATTCACCCCGCAATAAAGCCCCTCTCCCGTTGCTCGGTTTCCAGCGCACTTTCAGACGTCCCTAGAAATGGAAGGTGAGTGCCTTGTTTTGCATATCAGAGAATTACTAAATGCCTCTATTATTCTGTTTTAGGTATGTGAATGGTTTCTTCTTTCTAAGATATACTAATAACTGAAATCATAGTATATGGGAGCATTTCATCCAATTACCTGTAATAGACTTACAGTTTGTACTCAAAGTGTGTGTTTGTGTGTGTGTGTACGCATGTGAGATAGGCTTATAAAAATAACTGAATGCACAATGTAATGCTTGCTACTCTCCCTGGTAAGCAGCATTAGCAAACACAGTAGAGCTTTTGATTACAAATTATTTGAAATACATAAATTCCCTAAAATATTTTGACAAGCGTCACTGTTTTTAAGTCTGTAAATTATATATTTTTATTGGTAGTTTGTACATTTTATCCAGTTTAAATATTAACATTTTAAAGGTCAAGATGACATGGGCAGATACTAGAAAAGAAGGGCCAGGTTGCATTGAGAATTTGCATTGTTAGAGAAATTAAAACTTCCATTATAGCAACAAAGATTCAGTTACAGGGAGATGTATGAAGCTTCAAGTATATTAATAACTACCATTTCATACTTATTTTATGCTTTTAATGCTTTTCTAAATAACTCACAATTTGATAGTAAAAACAATGCTCCTATTGTCATGTTAAATGAAATTAGGGCTTTATAAAAGTTTTCCTTTAATGCATATTCATGCTTCTTAATGATAAGCCAGCTGAGTTCAGCTCTATGACAAGAATACTTTAGAACCACTTACAACATTCTCCTAGAAGAGCCATGAACAAACATTTCCCTTGAAAAGTTAGTTTTGTGTTTCAATTTTTCTGCTATGGTATGCCTCTTCAATAGACAATAAATGATGACACACAAGGCAGGTTTCTTCCTCCCAGCCTGCTTCTGAGTCTCGATGCATTATGAGAGTTCTGTCCATATGACAAGATTAGTCTTGCATTTATTTCCTCTTCTTGATTTCCACAGGACTTGTTGAGTATGTCTATGCAGACCATGCTACTGTGTATAAATGAAGTTGGTAGGTGAAGGCAGTTTCTAATTAATTAGTGGATAGCTTTGCAAGAGAAAGAAAGAAAAAGAGTAGAGTGGATGGAGTAGAGAGCCCCTCTCCCCCAATTTTAATGTAACTGAACCTTCATTGTGTGTGGAAGTAAACAGGTGACTCTTTTGAGATGTGGGTCAATGGTTTAAATGGTTTAGTCCATTTCTAGAGAGACATTGATTAAAATTTTTGTTTTATTTTCGGAATCTTCTAGAATATACCCTCCTTTGTTTTTGTGTGATGCTTAGTGGACTGGTGATACCCTTCACTCACCTTTCTACAGAGAATCTGTGAGAAATAGAGTTGTGAGGGAGTGTGAAAAGTTAAAAAATTTAAATTTACTTGTACGTGAAGAATTTCTGTCTTAAATATCATAAATGCTTATTTATGAGTTCTATTCTGAAAACATGCTAAACTGCTTTGACTTTTAATTACTTTATGTTTAGAATACTTAATCCTGTTCATGTGTTTGAAAATTTGCTAGTTAATTGCTATCAAAAAAAATTCCTGGGGCACTTGGCTGGCTTAGTCAGTAGGGCTGTGGCTCTTGATCTCAGGATTGTGGATTTGAGCCCTGCATTGGGTATAGAGATTACTTAAAAATAAAATCTTTTTAAAAAATTTCCTGAGAAGTAGAGAGATATTATGACTTATTTACATATTGAGATATGTATTACATATATTACATTTTTACATTACAGTAATGTAATTAATAAATTACATTACATTAATATTACATTACATAATTACCTTACTACATATATTGCATAACTTAGATCATGGTAGGTTAAATACTAAAGAAATTAAGTCAGTGTAAAGTGTTTTCATACTTTGAAAAATTCTTTTATTGAAAACCTCTTTCCAAATACTTGTGTTAAAAAGGAAACTTTTGGGGCGCCTGGGTGGCGCAGTCGGTTAAGCGTCCGACTTCAGCCAGGTCACGATCTCGCGGTCCGGGAGTTCGAGCCCCACGTCAGGCTCTGGGCTGATGGCTCAGAGCCTGGAGCCTCTTTCCAATTCTGTGTCTCCCTCTCTCTCTGCCCCTCCCCTGTTCAAACTCTGTCTCTCTCTGTCCCAAAAATAAATAAACATTGAAAAAAAAAAATTAAAAAAAAAAAAAAAAAAGGAAACTTTTATATCCAAGCTATGTTCCATGAAATTTTTGCTCATTGTTGTATTAATGTTTTGGGTGATATAATTTAATCTATTGAGTAACTAATTCTTTGTAATTAAAAAATACTTCTGTAATTTTGAGCCCTTAATATAACCATGAAGATATTTTCCTGCTGTCTTAACAGATACGGGTGGCAGTTTATAGAGAGTATACTGTGAAGATTATTACAGTTTCTTTTATCCTTGAGTTAAGAAGTAATTCCAAGCAGTTTTAGGCAGGGGGTTTTAAAAATTGTCTTAGGAGAGTTTTCATTTTATTCTTTCATTTTATTCCTATGTCATAATAAGAATGTTTTAAGTTTTACAGATACTCAAACTTTTCTTGCTCAAAATATGAAAATGGCAGGTCTGTAGAGTTTACCATCATGAGACGATGGACTATGGCAGGAGAAGCATCACTTTGGTTGTCACCAGAAAGACAACAAGCTAAATGAAACTAGTATCCAAAAGAATTAGAAGAAGCTGTGGAGAAGATAGACCTGAAAATAAACATTCTTTTTTCCAATGAGAGAAAGCGGTTCAACTTGTAAGGGACTGGTTAAGTGCTTTGCCCCAATTTTTTTTTGTTTTGTTTTGTTATTGTTTGTTTTGTTTTTTTGTTCTTTTAATGGCAGAGCCAGGGCTAGAACCTGGACGCCCACACTCTCATAGGCCAGTTTTCATTATCATGGCAGCATTCTCCCTAGTTGGAGGTGAGCCCTTTTTCCTAGTCAACTTTTCAACCTACTTCTCCCCTGCAAAAGGAAGGATTACAACAATATAATAAGTAGGGAGTTTATTAGTTTTCATTTGTTGCTGTAACACATTTAGCCAACATGGTGGCTTAAAGAATACGGTATTTTATAGCTCTGTTGGTTAGTAGTCTGGCACAGCTCTCAATGGACTACAAAGTCAAAGTATCAGAAAGGCTACATTCCATTCTGGAGGCTCTAGGCGAGAATCCATTTCCCATCTTTTCCAGCTTCTACGAACTGCCTGTATTCTTTGGCTCATGGCCACTTTCCTTCGTCTCTACAGCTAGCAAATGCTGAAGGAATCCTCATGCAGCCATCTCTCTGGTTCTCTGCAATTGGGGCAGAGTCTCGACTTTTAAAGAATTCATGTGATTAGATTAGGCTGATTTTATAACCCAGGATAATCTCTCCATTTTAAGGTCCTTAACCTTAATCACATCTGCAAAGTCCTTTCTGTCCTGTAAAGCAGCATATTTTACAAGTTCTAGGGATTAGGAAAGAGGCATCTTTCGAGACTTTATCCTGCCCACCACAGAAAGCTTACAAAATGTATGGCTGATTTTATCAACATTAAATTCACACATTGGATATTTTTATTGACAACTATAAGTTAAACTGGTGATTGCCTACAGACACTATGAAATTTTGACCTAATTCGGTGGGTGCAGCCATCCCCTGCATAATTAATGAGGAAAAATCAGATTAGAGAGTAGTGTTTCACCAATTCAAACATTTAAAACTCTGAGGTATGGATCTGAGCCTTATAAAGTGACACAATTCTCAGTTTAATATTTTTAGTGAACGGCTCATGTCAAATGAAGTTAATTAAACAAAACTGATTTGGGAATGCAAAAATTCCATTAGTTACCTCGTATGTGAATCATCCTGGGTTTCTTTAGATACTGAAGGGTAATGGTGGGGCCACCAGACGCAAAGGTGAGCCCTGGTAACCCTGAGTTTTGAATAACGTTGTCATTCATTGATCTGCCGTTAAGCCATTTGCGTCAAAAGACACAGCAGATGAATCTGACAGGTATGCCGTAACTGGTTTCCTAGGAAAGGCACAATATATTCCCACAATCAATAACACTAGACTTGAGGCCAACAGCTGCAAAAATAGTTTATTTTATTGTTCATATCCTGTGTTTATCATAGATTTGAGCCAATTCATGGCACATGTATCCATCCATACTAAGCATTAGGTCATTTATATCTAACAGTTTTTAAAACCTCTTTGCTAAACACCAGTGGTAAAAGATGCAGAGGAGAGAGAACTCTAGCATATTACTTTTGGACAGCAAGCCTAAAATTACTTTTTGCTGTGGTTCTCTGAAGGAAAAGAAATGGGAAGAAAATCAGCTATATTCTTTCTCATATTCCTTTTTATTTTTGGAATCATTTTCTAAGGAAAACTGAAAACTACCTTACGACCCTTGCTTAGAAGACACGAGCTTGTGGAAGGCACATTTCTTTGCAAGAAGTAACTATGGGTCCTTTTGGTACTAGAGGGGTGCAACATCCTTAGGATTCTATATAAAAGCATAATCTGATTTCATCCCATCATGGGATTTATTTTTCAATAAAAATATCATTATTAAAAGAAAGGTGTTATTTGACAATGAAGTTGAAAATAAAATCAGCTAAACAATTTGATAAACAACAAAATACCTGTGCATCTATAGAAAATATCTCTAAAAATTTAGTTGAAAGTTTCTTCATGCTCATATTAAACTCACTTCAATGTTTATCAATAGTATGTGTTAAATGCTAATATAAATGAAGAAAACACACTTTTAAACATTAAAAAAATGTATACACAATACTCAATACTGAATTCCCCAGCTATAGTACATTAGAGATTAAATCTCTTTGTTTCCTTAAAATAAAAAAAAAATCATGGAGCAGCTGCCTTCTCTGATAGAAGAGACTATTTAATCTTTAAATCATTTTGAACTGGCTCAGTTGCTTTGCCGATCCTTTAACTTTGTTAAAAATTATCTTAAAAGCTTATCTTTGAGAGAAATCAGAGATAAAGGAACTAATTAATGGAGATGAGAGTTTTGAGGTTCTGAATCATATGTGGTCAGTGAGTGGTGGATAAGGTGGAAGGAAACTTCAAAATCAAAACTTCAAAGATTGTTATGATTTCTCACAGACTGTTTTGAAAACCAGCTCGGTTTTATTTCTAGGGGGATTTTCTCAGGCAATGGGAGTAAAGGCAATCAGCAAAGAAAGGATGGAACTAGGCAGTTATCCTAAATCTTTCTTGTTCCAAAGCCTTTGTAGATCAGAGAACCACCACCAGCTCTACTCGCTTTCCTCACTGACCTTGCATTCCATTGTTTTCCTTTAATTGTTGCTTTAATTTGACTTCCGTCCTTAAAATAGGTGAGCCTTGCAAAAAGGAAAGCAATTATTGAAATTTTTATGAAGAAAGTTATGTTATTTTAATTTGTGGAATGCCCCTGTTTCTGTCAATTTCTGCTATGGAAGCAAGATTCTATAACCGTGGACCAATTTTTTTCATTAACTCCTTCTTTGGAGCGAGTATTAATGGAAATAAATGGTTCCCATTCTGCTTGCAAAATCTGTGGTGGGGCTGGGGGGCAAAGTCAGAGCAGCAATACTTAAATGACAAAAGGCACAGGGAGAGAGGCTTGCCATCTTCTGTCAGGGGGTTGCGGTGAGGAGGGCAGTACAAGACCAGCCAAGAGGCTGGAAAGCTTAGACAGCACCACTTCTCATGCCTGGTTCTTACACTTGATCTTAGCCAAAAGGCCGAGAAGCGATGTCTCATGCCTGGTTCTTATTGTATCCTAGATGACTTTACAACAAGTAAGCTTATGTTGGGGGTTAGGAGGTTGATTCCTGGGATTTAGCCACAGTCATGCTAGAAAATAGAGCTGTTCTCAGGTGCTTTCTTCCCATTTCAAGGGTGTTGGAGAGGGGAGGCAATTGCAGACCATCATGCGGCCTTCAATATTCCTAAGTAAGGGAATGAGCTCACCAATGATTTAGCTAAATTGAAACCTTCTGTTACCAAATACATACCACAAGTTAAGTTTAAAGTTTTCCCTAGAGTCTTAGGAGAGAAAGTGACAGATGAATGTAACTTACCAATTGGAGTATTAGAGTATGACAGGAGTCAGGTGGCATTGTTTTCCTTTGTTGGCAAAGGTCAGTCTTGTCCTCTTCAATCAAAGTGCAATCTCAGTGATTACTATTGAATGCTGTCACGTGCATGGTGGTGCACTAAACACAATGCAGAATTAATCAAAGGATGATGTGACCTTGTATTTCAAGGAGTTTCCGCTGAAAGAGGAACTACATATGGACAGTAACTTTCTTATCACTTAATAACCCATATTGTCTTATTTTCATGGTTATTTTTACCAAGTGGCAAGTTCCAGTTGGAATTTGATAAAGTCATTTTATTTACATTCTACTGAAAAGTAATGTTTTTAAAAACGGTAAACAAGGGGCGCCTGGGTGGCTCAGTCGGTTAAGCGGCCGACTTCGGCTCAGGTCATGATCTCGCGGTCCATGAGTTCGAGCCCCTCATCGGGCTCTGTGCTGACAGCTCAGAGCCTGGAGCCTGTTTCAGATTCTGTGTCTCCCTCTCTCTGACCCTCCCTGTTCATGCTCGGTCTCTCCCTGTCTCAAAAATAAATAAAACGTTAAAAAAAAAAACGGTAAATGAGTTGATGTATTTACTTGGTAGCAGACTTATTGTTATGCTGTTAAGCGTTTTATCCTCCCACCTTTCTTGGTCCCACTTGCCTGACTTAAAAAAATTTCTTTTGATGTTTCTTAATTTTTGAGAGAGAGAGTGAACAGGGGAGGAGCAGAGATATAGGGAGACAGAATCAGAAGCAGGCTCTAGGCTCTGAGCTGTCAGCACAGAGCCCAATGTGGGGCTCCAACACACAAGCCACGAGATCATGACCCGAGGAGAAGTCGGACGCTTAACCGAGCCACCCACTTGCCTGACTTTTAAAACTCACATACTTTCTTTGTGTTTTTTCTGTTGTAGAATGTCTTTCTTTTCCTTATTACCCACACATGTAACATGCACATGCTGACATACATGGTGTTACTTCACAATGAATGCTTCCTATGTCAGGCCTTCTCTTTACTCTTGTTTGCCTCTTCCTTTAGGCTCCCTATAATATTTAATGCAAGCAGCCCACCTCCTGTGTATGGGATCCCTATTGAGTGTAAAGCATCACGCTACACGTGGAGGCCTCTGCCTCTCCCTTTCTCCCGCTGCAGAGCCTTGATTGTATAGTTATCAGTCTCTTCTGTGGGGGAAGGCAGGTAAAATTAAAGGAGAGACAGGGCAGAAGGAAGAGGCCTGATTGGTTCTAGAGAAAAGAAATTGAAGGTCGATTTTGTAAACCAGGAAAAGGAACTGAGAGCACTGATTGTGTTGAGACACTGGAGTCTTGTTAAATTGATAGGACGAGGTAAAGAAGCAGCACCAGCAGAATTATTTTGACTGTTTCATAAGGCGTTTTATGGTGAGCAAAACGGATTGCAATATTTGCACATTGAAACTTCTGCACTAAGTTACCAGTGTATCCTTTTCAAATGGCTAACACCCAAGTGCAAAAACTTCAAAACCTTACATTTCTTAGAGATCACCTCAACTATTCTGTTACCCTGCCCATTCTCTGGCCATCATTTCTCAATCTTGGGTGCTAAACGTGGAAAGTGAATTCTTTACTTACTATTTAGAAACAATGTGTGTTTTCTCGGGGCGCCTGGGTGGCGCAGTCGGTTAAGCGTCCGACTTCAGCCAGGTCACGATCTCGTGGTCCGTGAGTTCGAGCCCCGCGTCAGGCTCTGGGCTGATGGCTCGGAGCCTGGAGCCTGTTTCCGATTCTGTGTCTCCCTCTCTCTCTGCCCCTCCCCCGTTCATGCTCTGTCTCTCTCTCTGTCCCAAAAATAAATAAACGTTGAAAAAAAAAATTAAAAAAAAAAAAAAGAAACAATGTGTGTTTTCTAAATGAAACTTAAAGAGCCCAAGATTTTTTTTTTTATGCCAAGAAGCAACATATATTAGGCTTGATAACAGTTATCTAGAGTTGCCTCCTAATATGTTAACTCTATGAGGACTTTCCAGTAAAATTGAACCATTGTTGAAAGCCTGAAATTTGCCCAGACGTAGTAAAATGTTGGAAGTTTGAAGAAGAATTGATTTTTCTTGTCATTGTATTTTTCACTGTAACAATCTCCTGTATTGATTTGGTTTACAGTCTATGGTCTTTTTGTGTCATAGCAGATAACTCACTGGTTATTTGCCTGAAGTTTCAGTGTTTGGGATTTTTTCATCTTTGCAGTAATGTCAAAGAAATGTAGTGGTTAGTAGTTTTTAAATGCGAAATTTGGCAAAAAGAAAAAGCACCCTTGATGAAAGCGTTCACTGAGGAATTTTTACTTAGGCTTCATGACACCCAGTAATTATCAGATTGCAGTTACTTTTCAGAGGTGTTTACCCTCAGTTGAAGTTTTCACCAATCAATGATTTGAATCATGAATTAACTTTCATGTTAATCCATTGATTTACCTCAGCATTCAGTATGCCAACTTGTGTAAAATTACTATATTGTTGCTAGGCACGTATTTTTAATTCGTTGCTGCAAAAGTTAATACTGGGCTCAGACAATCCCTGTTTTAAGAAACTTACATCAGAGTGGGAGAGAGAACCTGAGAACATAAGGCTATGATTCTATCCTCATACACCGTCTTTCTTTGCCCTCCTACACAGCAGAATGCTCAAGTGTGGTTGTTGAATTTTTCTGCAGTTCATTTCCTCCTGGTCTGTCTTGAACCCACTTCTTTTGGAGCCCACTTCTCCACCAAACCTGCTCATGTCAGGACCGTGACTCACTTTCAAGTCAATACCTTGGTCAGTTCTCAGTTCTCCTTGGATGTTACTTGAAGTATCTTTTGAAAAGGTGGTCATTTTCATTTTCTACTTCTACAACTACCACATTCTTTTTGTTTTCTTTCAACCTAACTTGCTGTCCTTCCCAGTCTTGTTGGCTGGTCCTTCACCTCCTTAGAACGTAGGACTCTTTACAGTCCTCCTTACTCTAAATGTTGGATATCCTAGGGTGCAGTCCTTGGTCCTGGTTTCTTTTCTGTTGAAACCCAATTTCTTAATGATCTCATACATTTTCTTGCCTTTAAATTCTATCTAACATTGACAGTTTCCAGATTCATATTAGTGATCAGAACCTCCCTGTTTAACTCTAGATAACATATTCCACTTGGGGAGTCTAATAGGCATCCTAAATGTAATATATTCAAAACTTCTGATCATCCCCCTGTGTCAGATACTCTTCCTATAGTCTTTCCTCTATCAAATATCCCAGAAATGATCAATGTTAATTAACACTTTGACATATGTCTTTCCAAGCTTACGTGTGTGTGTGTGTTTCTCATTGCTATTCATGAGATCGTTTTGTATATACCATTTTTTCCTCTGATCCTTCCCCCCACCCCCTGCCCCACTTTACTATGAACATGTTTTGTATACTCTTGAATGTTCTTTGGGAATCTTGCTTTTAGTAGCTATTTGGTTGTACCATAATTTATTAATGACTCTTATGAGTGAATATTGGATTGCCTCCCATGACTTGCTATTATAATTTAAACTATAACTAGCATCCCCATTACATCTAGTGTCCGTGTTACAAAAGGAAAGAAAAAGCCACTTAATCATTTTAGTTCTGCAAGATCCCAATATGGTAGCCACTAACCATATGTGGTTTTTGAACACTTAAATGTGACTAGACTGAACTAAATGTGCTAATGTAAAATACGCACCAGAATTCACAGAATTTGAAAAAAAGTACAATATCTTATTAATAATTTTTATATTGATCGCTTATTGAAATAGTAGTTTGTTTTATTGGGCTAAATAAGATATACTTTAAAAATTGATTTCATCTTTGTCCTTTACTTATTAAAATGTGACTATAAGAAAATTAAAAGTGGGGCGCCTGGTGGCTCAGTCAGTTAAGCCACCAACTCTTGATTTTGGCTCAGGTCATGATCCCAAGTTTATGCATGGGGTCAAGCCCTGCGTCAGGCTCTGTGCTGATCATGGAGCCTACTTGGCATTATCTCTCTCTCTCCCTCTGCCTCTCCTTCACTCATAGGCTCTCTCTCAAAATAAATCACTAAACACTTAAAAAAAAAAAAGAAAATTAAAAGTTAACATGTGTGGCTTACACTATATTTCTTCTGTTGGACAGTGCTGTTTTAGTAGCTCGGGTCAAAAACCTTGGAGTCATTCTTTTCTCCTCTCTTCCTTTTCTACTACTTATCCTATGAATGCTACCTAGAAGCTGGCCACTTTCCCCACATTTGCTACTGCCACTCAGATCCAAGCTGTCATTATTAACTCTTGCTTAGATTCTTGCAACAGGCATTTAACTTGTCTCCTGACTTTTACAGTCTAATTTCAATATATTGGCCGAGGTCATTGTTTTAAAACATGTCAGATCGTGCCTCTCCTCTTCTCAAAACCTTCCAGTGGCTTCTTGTATTCAGGGTAGAGGTTAAGTCCTAAAAAAGCTGGTCTCCATCTACCCCTTGGACTATATTTCTACACTCTCCCTGTGGTGAGCCAAACTTGTTGCCCACCTGAGGTCTTTACATTTTCTCTTACGGCACCTGGAGTGCTCTTCCTCCAGTTATCTGCTGGGCTGTACCTTCACCTCCTTCAGGTATTTGCTTCTTTGTGAAATCTTCCATTAACACCCTATTTAAAATTATCAGCCTGTCCCGCTCAACTGTACCCAATAATCCCTAACTCGCTTTCTCGGTTTTTTTTTTTCTTAGTGCTTATCATCTAACATATTTTTCTTATCGATTGAGTTGATTTTCTGTCTTTCCCCACCAGAACATAAATTCCATGAGGGCAAGAACCTTTGTTTTATTCACTGCTATCTCTCGAGCTCTGAAAACAATGTTTAGCACATATTAGGGGATAAATAACTATTTGTCAAATGGATGAGTAAATGAACTTATTAGCACCACAGGTGCTCTAAGGACTTGAAGTGAAAGATTATAGGTGTTTTGTGAGATAAGACAACTGCTGCTTTCTTTACTGAAATGAACTAGAAGGAGGTAAGATTGGGTAATCATGGTGGGGCATTGTTAGAGAGGACCTTAAATCCTAGGTGGAGGGATCTACATTTAACTCAGTGGATTATTAGGAGCCATTCAAATTCTTTAAGTAGAAGCACAATAGACTGACACTTACTTTAATCCTGTAGGTAAGAGAATAGATAGATGGACAGAGAGACAGTTGATGAAACAGTGCATAAAAGAATAATTGATTATATCACAGAGCGACCAGAGACAAGACCAATTGAATGGATGATGAGGTCATGCAGTTGAAAACAAAGGACTTGCTACAGGAACCTACAGGTTTTGACAACCAATTGTATGTGATAAGGGAGGAATAAAAAGATAAAGATGACTGTTCTCTAATCCCCAATGGCAGCCTTGATGGGAAGGTAAGAAGAAATGGGGAATCCTGAAGGAGGCAAGTTTTGAGGGAAATAAGTGATTTCAGGCTAGGGAAATCTTAAGCTTAAAGAGATATGAATTCATGCAATGTTTTCATGCGCATTTCAAGTTTCTTCAATGATGAGAGCACATTTGACCAAACTTGGGAGCTTGCTGCCTCTTAAATTCATTCTGTGAAGATGTTCTGGGAAAGGTAGTAGAAGGATGACCCTGCTTTTATTAGTATTTGCCAATGGAAATATAGTGAACTCTGCTTTAGATTTGCATATTGCAGAAACATTAATTATTTCCAAATCAGTCTGGGCCTAACAACAACCTGGAGTATTGGTGAAAGAGATAATGTCTAGTGTAGAGTGTTTGCTTGCTGCTAATTAGTAGTGTTGGGATTGGCATGTTTGGAGCAGTCATTAGGACTGAAACTGAATTATTTTAGTCATGTTTGCAAAGAAAGTCACAGAATGCATTGTGAATTACTTTGTGAAATTGCATTTTCTGACTTCATATAGTCTTTTAGAACTGAAGTTTGCATGTCCTTGCTCATTGAAAATGATTCTGTAGTATAATCAAGGAGCTTTAAGTAAAGTTGTTTTACATGCTATGCCAGTGTTTGTGGGCATCATAGATAATCTCATTAATTTCTTCTGGGTATTTAAGGATAGATTCAAATTATTGACCTCACCATTGGGTTTATCTCTTATTTTTGATTTTTGGTGACATGTCTTTTTTTGAAGTTATGACTCTACTTCAGAGGTAGCTTGTTAGATGGTCTTCCACCTAAAACATAAGTTGCAGTGAAAGCTCATAAAACTTCCACCAGGCTAAACTTTTAACCACTGTACAAGAAATGAAGAGATTTATGTATCATTAGCAACTGTCTGTTTCTGGAACTGATTTGATTCATTCAACAGATATTTTTTGCAAATCCACTATGTGTCAATACTATTGATCTACCAACAAAAATTCCTCCCTTTATGGAGTCTGTATTCTAGTTGTGTAAAACTGACAATAAACAAATAAGTAAAATATATTGACTGTTTGAGTATGGTTAGCACCGATAGAAAAATAACAAAGCAGGAAGTAGAGGTAGGGAGTGATGAAGTGTTTGTGGTTGGTTTTGCAATTCTATTTTGAGTGGTCCGAGAATGACTCACTGAGGGTCATGGTTGAACCTTTGGAGGTGACAGATGAAAAAACAAGGTATCGAGGGGCCTGGGTAAAGAGTGTTTCAGCCACAGGGAAGAGCAAGGGCCTAGGCCTTGGGTGTATGCAGATGTGTTTGAACAACAGCAAGGAAGTCACTGTGTCTGGAATGGGGTGAATGAGGGTGAGTAGCTGGGGATGAGGTCAGATAGGTAATGGGGACAAGATGGTGCAGGGCCCTTTTAGTCCCAGCAAGAGCAGAGGCCAGTGGGAGTTTTGAACATGGGAGTGACTTGGTCCGACTTGCCTTTCTTAAAGCTCACCCCGGCCAAGGAAAGGAAATGATCAGTTGGGAGGAACTGTGGTAACCTTGGTGAAAGGAGCTAGGGACCAGAGAGCAGTGGAGAGATATTCAGAATTTACTTTGAAGATGGAGTGGAGAGAAAGGATTGGGTATGAACGAAACAGAACTGGGGATGACTCCAAAGGTTTTTGATCTGAACAACTGGCAAGATAGAGTATCTAGATAGAAGATTATAAAACATTGTGTAATATTTCCTGGTTGTTTGCAATGATGCATAAAATAGTTTAGTTGGTTTTTGGTAGCCTGGAGTGATTTTTTTTAGGCTCCAAGGTTATGAATATCGAAGAATTTCACTTTCACTCACCTGTCACTTCCTAATATTCCTCTTTTTTACTCTTAATTTAAAATTTTCAACTTTGTCATACATAAGGAATCTATTATTTCCTGAACCTTATACCCATTGCTGTAATGGATTATAGCTGCCTTCTCGCTGTTTTATTTAATTGGATGACAGGCTGCAGTTATAAATCTAGCAAGTCAGGGGCACCTGGGTGGCTCAGTCGGTTGGGCGTCCGACTTTGGCTCAGGTCATGATCTCGTGGTCCGTGAGTTCAAGCCCCGCATCGGGCTCTGGGCTGACAGCTCAGAGCCTGGAGCCTGTTTCGGATTCTGTGTTTCCCTCTCTCTCTGACCCTCCCCTGCTCATGCTCTGTCTCTCTCTGTCTCAAAAATAAATAAATGTTAAAAAAATAAAAATAAAATAATTTAAAATAAAAACATAAAAAAATAAATCTAGCAAGTCATATACATTTTCTTGTATGGAGGAGAAAACAAAAAAAAACCTTTGATGTGGCAGTATAACAAAGAGTATAATGTATTTTGTGCTACTCCACATTTAGTAAGTTGGCCTAATAAATACTTTGTTATATGGAGAACATATTTCCTTACAAAATAATCATGATTTTTTGGAGCAGGGAAAAGGAGTTGGGTGATGTGGTTTCTAGTCTTCTAAGAATTTAAAGTTAAAAAAAAAAGGAAATAAAAACATCTAGTTATTAAAACATCTCATTGTTTGGTGTTGGATTGGTAACCTGGTTACCTTTTATATGTAGATGAGGTAGCATTTGATTGAGGATCAAGGTTCTGATAATTATAAAATGGTGGTGATTTTAGGGTGATAATGGTGATCTTTGATATATTTCTAAAAGTTTTGTGTTTTTAGAACATTTTGAAAGTGTTTCTCTTAGTATACTCAGTTCTGAATTATCTGTGTCAAGGGGCTCTGATAGTGAATTGATATCTGAATTCCATAGCAAATATGAAAATTGGCTCAAGGCAAGACCATTTCTTTACCAATGCTGTGAAAAGGTAGCATATATTAACTGTCTTGTCATTACTTGTTCTGGGGATAAAACTGGGAAAAAATATGAGAAGGTAGGTATCATTAAGGGTGGGTGATAATTTGGATAAGAAAAAATAAACTGGATTAGCAAAAGTTACATATGATTGTATAAACATTTTTGGTTATTTAATGTAAAAGGAAATAGTTCTTTACTTGATCAAGAATAATTCAATGAATAATTTTGACGAAACATAGTTCTTCAATTAGTTATAAAAATAAACCAAACTTTATACAGTCCCACTAAGAGCAACCATTTCTGTCCAATTTCAGCCTGCTTAGTTCTGAAATCTTCTTTCCACCCTGTCTCCTCTTAAATACTCACCCCTCTTCCTCCCTCTCTCCCCTTTTCACCTTTCCCCTACTCCTCTTCCTGCTAAACTGCTACCCACTTCATTTTTCATGTATTTTTGAAACCTGCTTCAAACCTAAGACTATTTTGTAAAAAGTCACCAATAATTTTCAAATGGCTAATTGTAATGGGTCCCTTTTAGATCCTATGGCAAATAATCTCTTGGTTGCATTTGACCTGTAGATCACCATTCCCAAGAGATACGTAGGCAGGAGGGAACATTATGAACTGTCAGGTGTCCCTGCCTTTCTGCATGCTGTCCCCCCATCTGATATGTCTTCCCCCACTTCTGCCTTATTTGTCTCAGTGAAAGCATTTATCCTTCTGAAAGTCCCCCTGAATCCCAACAAGATTACTCTTTCCCTCCTCTCTGCCACCATGCGTGTACTTTATTTATACGTCTCATTACATGTTTTTGTTTTGTCTTCAGGTACTTACGGTGTTGGCCACTTAGCTAGACTCTGAGATCCTTTAGGGCAGGGGCCATCTTTATTCATCTTTACTCCAACCCAGCATATAATAAGCACTTGATAAATGCTTATCGGATGAATGAAATTATTTTGTCATAATGCACATTAGAGTTTAGAAATCCTTTTACTGTCATTACTTGTGTATGTTCCTATAGTTTCTCAAACTTCAAAACGTAACTAAAACTTTGAGGTCGCTGTGAATCCCTGAAGTTACTCTGTAATCCTTGATGCTAAATATTTGGTGCTAGTGAGAGGTGGCAGGGAAGACTGAGTTGGGAGAATACAAAATGTTAAGGCAAAAGAGACCTCTTTCCCTTTAATCCCTCCCTATACTCTTCTTGCTTGCTTGCCCATCCCAGTCATGGGGAGCCCCTGAACACATCCAGGGTGGAAGTGCAAAGTCCAAGTACTGTCTGTACTTCGACACTTCCTGTCCACATGGTGATGAAATAAGGTGAGTCCCAGAATGAACTCATTTACGAGAATAATAGCACGATAACCAAACAGCCTAATATCATTTGGGAGAAAATGAACAGGGTGTCTGTCACTTACCAGAAACGTTTTGAAAGCTCTGGTATTTCTCTTACTGACATGAATTTTTATAATAATCTAAAGATATATTAACAAGTATAATATATACTATGTAATTACAAAAACACAATAATATAAATTTGCATATTACAATAAATGAGATTTTCTCATTTTATTGAATTTTAGTAGGATTACCTTTTGGTGTCCAGAATATTTGGATCATATTTTACTTTTCAATGATTACCTCTTTTGTGTATATAATTCTCTCATGCACATTAGAATTGCCTTAGAAAAAGAGTATAACATAAAGCTGAGGTAAAATAGAAATATTTTTGAGAAGATATTCACACTATCACTAGATTTTGTTCTTAATTGACAGTGCTCTTTTTTTTTTTCCTAGTACATGGCAATTTCTACTTTAGTTTTTGAAAGAAATTACGTGTTATGTCTCTTGTACTCTATGAAAATGTGCAGCTCTGGCAGTTACACTGGATGGTTTTGCTGTAGTAATTAAAACACAGATGGAGCTCATTTCTTTCCCAAGTGTTTGATTGGCAGATAGTCTGTGATCAACACTTCCCTCAGCTGAACATGTCAGCACCATCTGCCTTCAGTCAGCTTGGAGAGGGGGGTCACAGCAGAATTTCCTGATCATCACATGAGCCGGTTTAAATAGAGTATATTCCTCTTGCTGAAGCCACCAAATGACTTATGTAAAGTTACGTATAATATATAAGGGTTTTCAAGACAGTTGGTGTGCAACTTGATGAAATATTCATTAATTAATATATATGTTTTTTAATTCACCACTTCCTTCCTCTGCTTAAAATATTTAGAGCATAACATAAAGTCACCATACCTTACAAAGTTAAAATTTCTAAACAAATTGAGCTGATGGGGCGTTTTGTTTTTAGCGAGGCTGTTAGAGATGATTTTAAATCAGGGTCCTGTGTTTTGAACTATTAGTGCAAGCACTAGTTACAAATAAAAATTCTTCAGTATGCTGTCTCCTAAACCCAACACAAAAATCATTTAGAAGAATATGCTAATTTTAAAAAATTGTGTATTTATAACTGTTAGAAATAAATTATGATGAATGGTGCTTATTTAGATATCAGGGTAAGAAATGGATAGAAATTTACGCTCATCCAATTTTGATGCAGCCGAATGAATGTGAGTTGATTGTTATGTAGAAAACATACATTTAAGGCATTGGAAGCACCGAAATAAGGACATTTTTTAAAAAGAAGAAAAATATAGTTATTTCATATTCCTGGAAATGTATTTTGGAATCTATGATACTTGTGCAAACAGTCTAGATTTGTAAAGACTGCACATGCATTCATAATAACATGAATTCTATATATAATTAAATAATGGAAAACTGATTTGACTTCCCCCTTCCCTGTCCAAATGGATACATAGTTCTGAGTGCCAAATGAAAAACATGGTCTACCGCACTTGTGGGGGCAAGTGAATGAAGGAGACTGTTGCTCACAGAATGTTAGCACAAAGAATAAAGGAGTTGGATTGAAAATCATTCTGAAGAACGTGGAATACACTCATTGCTCATGGTTCCTGTGGAAACCCACTTACAGTAAAGGGCAAGTGACTTTGGGGACTTTGACAAGCATTTGAAGATTAAATTGGTAAAGGTAATCACTTCCCAGTTGGACGGAAACATACGATGAGTTGTGGAAGGGAGAATACAGAAAAGAAAGAAAATAATTATGTATATGTAGAAATCTATCATCTTCTATTACCAGAAACTTTTAAAGATAAAACTTTGGATTAGTTTCTCCTTTTGTTTGAATATATAATCACCTCTCTTCAAGCTTGCAGTGTTTCCAGGCAAAGAGTAGGGGTGGGAAAGAAGAAAAGAGTTTTAATTTTAGTTACGTAAAATGCATTGTAGGTTATGTAGAAAACATTTATCCCAATGATCCTACATTCTCCGAAGGGGAAGGATGGGAATAATTTTGATTTAACAAAACAGATTAGGATAAGAACCATAAACAAAGTGCTGCAGAAATTCAGAGAAAGGAGTTTCCAAATTGAGAGGCACCCCAGAGCACCTGAACATACAGTCATTCGCTTAAATTCTCCTTCTCTAACTTACCTTGTCTCCTTTCCCAACCTGTTTCTTCTTTCTGTGACAGTTTTATTCTGTGTCAATATTTTCTATATAGTTTACATTTGCCAATATCCATCTCGTTATGATTATCTATCTAGTGTGGATCTCCAGAGAACTTTGGCAGATGTCACTTGGCTAATAACAACCAACATTTATTGAAGACTTCGTGTGTGCCTGACAGTTTTCTAAGTGCATTCTTAGTTCATTCCTACAGAAACCCTATTATTATTTATTTTGCAAATGAGGAATCCCATAATGCAGCTAATCCAGTGGAGGGATTGAGATTACTGTGGGAAGATGGGCTCCAGATTACTGTTCCCTAGTGCCATTTAGACCCACCTGGCTCCTCGAAGTGTCCTGCGTGTGAAGAGTACATGTCCCCTCCAACCTCATCCTCTCCAGATTAAACCCAAGAAAGGGCAGCAGAGGAGACTGAGAAGATGGTGTCACAATGAAGTGTTAAACTGAAAAGAGGGAAAAAAAGCTGAGAAAGAGCATTTACATTTGGGAGAGACTGAGCAGAGGGCAGACTGCTCTAGACATGCACCCACGGCTGGTACGGACTCCCTGCCATGCTTGCCCACCTGGCTTCCTCCTCATCCCAGTGTCCAGTGTGTGCCCCCCACTCATGTCCAGTCCACGTGCTGATGGACAACCGAGAGACAAGGGGAGGAAAAGTGCTTCTTAGGGGAAAAGAAGTTTCATCTCATTAATTATTTTTTTCCAGTTAAAAGAGATTTCTGAGCACCTGGACAAGGTGTCGAATGGGATGTGGAAAAGTGAATCTTTTACTTCAAACATGATAGAAAGTGTACTGGCCTGAGAGAACGTGAGTTCCCTTGTCTTAGTCCCAGGATTTATGGTAACTTTCTGTTCCTCGTTTTCTTGTGGGTAATGTGAGAGAGTTGGGTCACCAGTTCTAGAGTCCCTACTAGCTCTGAGAAAAGTTGGTGATGATAAGGAGCTTACAGTTTAGCTGAGCAGATATGACGCCTGTCCACACAAAGTTAACTACAAGGAAAGCTTAAAAATGGGGAAAGAGATACAAAGAGAGGTTCCCCCTGATGGTGTGGGGATTAGTTGGACTAGAAGTTCCCTACTGATGTGGTGATGGCACAGGTGTATAATTTATTAAAATTCATTGAATTGTATATTTAAGATGTGCATTTAATTCAAACACAGCAAAGAAAAAAAGACGTGATATATTTTTTTAAAGTATCTCAAATCAGTGTAGAAATTCCATATAACAAACTCTAGGTATGGTCTAAGGGTTTAAGAAAGGTGCTATATCAGGAAGGTGGAGGGTCAAATGTGATAAATATATAAAAGATAGCCCAATAATAGACCCTGCTTTTTTGTGTGCGATAAAATACTATTTTGCTTCCCTTAACTATTTTCATTTCTTTTTCTAAAGATTTTTTTATTATTTTTAAGTAATCTGCATACCCAGCATGGAGCTTGAACTCACAACCCCGAGATCAAGACTTTCATGCTCCACTAACTGAGCCAGCCAGGCACCCCAACTGTTTTTATTTCTTAAGATAGTTTTTAGACTATTACATTTTTTTCTTTTTCCTTGTCTTTTTTAAGTTGCGTCACATTTTTCTTTATCCTTTCTTTAAAAAATTAGCTCTGCTATTTCTTCAGATTTCCCTCCTTAGTTTTTTTTTTTTTTTTTTTTTTAATATGGCAGTTATTGTGTGAGTCTGGCATGTCTAGACAGTTCCTGGCACATAGTTAACACCCCATAAATATTGGTTACACAAACCAAGTTTATATCACTATAATTGTTTCGCCAATTAAACAATCACCTACATTTTCACCCCCTTCCTAAAGAGATGATGCATTAGGTATACTTTGGGCTGTTCCTTTAAAAACTTTTTGTTCTTATTTAAAATTTTTATCCAAAAAGGTGTTTTTTTTTCTTTTTTTTTTTTTATCTTTGGTTAAAATCTTAAACCATTATTTCATTGTCACCTTTCACCTAACTTATCCATGCATGCCAACAGCAAATTAAGTGACGTTGTTCGAAATTTTTGTTGTTTTTGTTATATCCAAGTGTATAAGTTAAATAAGTGGTTGGCAATACATGATCTGCTATTACATGACACCAGGATTCAAAGATAATATAATTAAAAATGCATTTTACTGAAATGTCTTGCATTTAAACAAGATGAGGAAGATTGGAAGAGAAGGAGTAGGTAAAAGAAGTCGGAATAATGCATAGCTTAAGAGATGAAGTATTAAGCATGGAAAGAAGCAAAAGAGAAGGGAGGGCAGCAGTTCCTGCCCTGCTCCTGACACTCCTTATATTCTGCACTATCCTGATGCTATTATCCAGGTTATCCAACCTTGGTTTTTTGCTGGTTTGAATTCATTCTGGGCCATGCTGATTTACTGTTGGTTATTTTTGGTCTTTTTTTTTTTCCTCCTCGGTCCCCTAAGTTCTTAAAGTCTGTGCCAATGTTACTTGTTTCCAAAATCCAAAAGGCAAAACTGGCCCTAGAAAGGGTCCTGCCTCCCAGGTGAGTCTAATTCCAAAGTGCCCAAGAGGTTTGATTTGACTTTCAATATCTAAAGGTGTCCAATCTAAGAGTTTTGATGGAACAAAAATAGGTTATGGGCAGTGGCGATGTCTGAGATCATGAGGATGAAAGGGGTGGGATTTAAAACTTTAGGAAGAAAATAAATATGTTTGTAAGGTACTCTGTACAAATTTAAAATGCTCCATTCTTTGTAGTGTAGTTCAGTGGGAGGCCAGTTTATATTCTAAACTTTAAGATGAATGCATCTCCAAATGGGCAGTAAAGAGAAGCCCATAATCCCAAGTTTTTAGGCTCCTCAGTTAAATCTGAATGTTGACACCAGGTCACAGAAACTGTGGTGTATTTTGAATGTTTTCATTTAATTTGTTAACTCCTCTTACCACAGTCCCAAAATACAATGACTGGGTGTATAATATAGTTTGAGGATAACAGTGTTAAGTTTGAATGAAGTTCAGCTAGCCAAGTTGCTGTTTTCCCACTGCCATCCTTGTGTAACGTCTGACTAATGAATATTTAAACTTTTCCAAATGGACATGATAAAGAATATTTCTACAGAATTCTACAATATTGAAAAAAAATTCTCAGAAGTTATCTTTTGAAATATAATTTTGGTGGAGAAGAGGAGAATGAATGAAGAGTATGGAATTACAGAGAAGATAGAAAAACTATGAGGAAAAAGCATTAGCTCCTTTAGAACTAGATCTCTCACATTTATGTTATCAAAGCTGAGAGTCTTAGGAATATGGGATGTTGGGATAGGATCAGAATAAAATCGCAATGTTTGTTTAGCCACATTGAGTTAAAACAGTCATAAACTGCTACAAGATCTTAACTTACTTTAAGGGAAGAGAGTTACATGAAAATTTAAAAAAGATTTTTAAAATTATAAGTAGGAATTAATGGTATATAATTCCCCTAATTTTAAAATCAAAGGCTAAAATAATTTTTTTTTCTTCTTAGAATGTTTCATTTTAAGTATGTGACCATCATGTAGAACTTTCATGTGGGAATTAATTAGACAGAAAAGACTGAACAACTGGATGATCCAATCTTTCTTGCATCTGTGACTTGATTCCTGGAAGGAGCCCTGGAACAGATGTCAAACTACAATCAGGGTGAACAGTTAAAACTAAGGAGTCGTAGAGCATACTTGACTAGGAATTAGAGTTATGGATCCTCTCTTTTTCTATGGGCATTTTTCTCCCCAAGAGTGGCCATGAAGAAAGAAACTGCAGTGATTGGTACCAGTGGTCTTGAGTTTAAATTTACCATAAATCTTTACATTCCTGTTCTCATTTCTACTTTGTAAGGCAGAGTCTGAACTTAGGATAATCAAGTCACAAAAGGAAACTATATATCAAATAGACTCTGACCCTGGAAAAGATAGTTTTGCTCCCTTCTCTGTTTAGGAGAAAAATACTTCAACTTTCATTACTTAATCTTTTCTTTGTGTGTTCCTAGTTTATTAAGCACTAATTTAACCTAACACTTTTATTGTGGTTAGGAGCATTGGAAATGGAAACATTTAAGATGACATTTGGTTTATTAAAACCTCCCAAAACTAGCAGATGGTTTAGGAAAGCAGCATTAAAGATGTTACTTGATCCTTAATTCCAGACCATACTTGATGCTGCATCTGGAAGAAGAACTATGCCAAGAAAAACGCTATTGAGTTAAAGACTGTGTTATTCATAAATATTTAGGAAAATAAGAGACAAGTGTTCATGAGCATAGCTTGTGAAACCAAATAGATATTCCATGGGAGAAGGGTTCTGCAAACATTTCCAAATATGTGGTATTTATTCTTAGAACATTTTAATAAACCTATTGAGAATAGAATTTTATAATGAATCCAGCCAAAACTTGATAGCTGTGGTGCTTTATCTTATCCATTTTCTGTACACATGGAAGTTGTCATTTGTTATAGTCACTAGGATGAATAGTCACTGTGTATTTAAACTCCTTCACACCAAATATAGAATCCTCCAAGTTTTGACTTTAAATATTTTCCCAGCACTTAAAATATTAAAAAGCTGAGTGTAATTAATTGGTACCATATATAACTGTGATAGGTGGCATCTGGTTACTTTTCTCTTATTAAGTTTACTGTTTTGCTGTAACCATTCTATTTGTGAAGTTGTGCTTCCTGCTTAATACATGCTAAATGTTTTGTTTCCTTTGGGTGAGGCAAAGGAAGCTCAAAACTGTTAAATACAAGTGACAGTGTTTCCTAATTAGTTTTATGGGAGTAGAAATAAATTACTTAAAAATTATGAGAAATAAATTACTTAAAAATTTAATTCTTTTATTAAGAAATGTAAACTTTATACAATATGGGCTTTTGTAAACAAACACTTTTATGTTCTAATCCTTGTAGTTACCATATTGTTGCTAACCTATGTCTAGATGGCAAGTTAGACTTCAGAGACCCTGTCAGATGCTGAAATGGTCAGGAATAGGAAATTACCCATTAGTTAATGAAAGATCTCTTTGGACTTCCTAAGGTCCAAGAAACTCAACAGTGGAGGAGACACTGCCTTTTCTACTTGAGCAATGATGGTCTTTGGGAGCCCTCAGGCTCTGAGTTGTAACATAGTCAGCCTCTTGTGTAAGTTAACAGAAAATAGAAAAATCTAAGTCATACTCAAACATACGAATTAAATGGCTAATAATTATATTTTAAACATCAAATATTTCCTTATCAAACTCCTGAGAAGAAACCTTGGATAATGGATCTCTTACAGAGAAATGATTTTAGATTCTATAATACTATTATCTTTTGTTCAATGTTGCAAAATTTAGATCTAAATCTTGGGTAGGAAATTATATATTATGTAAATCGAATATATTCTTAATAGTTGAAGAGAACAGAATCAGAAGAGAATCAATGACATGTTTAATAGTAACCTGGCCATTTACTGTTTGCTGTGTATAAGATCAAATATCTAATGTCAGATTTTAACAGCAGCATGATATGCTGGAAAGACCATCTTCTGTGGCGCCAGGAGACCATTTAATGTAGCCTAAAATTCAAGCTCCAAGAGTACAGACTGTGTGGACTTGGCCAAGTCATGGAACCTCTTTGAGTCTCAATTTCACCACAGTTAATGAGTAAATAGGAGACTAATCCTGCTTTCTAAAGTACTATGGTATGTAAATAAGTACTATGATATGCATTGTAAAAGCTGGGCTTGAATTCTGACTTTACCACTTTCTGGCATTGTAATTTTGGATAAATTATTTAACCCAATGGAGTCATGTTTTTTCACAATTTAAAATAAAGATAAGAATCCAGTATTTGCAAACTGTTACAAAGTAAGAGCCTCAAAAATGTTAGTTGCTGTTATAACTTACTATTTTTACTGAATGTCTACACATCTCTTGTCATCTGGAGATCTAAAATAATGTAATAAAATTTTATTTTGTTTGAAGTTATTGAAAGCCTATTCTAATAGATTTTTTTTTTTTTTTTACTTGAAGACTTGTTACTCCCCACGCTTTCTTGTAAATTAGAATAACTTAAGCTAAGGCAGTATGTAGAATGAGGAGCTTTCTTCCTAAACCGATAATGCCCTCTGTATGTAATGTTTCAGCTTTCTGATACAAGGGACTTGAGGAGGAATGGATGTCCAGAATTCTTTCATTATTTATACTGTGCCATAATTAATTACAATTTAAATCTTTTTGTTGATGTGTTTGGCATAAAATAAGAGAAGCTTGTATGACTCTATAGAGAGAGGGTAAAGTTAAAAAAAAAAAAAATTGATGGGGCGCCTGGGTGGCTCAGTCGGTTAAGCGTCCGACTTCAGCTCAGGTCACGATCTCACGGTCCGCGAGTTCGAGCCCCGTGTCGGGCTCTGGGCTGATGGCTCAGAGCCTGGGGCCTGCTTCCGATTCTGTGTCTCCCTCTCTCTCTGCCCCTCCCCCGTTCATGCTGTGTCTCTCTCTGTCTCAAAAATAAATAAATGTTAAAAAAAAAAAATTAAAAAAAAATTGCAATGAGAAGACATTTGAAGCCACTCTGAGCTGCTGGTGCCCTCCTGTAGAGAACATATTTGAGACACACAAGCAACTGCCTACCTTTTACAATCCATTTAGAGAGTCAACCTCAAACCTTTCCTTAGGTAATGGGATTAACACTCTGCTGGGGCTGCAATCTTTAAAGATACAAATTTGTTTCTAAATGTTCTAGCTAGTAATCCTATGCTCTTTAACAGGTTTTGCAATGTAATTGACACTCTTGGAATGGAAAACGCAGACCTCAGACCTCTTTCTGTCTACTGGATTAGGAAATACGAAGCCTTTAACAGAAAGCACTCTGTCTTGAGAAAGTTATAATTCGTTGTGCCTCATCTTTGTTCTTCAGTGGTAGTATCATTGAAGGGATGTGAAGAGTAAGGTGAATTTAGAATACAGTGATAACACAGTTGCTTTTATAAGCCACTCAACCATACGTGAAAAAATTTCCTTTTAATGTCTTTAATTTGTACTACTTCAGAAGAAAAGTGTGTTAAGAAACATTTTCAGTTTAAGCATATTGCTTGATAATTAAAAACCTTCAGATCCAGTTAGTTTAAATATAAAAGGAATAAAAGTCCAGAACTGTTCAGTTCTTCTCTTTACTGTCTTTGAACAAGCTATACCTTACCTCCCTGGAAGGACAATATAAGTATTTTGAGACATTATGATCCTTGGAAAATAAAACAAGATAAAATCTTGGTAAACTTCTTTTATAACACATTCCTGATCATATTCTAATATTTTTATTCCCTTTTATTTTTAATTATATCCTAACATGAATAATGACTGAACATTGTAAACAAATATTATTACTTTTAGAAAAATGCCTATAAATTGATCTATCCCAAGTCCATTTTCATGAAGCATACTTTTTTTAGAGCTAGGATTCCAATGGTCTAAAAAATATAAATTATAATATCTTTTGAGTGTTACTGTGAGTTTAATATAAATACCACTCTTGTTGCCACAATGAGTAATTTAGATAAAAAAGCAAATATTATTCTAGTAAAATTTTACCCGACATTTGTTGTAATTTTTCTTTTGAAACTACACTCAATTTCTTCTAAGATGTTCTATTTCCCTTTCTCTTTGATGTACTATATTGTCTATATCTTTACCTTGTCTTGATGGCTTCTGATCATAACTCTGAATATCAGTTGTGTCTGTGCTGTAGAAATGCTGGGGTACACCCTAGGGAATACTGACTTTGGCATCAGAGGCCTGATTTACCACTCTTTGACTACCTACTGTAAGTTATTCAGTTTTTTCATCTGTAAGATGGAGCTAGTCATATACATCTAGGACAGTGGTGAAGGTTACATGAGATTGAATTGTATATAACAGTGTGTGGCATACAGAAGGTGTCTCCTAGTTCAGTAAGTTTAGTTTCCTAGTTCATGGTAGATAGAATGGAAATGCAGATGGTTGGGTGTGGTTTGGGGTTTGGGTTTGGACAGTTCCATGCTTATATGCTGAGTGCATCTGTGGCCTTGATATTTATCATATTATTATTTCTTTGCTTCCTTTTTATTAATTGAAAAGAGAAGGAGAGGAAGAATGAACCTATGTAATCTCCAAGGTAGTATCCTTTAGCTCTCAGCATAGGCTGAAAGTATATGTGACTTAATCAACTGCATTTGCAGGTAAGAAGTTCCTACCTCATAGGGTTATTTTGAAGATTTAAAGATACAATAATTCAAAGAGCTTATTAGCACCTGCTAAGTGCTCAGGAATGTAAGCTATTACTAATATAAAGATGTGACTCTTGTGATAGAGTTTGCATACTGTGAATTTTGGCTGAAAGATATATGTATAAACATTTTCTGGGTACTCCAATTTAGGCTAATCTATATGTACTCCATTTTTTTTTAAATACTAAGCTTTTAATGGTAATAATTATCAATAAAAGTTGCTAAATTGTAAGAATATTTGATATATATTCATGTAAACAAACAATTCCTTTTGGATTTTTAATATGTAGTCTTTAAATAAAAAAGCCAAAAATTAGCAAGTAAGAGGTTTTTGTCTTTAGAAAAGAGTACCTGTTAGGAATAATTCTGAATATATCTTATATTTTATCCAAATGTATACAGATTATCTGTGTGTATATTACCTTTGGAAATCTCAGAATCTAGAGAGAATTTACTTAGTCTCTTTTTTCTGGGCCCTGGTCGTGCATCATGTCAGTAGTCCACTGGTCAAACAACATATATAGAGCTCTTTCAATATACTAGGTAAATATTTGCCTGTAACCATGGCTGATGTCTGGCTGGGATACGCTCATCTCCTATTAATTAAAAATCCTATACACAGCAAATTAGGCATTTTTGCTTTGAAAAAAATGGAGGACCTGAAGGAGGCTCACAGATTTTATAGGAATAATGCTCATCAGTTGTTAAACTTCTGCTCATTGTGGTTATGAGTGTCAGGGTCGCAGGGTAAGTCAGAAGTCAAGTATGTCAATTTATAGATCAGAATATGAACTTCAGTGTGGTTAAGGTACTAGCCTAGGGACCATAAGTTTCAACTTCTGTGTCAGCTCTGCTCAGTTGGGATTTTGGCTGCTTGAAGGTCATAGACTTGCCGGTCAAGGTCACACAGCTAGTTTGTGGCAGACCTTGGACTAGAACCTAGTTCTTTCGGTTTCTAATCTCATTTTCATTTCTCCTGGCCATTTTATTATAAAACTCTTGGAAATCTTTATATTGAATACATTTTTATAACCTTGTAATCCATTATGTAGGCATAAAAAGTTAAGATTCTGACATTTTTATTATATGCAAAGGACGTGAAAATTATCTTGTTAAAAATATCATGCTTATTATTCAATTTTGAAAATGCACACAGGATGTGTGAAAGAGGAATGTAGCTTCATATGCATATCTTTTAAGTGTGACCCTTTGTTACTGTGCTCTGTTGTACAAAGTATGCTATCAGCTTTTTTAAGGACCCATTGCAACATGGATTAAGTCTTTAGGGAATTAGCTTGAACTATTTTTTGGCAATTGCCAAAACATGCATATGTGTGGAGTAGAAATATATTATCAATAGCTGAAAGTAATTGTGATGCTATGTATAATATGAGTATATTTCATACGGTTTTTAAGCCCGGTGGGTGAAGTTTGTGTATTTCCTGGGTAGCATTGTTAGCACACAGTAAATATCTAACAATATGATAACTCTTTCCTCATATAGTATTTGCTTTAACTGGAAAAAATTTACTGCTATGCTAATATGGTACAATTCTTAAATCATGTTAAGATGCTAAGTGAAATTCATGGTATTTTGTTACAATATTGTCATTTTTTATAGGAACTAATTTGTCTTTCTTCCTCTCGCTCTTCTTCTGCACACACTACACCTTCCTCCAGTCATTGAACTTTCCTATGACATGCTCTATGTTTTCATCTAACTGCCTTTGTAACCAGTAGTACTAAAGTTCTACATTCCCTTAAAACCCAGGCTTTAAAGATGGTCTCAGAGCTGTTCCCTTTACGTCTTTTGTCTAGTAGTTCTTTATAACCTGAAAAATTTATAAATGTCTGAATCTAACCATGATTGCAAATTTCCAAACTTTTCTCTGTTTTGATAATTGAGTCCTGCTTTACCTAGTAGTGTATTGATTATTTGAGGACACACAGTAATTCCTCTTAACAAGAATACTAAAATATTATTGGCGCTAACACCGTTTTAAGTCAGGCCTGACATTGACCCATGAACATAGCTAGGGCAAGGCCAAGCTAGTCTGGTATAGCTTCAGGAGCTTCCATGTATGTCCCCTTTCT
The DNA here is from genome assembly GCF_022837055.1 of Prionailurus viverrinus. NCBI lineage: Eukaryota > Metazoa > Chordata > Mammalia > Carnivora > Felidae > Prionailurus > Prionailurus viverrinus. The sequence continues at coordinate 164,380,501 of NC_062561.1, forward strand.
CCCAAATATTGTCCTCCTTTTCTTTTATTCTTACATATTGCTCTTTATTCTGTAATTAGATATACCAATTTTTCAGTAAGTGGTTAGAAGGATAAGTCACGGAGAACTCATTCACATGAAAGTGTAATACCAGACAATTGGGTACATAACCACCTCTAGAGCAACGGGAGGCGAAACAGCTAAGTAACAAGGGGCACAAGCTTTGAGTCAGACACTCCTAGGGTTAAGTCTTTTTTATTTTTTTTTTAGATATTTTGTCATTTTGAACAAGTTAAAGTTTGTAAGTTCATTCAGACCACTGTTTCCTCACTTGTAAAATGAAGATGATAATGTTTCATCAACTATATTGTTAGAAAGTGAATAAATGAGAAGCTGAGGCCCCTCCAGGCATGTTTTGTGGGGATCATATCTTTGCCAGGAATCTTTCCTGTTTACTTCTATTGGTTGAGGAAATGAGAGGCCATGTTAATGCTTACAGCTGTGCTTCCCGTTATTTATAAACATTCTTTGCTTTTCTTCGATGATGTTATAAGTGGATTCATCCTCATCAAACTGAGTCTTTATTAATTGAGGATTTCTGCCCTCAAGCATCCGTCATGCAGAAACAGTACGGACATACAAGAAAGAGTTAAAATACAAAGCTTTTTATATAAAGGTCATCAGTGCTACAGGATGTTGGGGAAGGGAAAGAACACATTGTGCAGATCAAACACCATATGAATGACAACTCCACTTTTCTCTTTGGTGTGGCCATTGAGATAAGTGGCATAAAAGGATGTTTGATACTGGGACTCAATAAGGGTAGTGCCGTAAAAATCTGTAAAAATCATAATTTTGTCAGATCTTGTTTACAAGGTTTGGTTTCATAGAAGAAATTAGCATATCTTTTAAAAACAGTTAATTCAGGGGCACCTGGGTGGCGCAGTCGGTTAAGCGTCCGACTTCAGCCAGGTCACGATCTCGCGGTCCGGGAGTTCGAGCCTCGCGTCAGGCTCTGGGCTGATGGCTCAGAGCCTGGAGCCTGTTTCCCATTCTGTGTCTCCCTCTCTCTCTGCCCCTCCCCCGTTCATGCTCTGTCTCTCTCTGTCCCAAAAATAAATAAATGTTGAAAAAAAAATTAAAAAAAAAAAATAGTTAATTCATTTACCATCTATACTTGAAAGGCAACTTGGTTTTTTCACATTCCAATGAGTGGAGCTTAGTAGTATTCACAGGGTAAAGGATGCTGCGTTCCCCATACCTATTCCTAAGGGCTCACATTTTCTGAGAACACATCCTACATTGAATTTGCGATTGTCCATGAAGCTGTTATAGAGTAATGGCTGAAATACAAATTTTATCTTTATGTGTTTGTGGCAGCAAAATGCAGAGTTCTCCTACTTGTTTGAGTAGCAGTGTTTATTTCATATACAGAGGAGAAGCAAAGGCATATATAATTAATTATTGAATGTGTCTAACACTAAATGGTTCCCTTTTTAAAAAATTTTAGTCAAAGATGGATTTGAAATGTGTTCTTTAATTCTACGTTGACTAATTAAGTAAAGGTTTTATGAATATGTTGGAGCTCTCCTGAGTTTAATGCCAATTAGTTTATTTTGTTTTGGATGATTTTTTAAAATTTCACTTTTGTTCCTCATCTTTGTATAATCTTTTCCCCTTCTTTTGCAATGGCTCTTTTCCCCTTCTTTTGCAATGGCTCTTTCCCCTCATGCAATGGCCATGGTAATTTCTATATCGTTTCAGTTTTCGTATATGTGCTGCCAAAGAGAGCACCCATTCTTTTTGGAACATTTACCTTGAACTGAATACAAAAGAGTTTGTTATAATATTGTACTAGTTGAAAGTTGCATATCTGTTAACAAATATTTGCTGATGTCTTGCTATGTGTGAGGCACTATGCTAGGTATTGGGGGTATAATAGTGAATAAAGCTTTCAAAAATCCCTACTCTCATGGGGCTTACAGTCAGAAATTAGGCAAAGTAATAAGTAAAATAGGTAATATTGTAATTAAACTAAACACTTTGGAGCAGTACAGGGTGGTGGGTGATCCTAGGAGCATGGGAAATGTTGCAATTCTAAATGTCAAGGTCAATGAAGACCTCACTGTAAAGGTGATAATTTATCAAAGACCTGAAGTGAGCAAGAGAGGAAACCAAATGGATACCTACCTACGTGGGGTGAGAATATTCTTGGCAGATGAAACAGCAAGTGCAAAGACTCTGAAGTGGGAACATGCCTGTGTGAAGTACAGCAAGAAGGCCAGTGTGCCTGTAGGATAAGGAACAGGGGAGAGGAAGGAGGGAGGAAAGACCCATGAAGAGGGGTGGGCGGTGGGAGAGGTTGGTTTTGTAGGGCCTCGCATGCCAGGATGATGACTTCTGCTTTTACTCTGACTCACATGAGAGGGGTGTTAAGCAGCGAGATATGAGCTGCCTTACCAAAGGCTTACTATGATTGCTGTGCATTGAGAACAGATTATAAGGTGGCAAGGGCAAAAGCGTGGAGATGAGTTAGGAGGCAATTACAATAACCTGGGTATGAGAAGATGGTATCTAACTACTTACTGTGCATTCATTGCTGCGTGTATTGTATACAGAGACCAGTGCAAAGGGACCATTTCTATTTAGTTTTTAGTCTCTGCATTGTTTCCCCTTGTGGCACAAATCTTACATGAAAGGGAAACAAATCAATGAAAATGACATCATTCACATTGTTTTAGTCATTACTGTGATAATATGAATCTTGTGTGTGTATGGCATTATATAGTTTTTCAGAGCATTCTTATATATATTGCCACATCTACCCCACACTATAGCCTATTTAAAGGACATGGCTAGAGTCATGCAGCTGGTTCCTTCTTTTTTCAGGAGCGTGCACGTTGGCTTCTGTGAATATGTATAAGCTAAGCAATAACCAATAACCATCTATTCATGGAAGATGGGATTTGGGTACACTTAAAGAAATTTACTCAGCTGCTGACTCATTAAAGAGTATATTTATCATTGGTGGTGGCTGGGTTGTCAAGCTGAAAAAACAGCTTTGTTATTGGAATTGAGTCTGTAAATTCTTCAGAGGAGATTCTTTATAAACAAGAATATGCATTAATTTTCTCCTTTTAAGTTCATCATTTCTGTTTGCAGGATTCACATGTCTAAAGATGAAGTAGATAAAAGTGTTCTAAAACTGGAAGAAACT